>NC_061115.1:207382481-207385413 GCF_002878395.1 Capsicum annuum | reverse complement strand
TAGCCTAGATTGGTCGCTAATTAAAGCTTTTTTATAATAATTTGATGCTATGGTAACTATTTCATCTGTTTCTTTAAAATTTAAAATATCGGTTTCTATATTTCTTATTTCTTTATTTAACAGCTCTAATCTTTCTACAAATTGTTTTCGGATTTTTACAAGTTGATGTTTATATATAAATTCTCTGTAATATTGACTTTGAATTTCTCGTATAAACTCAATATATCTAATTGGCATTTATTATCCTAACTGATAAGCTTTTCTGTTAATGCGTTCTCTAAGACACTTTATGGCTGAAGTACTATTTTCTAAGTCTCTCTCACAACCTTGTATCTCCCAATTTACTGCACTTAATAAGTCGTTATAATAAACTTTATATTTTCTATTAACTTTTAGTAGCCTTTTTTGGCCTCCTTCTAAATTATGTTTTTTAGTTAATATGTTGTTTCTTTTTCTAATTTCTCTATATAAGTAGAAATACATACACCTTATATCTTGGAAAGATCTATGTTTTTTCATAAAAATTTATAAAACTTTGCGAGTTAGTAGGTAATGTTCCCAAAACCTTCTCGCTCTGATACCAAAATAATCGGATATTTCAATAGTTTGATATTTCGATAAAAATAAAATAGTTCAATGATAAAATAGTTCAATAAAATAGAAAACAGTGAAATTAAACAGTGATATATATATATATATATATATATATATATATATATATATATACTACTTGTTTTTAGTATAATCTTCACATAAAATCTTCACATAGAAATATTATTATTTATAAAAGTAAAATCAATTTTAGTGTATAAGAGGTTGGTCATTTATTTGTCATACATTACCTTGGATAATGTTGTTGTAAAAAACTTATTTATTAATATAAAGATTTGGGTTGTTTAATTCAAAATTTTAAACAATGCCAAAAGTAAATAGTTTTCCTTTCGTTATTTTTTACATAAAACTTGTAACTTTTTTGTAATAATCTTCAATATTTTTTTTATGTGAGAGTAAAATATAAAATTTTCCATTAATTTTTTTGTGATCTCAAAATTTTGGGGGCTTAAAACAAACGTTTTACTAGTTTTACCCCTGAGCCATCCCTGCGAGAGTCGATGAGTCTTTTTATCTACCAAATTTTTTTCACTTATATTTTAAGTGTCAGGCTAAACTTGTCCATTTTAAGTTTCAATTAGGACATATCTAAATGCCAATATGTAAATCTCTCATAAAGAATTGTTTTTTTAAACCCCCACCCTAGGAGCTCATGCTCTTTTTGTTTTTTTTACTCAAACTCACAATTTTAGGGTTGAATAAGTGAGGGGTGTTTACCATTTAAGCAACTTTCTCTTGTCCATAAAGAATTTTTTGATAGGAAATGTGTGGCATAATTTCACAAACATAAATCTTGACGAGAGATTTGTGAAGCCAATCAAATCACATTATTAGATATTATGAGCACATACATGAAACAAGCATTGATAAATACAGATTATGTGATCTTACAAAATAATTGTATCATGTGTAAGGGATACTTGAGAGATATGTATATATGATATGCCAACTAAACTTAATAATTAATGTGATCTCAAAAATCCAAGATCTTGCATGTGTACAGAACATCTGAGACATACACAGTATTATAACATGCTAATTAAAATAAATTAAAGAAAAAACCTTACAAGTTTATGCACATAAAATCTCAGTTTCTTTAGGTAAAAAACGACAAAGTTGAATATATATATATAAAATCGAAAATTGCCTCTTTACCCTTACAAGGTAGAGGTAACACCATATACACTATCCTCCTTAGACCCTATTTCTGGGGATTACATTGGTTTTTGGTTGTTGTGAAAGGGTTGTAATCGAGAGGCTATGAACCAATTGCATCTGTCAAAGAATGAATCGTGATAATCATGTTGATTGACTTCATAAAGATTCTATGAAATTTCGAAACCTCATGAATTTGATCCAACATAATTTTCAAACTTGAGAAGTTGGCGGTATAGGTGTCAAATGGACCGGGCCAGGCCGGGCCAGGCCAATCCGGAACCTACCCTTCCATTTTAACCAGGTTGAGGGCCGGTTTTGACGCTAGCCGGGCCGGGCCAGGTCAAACAGTAAAAAAATTAAAACTCACCCTAACCCGGCCCACTTAATCCAACCCGGTCAAACCCACCAAAACCCGATCAAACCCGATTAAAAACCGGTCAAACCCGTTTAAAAAATAAATAAAAAATCCAATATACACTATATACACTCCAATATACAATATATATTTTTAAAAAAATATATAAACAATTACACATATATACGTACCATTCAATATATAATTATATATGACTATACGTACTACTTTAAATAAAACATATGCTATGATAGTATAATATATATATATATACACTACAATATATATATATATATATATATATATATATATACTAATTTATAAAACATATACACATGTATACGTTAAATATATACTACTTTAGAAGATATATACACATATATATGCACCATTCAATATATATGTACTACTTTAAATAAAATATATACTACAATAGACATATATATATATATACAACAATATGTATATATATATAGTTACATACTAATTTATAAAACATATACACTTGTATACTTTAAAGATATACGTCTATAGAAGATATATACACATATATACGCACCATTCAATATATATGTACTACTTTAAATAAAGTATATACTACAATATATATATATATATATATATATTTACATACTAATTTATAAAATATATACATTTGTATACGTTAAATGTATACTACTTTAGAAGATATATACACATATATACGCACCATTCAATATATATGTACTTCTTTAAATAAAATATATACTACAATATACATATATATATACAACAATATATATATATATATATATATATATATATATA
>NC_061115.1:207350148-207382381 GCF_002878395.1 Capsicum annuum | reverse complement strand
ATATATATATATATATATATATATATATATAGATATAGATATATAGTTACATACTAATTTATAGAACATATACACATGTATACGTTAAAGATATACGTCTATAGAAGATATATACACATACATATGTATCATTCAATAACATGTACTGCTTTAAATAAAGTATATACTACAATATATATATATATATATATATATATATATATATATAGTTACATACTAATTTATAAAACATATACACTTGTATACTTTAAAGATATACGTCTATGGAAGATATAAACACATATATACGCACCATTCAATATATATGTACTACTTTAAATAAAGTATATACAACAATATATATATATATATATGTGTGTGTGTGTGATAGTTAATTAATAATATATTAAAAGTAAGTTTTTAATTTAAACTAGAAATTCATTTTAAATCATTTTAAATCAATATATAGGTACTACTTTAAATAAAATATATACTACAATATATATGTATATACTATGTATGTATGTATATATATATATATATATATAGTTATATACTAATTTATAAAACATATACACTTGTATACGTTAAATATATACGTCTATAGAAGATATATACACATATATACGCACCATTCAATATGTATGTACTACTTTAAATAAAATATATACTACAATATACATATATATGTATTACAATTATAGATGGTTATATTATACTAATTTATAAAACATATACACTTGTATATGTATAATATATACATCTATATAAGATATATACACATATATACGCACCAATCAATGTATATGTACTACTTAAAATAAAATATATACTACAATATACCTAAATTACAATACATAGATAGTTATATTATACTAATTTATTAAACATATACACTTGTATATGTTAAATATATACATCTATATAAGATATATACATGTGTATACGCACCATTCAATGTATATATACTATTACTTATAAAATATACTACATTATATATACATTACAATATGTATAGATATACTTATATACTAATTTATAAAACATATACACATGTATACGTTAAATATACACTTCTATAGAAGATATATACACGTGTATACGCACCATTCAATGTATATATACTACTAATTATAAAATATACTACATTATATATACATTACAATATATATAGATATACTTATATACTAATTTATAAAACATATACACATGTATACGTTAAATATACACTTCTAAAGAAGATATATGCACAAATATACAAAACATATGCTACTTAATATAATAAATTAATAATATTTGGTAGTAAATTAATGATATATTAGAAGTAAGTTTTTAAATTTAACGTAGAAAACTAGAAATTCAATTTAAAATTTTAAATCGTTAAATGAAAAAATATAAAAAGCAAGGACTAAGGAGTGAATGAATTTGGGGAATTTTATTGATTGCAAAATGATCCAAAATTTATAATTTACATGAATGAAAAATCTATAAATTATGCATCATTTTTCCAACTCATTCATGTTAATATTAATGGGAACTTGCATAGGATAGTCGAAGTCAACGGGGGCAAAACCATGCATTAGACTTGATTCTGCTGAGTTCTCCCGTGAAGTCATTTCTTCAAGTTTCAGCTCGTTGCTCGACTCCGATTCCATTCCTTGGTTTTTTCTTTCCGCTCTAATCCAATCTCTGAGGTAAACTAGAACATTCATTGCATTGCTTCCCAATGAGTGTCGGTTGTCTCCAAGCCGCTGTCGTCCCTGACTAAAGGCGCTCTCTGATGCAACGATTGACATTGGAACATTCAAGATATCGCTAGCTAATCTTGAAAGCACAGGATATTGTGTTTCATTACTTCTCCACCAATCCAACGTGTTGATCCGTCGTCTGCGATCCTCTGGTGTCGTCCGAAGATAATATTTTAGCTCTTCTCGATAAGTTGATGTGTAAGTTCTCTCATCAACACTGTTCCAACAATTTAAATCATAAAACGAATCAGAAAAAACACTATGGCCGGCCTTTTAGAAGATGATGGATCCTCGGAAGGATAAGGAGCGACAGTTGGAGTGATATTTGTAGGTACGACTAAATCAAATAAATCAGCATAGTGATTATATAATTTTTCTATGTAATCCTTTGCATCAGTCGTAGCCGTCCACAAATCAGGTTGTACTTGTTCAGAATCATGGTTAGTATTTATTTCTAAGTTAGTATAAATAAGAGTACTAAAGTGACACATATTATTATATTTCATGCACGGATTTAGCATAACACCAACCAAGTAAATAGGGGAAATTGGGAAAAAATATTTTTTAAATTTCGTAAACATGGCGCCAACAACTTCTTTATAACCTTCTTTATTTTTATATTCTTTGAGCAAACCAGAAATATCGGCTATATATGCCAAAATATTACAAACAGTAGGATAATAAGCACCGAAAAATTCAACCGTACCTACATAAAATTTTTCTAAAAACTTAACAAGATCATTAATTACAACCCAATCAGAATTATGTAGCATGCAATCAGCAGAATCACCAAATGAACCGCAATGTTGGTTAAAAGCTAGTGTAATAGGAATTCTATATTTATAACAAGTTTTTAAAAATTCATACGTAGAATTCCATCCAGTATCAATTTCCTCAGGCATCAAAATCGGTGTAAGTCCATTTTCTTGACATTTAACTTTAAATTCTCTAATTCTTGATCTACGATTATTTCCTTGAATAAAACCAACGGCAAGATGAATTTTTTCAATATAAAGCTCAAAAAACTCAAGACCATCTTTTACAATTAAATTATATATATGACATGCACACTTAATATGAAAAATTTCAGGCAAGGGCGGAGATAGCGTAGATTTTATTTTTGTTATAGAAGTCTTGTTGTTAGAAGCATTATCAAAAGCAATACATAAAATTTTATTTTCGATACCATAATATCTAGTAATTTTAACAATAGAATCAACAATAAATTGTCCAGTATGTTTACGATCTTCATCATATAAAAAAGCAAGAATACGTTTTTGCATCACAAAATTACTATCCATCCAATGACAAGTAACGATTAAATAATCATTTTTATTTACAGCACGACCAAGATCAGAAGTTAGGGACAATCTACATTGAATATTTTTTAACAATGTTGATAAATAAAAATAATATTGTGAATGGAGTCTAAAAATATCAGATCGACAAGTAGTTCTAGGAATACCGTTAAACATAGGATTATAAATTGCTTGTATATAACGAATAAATGCATCAGAAGAAGGAAAACTAAAAGGCAAACAACTCACAGCTATCATTTTAGTTATTTCTTCCCGGTCCCTCAATTCATTATACTTCTTCGCTACATGACCGGTTGCTGGGTCCATTCTAGTTTGCATTGGCCCACCAACATCCCCACCACCTTTTGCAATATTTAACTCTCTTTTGTGATCTTCAGCTACATGTCTCATTAACGTATCCATACCCCCTTGTTTGCCTCCACTTCTATGCTTATATATTTGTTGACAAATATTGCATTGCACCTCAATATCTGATATACGTTCAAAAAATTGTCATGCAATACTAGTTTTTTTACGAGGTCTTGGGGCACTGAGAGGACGGTGAGGGAGATTAACCAATTCAGATCTAACGTTAGCATCTCCTACTGCGGGTGTCTCAGCAATATTTTCATTATCTTCGTCTAAATTAACCGCATCTACTTCATTTTCTTCTTCTATACCGTAATTTTTCTGAGCTTCTACATATTCCATATCGTGAGCACCTACACTTATTTCTTCCTCAAAAGGTGTACCAAGCGGTACCGGAAGGTACACGGATATATCTACTACTTGAACTACCTCTACCGCTAGTAATTCGCTTTTTACTACCACTACCTCTTCCGGGACAAATTTTTTTAACACCTTTAGTACCGAGGTTTCTTAATTTATCCATAATATAAATTAAATTAAACTAAAAATATTCAAAATACACAAATATAATAAAATTAAATATTAAACAATTAATACAATAAATAAAAATTAAACCTAAGAGATGGAATGACAATACCAAATTTTGAAAGTATTTGAAGGTTGCGACTTTAGAAACTTTCGCTCGTACTTTGTAAACGAAAAATTAAAAAATTAAAGTGAACACTTTAAGAAATTAAATATATTGAATATTTGAGAATTGAGAATTGAGATTTGAGAGAGAATGAGATTTGAGAGAGTGAAAAATTGTGTGAATAATGAATTGAAGTTGTAGGGTATTTATAGAATTTTTTTGGGATTAAAAACTATTTTTTAAAGTTAATTTTTTTTTTAATAAATGGGCCCAAACTAGCCGTTTGGACCCCAAAACGACTATATAGCCGTTGGGCCAACGACTAGTTTGACCCATTTTTTTTTTTAAAAAAGATATTTGGGCTGGGCCGGGCTGGTTAACCGGCGAGCCTGGACCGGGCTTGGTCCGGGCCGGGTTAGCTCGGCCCATTTTAAAAAAATAACCGGCCCGAGACCCGAAACACTAAAGCCCTAGAGCTTACCGGGCCGGGTCAAACCGGGCTGGGTTACTTACAAGGGCCGGATCGAGCCGGGCCGGGCCGGGTCAGCCCAGCCCACTTGACACCTTAGTTGGCGGTGTGCTTCCCGGCCTCTAACTTGCCTCCGGTTACTGAAAGTGAATTCACTTCAATCATCAATAGTGTATATGTAATTTAATTCCAACCAATACAACCAAAACGAGCCATGTTTCCAAAGACTTAAAACAAATATTCTAGAAAATGGCAATGTTTAATTTAAAGATATAATTACGATTAGCAGATAACCGTTAATTATTTGGTAGTTCGTTTTCTAATTGATTAATTTAAAGTCAGACATGAGTCATATGATTAATAATATTATTGGATCTGATTATTTCCAATTTTCCACGTCCTTACCTACCTAACTTTGCACAATTTTATTAAGTGAAACAGAGAAACTAATATTTATAGTTTGACATGAATGCCAAGAAAATAATAGAAAAAGAAATATAATATATGAAAGGAAGGCTATAACCGTTTGACGATGGCTAATTTTCAATTTTTTCAAAGTTTTATCCTGGAAAACTATTCGACATAAGATTATTATACTTTTACAAAATTCAATATATTTCAAAAATTCGTTTTCACAATTTCCATTACAGATCACTCATGATAATTCAAAAACAATTTTAATATTTATTCATGTTTAAATACAATCTCAATTTTCAGATATCATTTCCAACTTGAAAACGATAATTTTTTTTTTTAAATTTCACAATTTTTACGTACAAACAAATATCCACAAAATATTTGATAAATGCATGTGCCTTTAGGATCTTAACATATATCATTTGGCAGTTCGATTAGAACATCTGCGTGCATATACATTGGGTCGTCGTTTTATGACCATTTCAAATGTATATACTATTAAATGATTAAATAATAAAAGAGGAAGAATCAGTTGAAGTGATAAAAGTTAATTAAAGAGAAAAAAATTGGTTCATTTTAAGGATAAATTACTTATAACCAACTTAAAATCTCATCCAATTAAGCTAATTATAAAAATTTCTTTTTACTCAAAATAGTTGCCTCTTTTCTAATACATCTAAAAAAAGCCCCACCCCACATTCCCTTATTGTGCTGCAAATCAAGCCCAAAAATCAGAAAATATATCCCACGATTTTCTCAACTTACCTATTTTAAATTGGGAAAACGCTCAAATATGCCACTGAACTATCAGAAATGGCTCATTTATGTCATCCGTTAAAAGTTGGGCTCATTCATGCCATCGCCGTTACAAAACCGGCCCATCCATGCCATTACTTTTTAACAGATGGTTTTTAAAAACCGCCTTGCCACGTGACAGCTTATTAGAGGGCCACGTCATTTTTTATTTAAATTTTTTTTTTTTTTTGATCCATTAAAAAGAATCCACACAACTTTTTGATCCATTGAAAATTAGTTTGATCTATACTTTTAAAATTTGATTAATTTTTCATGAATATATTCTTAAAACATTCTCGTTCGATTCATTTTTTTGTCATTTTTGACATATTAAGATTGTTTTCATATTTTACCTTTAATATTAATTATTTTGTTCTTCAAATTAATTTCAAATACAATAGTAAACATCATTTAATAAATATATTATAATAAAATAACTATTTTAATTGACGGGCGAGTAACTAAAAGGGAACGGAGAGAGTATACACTCCACACTTTTATCACTTTATTTATTTATTTATTTTAAAAGATTCACGTTAACTAAAGCTTTTGTCATTTTTCAGTTGAAACTGAAGGGATATATAAACATCAAAGATTATTATATTATTATTAATAGTTAGCTTCTCATTTTGCCAACTCTACGTATACTATATATGTCGGCATGTTGTCGCCTTCCTATTTTTGCAATGATAAATGATGATACATAAAGTGTTACGTACAAATGTTGAATGCTGATTAGGGACGGCTCAGTCCTTTAAGAGGAAAGGCGGCCGTCTAAGACCCCAAAATTTGAGGGGCCTATTTTTGTTTAGTAATAATAAATTACAAATTTTAAGAAATATATTAAATACTATTTATAGAAAAAAGAAAAATTTTATATAAAAAAATAAAACGCAAGGCCTGCGTTTGATTTTTGCCTTAGGCCATAAATTTGCTTGAACCGCCCTTGATGCTGATGATGCCATTCTATGCTTAGTAAAAAAATCAAAAACTAAAAAGTTACTTACATTCGGCTGACAAAATATTTCATGTATGCTAAGACATACTATATGCTTAATTAGAATAGCGTTTGGTTATAAATTTTAGTAGTAGATTTAAAAAAAAAATCTTTAAATATTTGTTTGATCATGAAAAATTAACCAAATTTTAAAAGTATAGATCAAATTAATTTTTAATGGATCAAAAAATTGGGTGGATTCTTTTTAATGGATCAAAAAAAAATTTAAAAAGAAAATTAATTTAAAAAAAATTTAAAAAATTAAAAAAAAAATGACATGGCCTTCTAATAAGCTGCCACGTGGTAAGACTGTTTTTAAAAATCGGCTGTTAAAAAGTAATGGCATGGATGAGCCAGTTTTATAACGGCAATGACATAAATGAGCCCAACTTTTAACGGATGAGATAAATGGGTAATTTCTGATAGTTCAGTGGCATATTTGAGCCTTTTTCCTTTTAAATTTAATTTTCACTATGTTCTCATCTCTATCTTCTACTTCAACATTCAAGTTACAACTTCCATTAACTTTCTTTTGAATTTCCAGCATGTTCTCATCTATTACTCAATTAGATCTAACAACTCCATCTTTCCATCATTAACTTTCTTTTTTAATTTCCACCATTTCATTATGATATGTACGACATTAATTTTCGTGAAAATAGATTGAAATATCAAAACTTTCTGGACAAAATATCTATGATATTTAAGCAAAACTTTTAATTCTTTTTATTACAATTTCTATAAATTATTTTTTGTCCATCTGTTAGACTATTATTTATCAAAAGATATTTTGCTCTTCAACAATGTATCATATAAGCTAATTGAAGTTTTATATCTTAACGTAAATTATATAATGTATCAGATATTTTCAAAAATAAGTCAAGTATAATGCAAATTTAATTACAATGATGTATCTCAACCAAAATAATTTAATGTACCAAAAACTTAAATTAACAATACAATAGTAGATATAATGTTGTTTATTTGCATATAAAGTAATGTATCATAAGATATTTAGCTTTTAATACAATGTATCAAATAATTTTTATACATATAAAGTATTAAGCAAAAAATATAATAATGTATTAGTAACCACAAATAAATGTAATGTGTCATGAATTGTAGTGTATCGTGAACTCAATGTTATTAAATTAGATATATATTTGTTATCATAATATAATATATGATAAGTTTTTACATAATAGGAAAACTTATGATATTTGTTATCATAAGTTATTAAATGACGTCTATTAGGTAATTTAAACAACAATTTCTTTAATTAAGCACATTAATTGCTCAACTGTAGGCTTAATTACCGCTTCTTTTCGTTTTTAATCATAATTAAAGATTTATTAATGTATCATAACGTTAACTAATGTATCATGTCTGAAATTTTATGTAATTATTATAAAAATAAGGAGAGAGAATAATTAAGTAGTAAAGTGTTGGGATTTATGTTGTTTAACCTAATTCTAATGGTGTCCTCGTTTTCTAGAAATTTTTACTATATTTATATGAGTTTATGTTCGAAGCATTAACAAAATAAAAGATATTTACACATTAATATAATAATTTGAAAGGTAACTGCAGACGATTTTATTTAATGGTATTAGTTAATAACCTAAATTAAATAATAAGTGACTTAGTAACCCGCTAACTTACCCTAACAATATATAAAATTCATTACTCATTTTGTCTTAAAATATTAGTCATATTTTGCTTCTCTAGATTCAAACTATATGAAATTTGATCAATATTTTAAAATATATTTTTACCATATATATAATTAAAATGAGTAAATTTATAATGTATAATACTTTTTATATATCAATTAATCTAATTCTATTTAAATTGAAAAACTAATTAATCAAATTAAGTATTGAGAAATAAAAAGTAACAAGTATCTGCAACGGAGAAAATATATTATTAGTGTATATTACTTAAATCCTACCATTAACAAGTAGCTTAGCTTCTCCATACCCCCACAACTATATATATCAAGCTAGCTGCCAGTTAATTAGTATTCTCTAATCACATAGTAATTATACTTGAAAAATTGTTCATCAATAATAATGGCTGTTTATTATCCTCTCTCAGCATTTTCTATTCTTTCTCTAATTTTTCTCATCTTCTTAAGCTTGTGCATCAATGGGAGTTTTGGTAATAATGGAGGGTGGCAAAGTGCTCATGCAACTCTATATGGAGGGGGTGATGCATCTGGTACAATGGGTATGTCTAAATTACTTTGCTTTAAATATTAGTCTTTCTTTATATGTTGGATTATATATTTTTAGTCCCTCAACCAAATGATGAGTTCCCCTAATTACTATTCTTCAATAAAGATAAAGATTGTGGTGGTACGGTAAGTACATACTTCATTCGTAATCAGTGGTCTCAAGTCTGAATCCTCAAAACAAGATCACCTTTAATAGTATTTTACCTTTAAAATAAATTTTTATTAGTGTCTCAACCAAGCGATGAGAGTACCCTTAGTTATAAGTGTATATCCTCGAAATAGAATTACCTTTAATAGGAGTATTTGTATATCTTTCTTTACTAAGTTGCACAGTAGAGTTGATAAATATACTTCTATTCTTAATTAATATTTAGAGGTATAAAATCAGTTCAAGGTCTAAAAATAGAGTCGTCACCTCTAATAGGAAACACTTTACTTTTAAAATGAGATTTCCTAATTCTAACCTGACCTAAAGCGAGTTGATGATTTACTAGAAACAATCTCTCTGTCCCTCAATTATAGGGGTAATGTCTATATGCATTCCACATGCATAGTCTTTGCAAATAGCACTAATTAAAACCATATTAAAGTGCAGTCTGGTGTACTAAAACTCCCCCTATGCATAGGGTTCGGAGAAGTGCTCCATCGCAAGGGTGTATTGTATACAGTCTTACCTTGCATTTCTGTTAGAGGTTGTTTTCAAGATTTGAACCCGTGACCTCCTGATCACACGACAACAACTTTACCAGTTACTCCAAGACTCCCTTTCAACTAATTAAAACCATATTTTACTTCAAAAAATTGCAGGGGGTGCATGTGGTTATGGTAATTTGTACACACAAGGATATGGAACATACACAGCAGCAATAAGTACAGCATTATTCAACAATGGTTTGACATGTGGTGCTTGTTACCAGCTCAAATGCAACAATAATGATGGCACATTGTGTCTTCCAGGAACAATTACTGTCACTGCAACAAATTTTTGTCCTCAAAATCCATCACTTCCTAGCAACAATGGTGGTTGGTGCAATGCTCCTCTGCAACATTTCGATTTGGCACAGCCTGCCTTTCTGAAAATTGCACAGTATAAAGCTGGGATAATCCCAGTATCTTTTCGAAGGTAAACTTTAATTTTCTTAATCATGTTATGTTTCATTGTATATGACGGTATTTGTCTGTGCATAAAAAAGAAAAGATAATTTAGTACAATAAAACTTTTGCTATGCGTGGGAACTGAGGAAAGATCCAACCGCAAGAATCGATTGTACGCAATATTCATTGTGCATAATTTAAATTAAATATACGGACAATAATATCAATTTTATGTATTTTAATTTATTATGAAAATAACTTGTCTTATAGGGTAGATATTAATCTTCTAAATAGTCGGTGTACAAAATTTAGACTCTTCAAAGTGAAGGACGACATTTATTCTCAGTTTCAGTGCGTGTGTCTTAATAATTTGATAGAACATGAAGTTTAAGAAAGTAAGAGATTTTTAATTTTTATGCGGTGGTCTTACACTAAAAATATGTATATTACATATTAAGATGCATTTTTAATTTCATAATCTTATATATGTCACATGAGATGTTAGATTGAAAGAATTACTAAATATAATATAGTAAAGGGAAAAGGGTCAAATATACCCCTCAACTTTGCGAAAAGGTTTAAATATACCTTCCGTTATAAGTTTGGTCCAAATATGCTCTCGCTGTTAAAGTTTAGGAGCAAATATACTCCTAAACTTTGCGAAAAGGTCCAAATATACCCCTCGTTACAAGTTTGGCTCAAATATGCCCTCGCTGTTAAAGTTGAGGAGCAAATATACCCCTTAACTTTATGAAAAGGTCCGAATATACCCTCCGTTGCAATCCATAATCCGACCAACCCATAACCCGACCCACCAATTTAGACCAATCCACAACCCATATCTCTAGTAGTCATCTAAACGAGGATCATTCTTTCCATCTATTTAGCCTTAGGAGGAGAATCTAACTGTGTAACTTGAGGCATCAAATCTGTAAATTAAAGTGATTCTACTCTGCCTCTCGAGAAATTTGTTGTAAAAATTATCGATGTTACTTCCAAAGATTGAAACAAGGCCTATTTAGGATATGAAATCGTTTTTTTTTGGGGTCTCTCTCTTAGGAGCTGACAGCTGGAGAAGCCCTGATTCTTCCACATTTTACAACTATTTTGAAATATTTCCGTATATTAGAGTCCCTCATGATAAAATCAAACAACATGAAAACAAACCAAAGTTTGAAAAATGAAATATCAACACAATATTTAAGTAGAACACATTGGTAATAAGAAAAATGCAACATTAACATAATATTTGAAGAATCATTGAACTGATGAAATATTTTAATAACATTATAAGATTGAAATTTTGATAAACAAAATGTGGGTAGGGTTATGAGTTGGTCCAAATTAGTGGGTCGGGTTATGGATTGTAACGGAGGGAATATTTGAATTTTTTTACAAAGTTGAGAGGTATATTTGCTCCTAAACTTTAACAACAAGGGCATATTTGGGCCAAACTTGTAACAGGGGGTATATTAGGTCCTTTTCGCAAAGTTTAGGGGTATATTTACTCCTAAACTTTAACAGTAGAGACATATTTGGACTAAACTTGTAACGAAGGGTATATTTGGACCTTTTCACAAAGTTGAGGGGTATATTTGACCCTTTTCCCTATAGTAAATGATACTCTTTTTTAGACAAAATAAAAATGGAAACTGTAGAACAAAATGAGAACTGAGGGAGTAAGTGAGTAACATACAACTACCATCCAAGGATGTAGTGCAGTGGATGAAGCTGCTCCTTCCTTAATTAGAGGTCTCGGGTTCGAGCCTTGGGTATGAAAAAATCCTTGGTAAGAAGCGCTTCCCCCGAATGAGACCCTACATGGTGCGAATTCGAATTAGTCGAATTTCAATATGAGTACCGAACATCGAATAGAAAAAAATAAAATAAAAAAATACAACTAAGCTACATACTATATATGCAAGCTACCAAAATTGCCCGCGCAATCAACAAACTAAATACGAAGTGCCACAAGTCCTTCCAAATTTCTCTCCCAACAAAAATGTAAACTTTTATGTGGAGGAATTACAAAAAGAAAAAATGTAACATTCTTATTGAGATAAAGATTATAAAGAAAAAAGCGTCATCTTACGACGAAGTGACAATTACTCCAACATCTTTAATTACTTCCTCCGTTTAAAAGAGAATGACCTATTTTAACTTGACATAAAATTTAAAAAATAAAGAAAACTTTTAAATCTTGTGGCCTTAAATTAAAGTTGTGTCAAGTGTACCAAAATGTCCTTTAATCTTGTGGTCCTAACATGCCATGTGGAAAATTGAAATTAAAGTATTGCCAAAAAAGAAAAAAGGTCATTCTCTTTTAAACGGATTAAAAAGGAAAATAGATCATTCTTTTTTAGACTGAGGAAATAATAATTTTGAAAACGAGTCTTGGGAATTTAATTTTTGGTAGGAAATGTTTTATTCCAGAAAATGACATTATGGCTAGACTTTAATTTTATTATTTATCCGTATCCATATTAATGATATTCATTGGGCATATGAAAGAAGATTGAAATTGCAACTGTTCTCATTTAATGTATACTATTAATTGTATAAGTAAAATAAAAAAAAAATAATTAATTCCATTTTAATTTAATAGATGATCAATTAGTATAAGACATTTAATTTTAGTAAGATACACCAACTAAAATACAACAAGAAGTACTTGCTATTTGCTGATGTGGGAATTTTGTTTTATTTTTGGCAGGGTACCCTGCATAAAGAAGGGAGGAATAAGGTTTACAATAAATGGCCACTCTTACTATAACTTGGTTTTGGTGACTAATGTTGGTGGTGCTGGAGATGTTCATTCAGTTTCTATTAAAGGGTCTAAAAATGGATGGCAATTAATGTCAAGAAATTGGGGTCAAAACTGGCAAAGCAATTCATATCTCAATGGCCAAAGTCTTTCGTTTCAAGTGACCACAAGTGATGGAAGAACTGTCACAAGCAACAATGTTGCACCTGCTAATTGGCAATTTGGACAAACTTTTGAAGGGGCTCAATTTTAATCTGCGGTAGAAATAACGTTTACAGATTACTTTTTTGTTTTATTTTTAATAAGTAATCAGTGTTATAGAGTTTCAAATTTTATGGATGAAACTCTATTATAATGGCTTAAACCTAAAGTTTCACCTGTAGAATCTAAAACTTACACGACAATTGCTATGTTTCAACTATAAATGTTGAAAAGTAGTTATTTGTGAATTTTACGTTGTTTCACCTACCTACTTTATAGGGAAAAGTCGAGGAAACCGTGAAGAAAAGGAAAGCAAAAGAGAGAAGCGGTCATGTTTTAACTAATGATAGTGTAAAAAATTATATTGCTCCTATTTATTAGAAATAATCAACTATAGCGAGTGTGGTTTAAGAACCTAAAAAAATAAAACAATTAACCTATTGTAACCATAATAGATCATAAGTAACCTTTATCATGTAAAATTATTTTGTATTGTCGATGTATATGATTTAAATCAATTTGTACTACGTGGCGTGAAAGGAAGTATAATTTAGAGAGTATGAATTGAATTTTGAGTTGAAATTGTGTAGTCATAAATCAATGACCCAAAATAACAATTGAATTAGAGGACGAAGATTATCTAGATCAAATATTATATATATTCTTGGTGTTAAATGACTTGCTAACAAGAATAATTGTAATACTAATAATTAAGAATAGTGAGTTGTAAAGCAATAAGCAAATTAAAGAGATTAAGTGGGCCTGATTTATTGAGTTATCTCCAACAGAATTATCAAAACCTATAAATAACATAAATATCAATCTTTTAAGAAGTTATTATACTTTCTTCTATTTTTTTAATTATTTTACTCTCTCTTCCTCTTAATATACATAACATAGTTGACATATACATAGCATTTTGTGTATATGTTAATTTGTTACTGCCGTTAAAAAAGGTAATAATTGATTCCCTTCCTGTAAGAACGCAATTAACTCAACCAATTTATTAAGTGGATTACTTTATCCTTTAAATTAAGTAACAATTATTGAAATTCAAATTTTGAATTATACAAATACATTAAAAACAAATCAGAAGAAAAGTACAAAACAAAAACAAATCAATCACCTATTTGTCGATCGTTTTAAAGAAAAAAAATCGAATTCAAGAAAATGAATATTGCTATTCTTTTGAGGTACTCTGGTCAATGGAGAACTGAGACAGAATATGTAAAATATAAATATGTAGTAATACATGGCTTCAATTGCAAAGCTAATCATTCAGACAAAAAAAGGTAATACGCTATTTTGTTGCATTAAAAAAGTTATTTTGTAAACTGTAGAGTTTTTTTTTTTTTTATGATTAGATTTGTGTTACATATATTGTTTTCATGTTTTTGTAGCTATGTTTTTATTAACTGTAAAGTTGTTTTCATGTTTTTATAGCTATTAGTTGTTGTGAGATTAATTCTTAAAAAGACTCAGTTACAATATTTACATGAAGACAGTGTTACGTAGCGCTAGGCATGGTATGGTATATACCGAATTACCATACCGAACCAAAATTTTTGATACCGTGATTTTGGTATTATAGTATTTGGTATGATATATGGTATACATTTTAAATTTTTTTGGTATATGGTATGGTATTCGGTATTTACAAATAACATACCGAAATACTTTATACCATACCGAAGTATATATAGTTACATAAATAACTTTTATATATTTATACACACACACACACACAAATATAATACTTAGTATTAGTATAAAAATGTTTAGACATTGAAACTTTCGCTACTGTAACTTGATTGAAATATTTTTTTTTGTATAATTGACTAATAAAAAGAATTGTTTGTACTTCTTTTTCAATATTTCTACATGTGTAATGTGTATTAATGATGCAATTAAGACGTGCTTTTGAAAAGTCGAAGTAATAATACTCTAGTATACGGGTATATATTGTTGAAGTTGTACAAACTATGGTTACCGATTACCATACCACAAAATACCAAAACCAAACGTCAAAATACCGAACCATACCGAATTAATATGGTATGGTAATGATATAATGTTTTTAAAAATCGAATACCAAAATTACCGTACCGAAGTTTCATGAAACTGAATAAGCTTAAGGCGAACTATTACCTTGAGCTTGATCTGAATCAGCGGAGAAGAGATAAAGATACTTGGTATGCATATCTGCTTCTTCTTCCCAAGTAGCTCCCTCGACGGACTGATTTCACCAAAGAACCTTAACTAGAGGGACCTCTTTGTTCCTCAATCGACGAGTCTGATAGTCTAAGATTTCGATTGAAATCTCTTCATAAGAGAGACTGTTCTGAACATCAACGCTCTGAATAGGGACTAACCTACTAGGTCACCTACGCACTTATTGAGCAAGGATACATGGAAGACCAGATAAACTGAGGCTAAATCTGAAGGCAATTCGAGCTCATAAGCTACCTTGCCTAGATGACTGAGAATCCTGAACGGACCGACATAGCGGGAACTGGGTTTTTCTTTCTTGCCAAACTCTTCACTCCCTTTATGGGAGATATCTTGAGATAGATATAGTCATCGATCTCAAACTCAAGATCCTTTCTATAGATATAGTCATCGATCTCAAACTCAAGATCCTTTCTACAAACATCAGCATAAGACTTTTGTCAGCTCTGAGCAGCCCGGAGTCTCTCTCTGATGAAAAGCTAAACTAAGATGAACTTGGGTACCAAGACCCTTCTGAAAGGCTTTCGAAAACTGAGAGGTAAATTGAGTACCCCTATCTGAGATGATAGATAAAGGAACTCCTTACAATCTAACCAACTCTCTGATATAAAGCTTAGCATAATCTTCAGGTGTGTAAGACGTGTGAACTGGTAGAAAATGCACTGACTTAGTCAATCTGTCTATAATAACCCAAATCAAATTATGCTGACGACGTGAATGGGGTAAACCAGTTATAAAGTCCATATTCACCTCTTTCCACTTCCAAGTGGGGATACCAAACTCTTGCAACATACTACCAGGTCTTTGGTGCTCTACCTTAACCTGTTGACAAGTAGAGCACTTTGTTACAAAATCTGCTATCTCTCTTCATACCACTCCACCAATAGATTTCCCGCAAGTCGTGGTATATCTTGGTGGCTCCTGGATGAATGGAATAACGTGCACCATGCGCTTCCTTTATAATCCACTATCTCAAATCATCAACGCATGGCACACATAATCTACTTTATTATCTCAACACACCATCTCCCCCTTGGGAGAAAACCTCTACCATTTGTTCTTTAATTGACTCTTTTAGTTTGACCAAGCTAGCATCCTTATATTGTTTCTCTTTCACTTCTGAAACCAAAGAATATTCAGAACTACTCTAAACCCAAACATTCCCTTCAGCTGAATCAACCAATCTCACATCCAATCTAGCTAACCGATGAACTTCTAGATCTAACTCTTTCTTATCATTCTCCACATGAGCAACACTGCCCATAGACAATCTACTAAGGGCGTCTGCCACTACATTGGCCTTGTCCGGATGATATAACACACTCATATCATAATCTTTCAATAATTCTAACCACCTTCTCTGCCGAAGATTTAACTCCCTCTGGGTAAATACATACTGCAAGCTTTTGTGATCCGTAAACACATCAACATGCACCGCATACAAATAATGTCTCCAGATTTTCAAAGCAAATACAACAATAACTAACTCAAGATCATGGGCCGGGTAATTCTTTTTGTGAGGCTTTAACTGTATAGAGGTATAGGATATAACCTTATCTCTCTGCATCAAAACATAACCCAAACCAACTCTAGAGACATCACAATAAACAACAAAACCATCTGTACTATCAGGTAACGCTAACACTGGGGCTGAAGTGAGTCCAGTCTTCAACTCTTGAAAACTCTTTTCTCAGGAATCTGACCACTGAAACTTAACTTTCTTTTGGGTCAATCTAGACATAGGATTCATAATTGACGAGAAACCCTCAACAAAATGCCTGTAATAGTCAACTAAACCCAAGAAACTCCTAATGTCTGGCGGAGAAATAGGTCTATGCCAATTTCTTATGGCTTCTGTCTTTTGGGGATCAATTCTAATACCCTCACTGGAAACAATATGACCAAGAAAAGCTACTGACCTTAGTCAAAATTCACACTTGTTGAATTTAGCGAACAACTGGTGATCTTTAAGAGTTTGCAATACAATTCTAAGGTGGTTTGCATGATCATCCTCGTTACAAAATAGACAAGAATATCATCGATAAAGACTATGACAAACATGTCCACCGTTTGAACACTCTGTTTATTAAGTCCATGAAGGCTGCTGGGGCATTTGTTAGCCTGAAAGACATGACTAGAAACTCAAAATGACCATAACAGATTCTGAAAGCTATCTTTGGAATATCACATTCCCTTACTTTAAGTTGATGATAGCCGGATCTAAGGTCTATCTTGGAGAAATAACTTGCACCTTGGAGTTGATCAAATAAGTCATCAATTCTAGGGAGAGTATATTTGTTTTTTACTGTAACTTTATTCAGCTGACGATAGTCAATTCACATTCGCAAAGAGCCGTCTTTCTTTTGCACGAATAGGATGGGAGCACCCTATGGAGAAACACTAGGCCTTATAAGACCTTTGTCTAGAAGATCTTTGAGTTGCTATTTTAACTCATTGATCTAGGGGGATCCATATGATAAGGAGGTATTAAGATGGGCTGAGTATCTGGAAGAAGGTCAATTCCGAATTCTATTTCCCTATCGGGAGGTACCCCTGGAAAAATCTTCGGGAAAGACATCAGGAAACTCATTGACTACACTTACTGACTGAACTATTGGAGTCTCAGACTTAATGTATTTGACTCAAACTAGATGATAGACACACCCTTTGGAAATCAACTTTTTGGCTTTAAGATAAGATATGAAATGACTCTTCGGAGACATTGAATTACCTTTTCACTCAAAGACTAGCTCATCTGGAAACTGAAACTTCACCACTCGGGTGCGACAATCAATGGATACATAACAGGAATAGAGCCAATCCATGCCAAGAATAAGATCAAAGTTAACCATATCTAATTCTATTAAGTCGGCTAACATGATTCTATGAAAGATAATGATAGGAAACTTTCTATAGATCTGTTTAGCAATAACTGAATCACCTACTGGGGTAGAAACTAAGAAAGGATTAGGGATTTTTCTGGACTTATTTTAAAATTCACTGCAACTAATGGGGTCACATAAGAGAAATTTGACCCAGGGTCTAACAACACATAAAAATTAAGATGAAAGACACGAAGCATACCATTAACAATATCTAGTAAATCCTCCTGCTCTTGATGGGATGGTAAAGCATAGAATCGATTTTGGCACTGACAACCACTGGTACTGGATGATGCACCCTAAGGAGGGACTGGGCAACCTAGAGGAGCTGGTGCACTAGTAGCCTGAGTATGGGGAAGAACATCTCTATTTTACTGCTTAGCATGCGGACACTCTCTAATACCATGACTCAACTTACCACAACCATAATAACCTTTCTATCCAGCTAAACACTCACCAAGGTGATTCTTACCACACTTAGCACATGGAGGATAATAGGGTCTTCAACTTATACTATTCTGAGATCTAGACATAGAGGACTTACCCCACTTCTCTTTTCTAGCTCTGGGAGCAAGAGCGCTAGCTGAAGATGGTGCTGGCATAGATGAATGATTCTGAAACTGCGAACGATTTTCCCCTCTAGACCTAGTCTGACCATACTCAAATTGTCTTGTTCTAGCCCTCTTATTACTTGTATCTCTTCCCTTCAACTTCTCTGCCTTAATCTAATGAGCATGAATCATCAATCTAGCAAGATCCATGTCTCTAATAAGCATGGCAGTTCTACACTTATTGACTACCAGGATAGATACTCCAGTGACAAACTTACTCATACTGCCCTAGGATCAGCCGTAGTATCAGGGGCATACTTAGACAACTGATTGAACTTAAGGTAGTACTTCTTCATTATCATCGAGCCCTGCCTCAGGTTCATAAACTCCTCTATCTTAGCCTCTCTCATTTCATATGGAAAGAACCTATCTAGAAAAGTATCTCGAAATACCTGCCAACTCATAGGAGTTGCATTGTCACCTCTACTATTCTTCCATATGACTACCCAATCATACGCTACATCCTTCAATTTATAGGAAGATAACTTTACACTCTCTTCCTCAGAAACATGCATAATCTGGGTGATCTTCATCACCTCATCTAAATAAAGTCGTGGGTCCTCACCTGCTTTCAACCTAAGAACTCTGACGGATTCATTCTCATGAAGTCTCTGATTCTGGCTACTGCTAAATCACCATTCTACTGAAGTGGGACTGCAGCCTGATGATTGCCCTAAACATTAGCAGTCACAGCTTGGTCTAACGCCTAAAAAGCAGCCCTAAACTCAACATAGGATACATTCTCATTCAAAGGATCAACAGACTGGGGTGGATGGTTACCATTTCTGCGGGCGTTAGCTCGACGAGGAGGCATATTCAACTGTCACATAAGAGCACGTGTTAAAAGCAGATAGAGATACTGTAAGCACGATAGATCATAGAAGAAAGAGATAATTTCCTAAAAACGACCCGTAGCCTCTTGCTCATAAATATGGTGCGCTTTACACTCATATCAAGACTCTACGTAACGTGGCTTTTCTGACTCCCTAGGACTATTAAAATTTGATTGTTGTCACATTTAGACAATACATAAAAAAAAATTCAAGAAAGATTCAACATTAAACAAAGAAAGAGATGAAACAACTAAGTGTGTTCCAGAAATTAACTAAATTTTTTCTTTGAAATTATAAATAAAAATTTAAGAAAGTAATTTTCAAAAAGCTCAAAGCATAATTTAATACTACAACTAACTTGAGTTAGACCGTCTAAGAATGATGTCTATTGCATAAAAGTAATCTTCAAATTTCATCATGAAAATAACCAACAGATCCTCTGCCTATTTTCTTTCAAGGTAAACAATATACTGTTTATTAAGTGACAGGTCATAATAATCAAATGACACAGTAAATTTAAACTCTACTTTAGCATACTAAATCTGTCAGATGCATAACCTCTGCTTATTGCATTTCTTTTCATTAGTAGAGAAGTCAGAATTTCATTAGAGGGTTCAAAAGTAAACATACAAACTAATCAAAGGGGATTCAACATCTACTATATATACATAAAAAATAATTTTAACATATATAACTGTCCAAAGGGTAGCTTCGCCCTACTTTTCATCCATATTTTCTCTTCTTTACAACAATTTTCTTACCTTTGTTTTGGGTTTACTTTTTAAAATTTCTCAATGTTGGTTCAAATACTTCGCAAAATTTCTTGTATTATTTTTTGGTCCACGGGCTTGCTTCGTGCAGTTACCTACTCTCTATAATTTATGGGCTATTGCACTTGAACAAATACGAATTCCATCGTAATAAAATAAACAAATAAAGCACTTTTATGAAGTATGCTTACACATGAGATAGTTGATAGACTGTTTACTACAAGCAAATATTTTAGCTTTGAACTAAGCACTTCAGAGAATAACATCATGGTATTTTTACCATGCTAAAGCATAAGAACAAATGACTAGTAGAATATTGAGTATCATACACTGATTATTCAACTCAATTGAGGAAATACAACTTTTCTACTTAGAATGATTTAAATGAATATCTTTTTTTATTTATTAAAATTTTAATTTTAAATAAACATTCCTTGTCAATAAATTTTAATGAAAAAATTAATTAAATAGGTTAAATGACACAAACTATCATACTTAAGTGAGTTTCTGAGAGAGCAACCCACAATAACTTCGAGAGCTCAGAATAGATCACGCTGATCCATTTGTAGGAGAAAAAAATCGTTGAACCCAATATTTCAGATAGTCGTATCACATCAATTATGAAAGTACACAATTTTGAAAACCTAAAGAAACAAAAAATCATTATTAAAATAAAACTTAATAGCACCCCAAAATCACAGTTTCAACTCCACAAACAATATATGCTCCACTAATCATGAGATATTTATCAAAAAGTTTTCATTATTTGAGGTCAATAGGCACAATAAAAGATATATATCAACATAGTTAGCATTCATAGGATGAAAAGATGAGCAAAAAGAGATAATAATACTCAGACAAATATATGAATTTCTGAAATCTCTAACAGTTATACCAGAAAGAAAAAGTACAATTTCAACACAAGCAAGAGAAAAAGTAGACAAATATATTATAGTCACTCCCATCTCTCATTTTAATCTATTTTTAAGTTAATATTTCTTGACTCAATTATCGAATACAGGAAAAATGACTTAAAAAATTGGAAAAATACTCAATTTCCACCTTGAACTATAGATGAAAAGGTTGAGACACACCCCAGCTTAAAGGGGGTTCTATTACCCCCTGGACTAATTAAAAGTATAATTTTGACACCCTTGAGCGCCGACATGGCACCTCCATGGCACAATACATGACCGAACACGCTAAAGACACATGAAGTGTTTTTTATGTCTCCTAATTCAATAAAAGATCGCCACGTGTCCAAAATAAAATTTAAAAAATAAATTCTTTTTTTGAACCCTATTTTGTTCATTCTCCATTGAAGACAATATCCAAACTTAGCGACTCTCTCTCTCTCTAAATTTTTCTTCAAAATTTCATTCTTCTTCAAATTTCTCTTTGATTTGGAAAGACAAAAGTAATTTTTGTGTAAATTTCTTATGTTTAATCCATGTAATGTTGTTATTAAGGTTTTGATTTGAGGTCTATTAATGAAAATACATTTTCTCCATTTATGATTAATCCCAAATTTGAAGTTTTTCATCTCCATTAAGGAAGTTTCCATCTTTTTTTTTTTCTAAAATTTTATGGTTAGACATGACGAAATACGAGTTGAATAATTTGTGTATGGATGAGATTGATCTAATGATTAATGCTGAAGTACGATGTAAACATGACATTTATTGCAAATGTAGACGTCTTGATCAGATTGTAATTCCGGTAGAAGATTTTGGGCGTGTCCTCATTGTAAGGTTTGTGTTCATTATTGGTTAATTGATTAATGTTGATGTTGGTGTAAAGATCTATTTTTATGTTCTTAATTTTCAGGATACGAATTGCAAGTATTTTAGATGGAGAGATTTAGAACGAGCAGACGAAAGATCAAAATTTATTCTTCTAAGATTGGTGAACAAGATTAATGAATTAGAAAATAATTATGAGCGAGTTAAGATGCAACTGAATAAGCTTGAAAGCTTGAATATTAGCATAATAATCCCAACAATATGAATGTGAAGGATGAGGTTGAAAATTTGCAGACTAAATTTCAAAGTCTCAACATCTAGACAAGTTGTTCAAATGTGAAGGATGAAGTAGATGAGAATGTGATAGGTAATTTGAAAGGGAATGGCAAGTGCGATTTGAAAGACAAGAGAATGAAAATGAAAAAAGAAGAAGAAAAAAGGATGTAACTTTACTGGAAAATTCCTTTGTCGTATGATTATATGTGTAAGTGTTGTTGTTGTTAGTTTTGTTATGCAAGTTGGCAACACGAAAAAAAGTTTAATTAAGTTTTCATAGTATATAGTAGAGATTCATTTTGTGTAGAAATGGAATTGCAATATGCTATGCTAAACTACCAAAGTATGTAATTAAGTTTTCATAGTATGTAGTAGAGAGTCATTTTGTGTAGAAATGGAATTGCAATATGCTATGTTAAGCTACCAAAGTATGTAATAGATCATTATTTTGTGGCAATGTGACTTTAATTTGATCTTATTTTGGTATTGTTACACTCTTCTCTTTCTGATAAAGAGAGTTGATAATTATTGTGTAAATAATAAAAAAGAAGCAACAAAATAGAACTTGTAATTTTGAAGAAGATAACAAAATTAACATTGCATTCAATCAACTAAATATACCATTTACACAAGACATTTACGAGTCTCAAATATAGGAGCTTAACAGATTCAAAATATTATCTTTGTGGGACCAAAATAGTAGATTCATTGTTTCATACAAGAAATTTAGTAGCTAAGTGACACCAAATTAGCAAACAATAGACGATTATAGTTTCCAGGGTCCTCGAGGCTGTGAAAATGATGAGGTATGCATGGTTGTATTATTTGAAGGCCTTGATTGATCTCTAATTTATTAGAGCCTTCTTGTTGTGATTGTTTGCTTGCCTTTTCACTTCAATCCACTTAAAGGTTTGAACCCAATGTCTCCAGTTACAACTGTTGATTTCATTACTTGCTTAGGTCCAGTGAACACTATTCTCCTACTTAGCAGCCCAGGCTACAAAAAAGTTGGTTAAAGTTCAAGTAATTATAAGAAAAAAATACAAGAACTATGAATGTTTCATTTACATTAATGATTGTGGAGCCATTTTCAGCTTGAAACACACCCATTCCAGTCATTCTTAGTCTTTTATATTGACTTGTGTTTCCAAAACCTTTTTTCTTTCCTCAAGCAGCAGCAACAACAGTCTCTCTTGGAGCAACATTTGAAACATCACGTGTTGTACTACCTTGAGAACATGTAAAATAATTTTCAAGTAGATAATCACTTCCTCTACCCCTTCCTCTGCCACTTTTAGTTCTTGATAACACTCCAACATTCTTTGGAGGGATTTTTGGTGCTGTAGAAGGGTTAACATGTGTTGTTCTTTCTCTATAGTTCGGTGGTGTTGCAAAATCAGTAGCAACATATGAAACTGGTGCTTTTTTAGGTCTTACTTTCCCTCTCTTTGCAGCAGGTTCATCATCAGTATTTGTTTATTTCTAATAAACAAAAGACAAAGATATGTATTAGATGGTTTAAAACATAGTAGAGTAAATAGTAATAGATAAATTACCTTTAGTCTACCCCTTCCTTTTGTTGTGCTTAATGGTTCTGTAGCACTTGTTGCCTTTGGAGTAGCCTCATCAACACTAGTTCTCTGCAAAGGACAACCTGTTTTATTATGACCCTTAACATGGAATTGACTACATGTCATAGTAACTCCAGTTTTAGGCATTTTCCCATACTTCTTGCTTTCACGAGCTTTCTTTGTTCTATTCTTTTTGGCCTGCCTGGTAGTTTCTGTATCACTGGTGGAGCAACAAAAGGGTTTGTAGATATAGGCCATAGTGGCGTGTTACTCATTGGTTGCATAAAATGTGAGTAAGTGGACATGTATCTCTTTTTAGAGTAGCACAACTTATGCAACATGGTAGCTAATGAATGTTGACATGGTATCCCTTTTAACATCCAAGATCTACAACTGCACTCTCTTTTTGACAAACATACAGAGTGTTATTTATATCCATCCATAACTTGATAACTTGTCACTCCATTGAATTCTATGGTACAACTCATTAACTTATCAATATTATTATCTAACACTTTAATTGACATTGGAGAAAACTACTGACCCAAGTTCTTGAAAATTCACTTAACAAGGCTAGCCTAGTCATGCCCTTAACTCTTAGCTCTTCAAGCATACTAATAATACTCTTATGTCTTACTGCTAAAATCCATGAATTAAAACTCTCATAGAGGTTGTTATCTATAGAATTTTATCTATAGAATCACACTTGACTTGACAATTAAAATAAACCTTGCACCAATACACTTTATCATAGTAAAGTAAATCAGTAACAATCTTCTTATCAAGCCTAGACAATTCATCTTGATTTTCCCTAAATTCAGTTTCAAAAGTGATTCTAGCACACTTTCAAAATGTCATCTTTCTTTGAAAACCCCTCTAATACTTTGACTAATTTGCTAGAATATGCCTAGCACACTTTCTTTCTTCATAACCTGGTAGTAACTCCTTAACAGCTAAATCAAGTCCCTAAAACATAAATGTTATTAGTAAAAGAAAAAGCATACATAAATAGATTTTTTTCTAGAATGAAATATAAATTTAAATAAAAAAGAGTTAATAGAAGAATGTTTTTTGCATGTCTGACATAATAGTGAAATCACTTCCATCTCCTACTCCCAAGTCATCTTGCAAGAGAGAAATAAACCATCTCCATATATTTTTATTCTCTTTTGCCACTACAGCCCAAGCAAGTGGAAACGTGTAGTTATTTCCATCCTTACCTACAGCAACCAGTAACTGACCCCTGCATACTTCCTTTAGGAAACAACCATCCACACCTATAAATTTTCTACATGACCTAGATGCCATCTTGACTGCTTCAAAGCAGATGTAGAATGTCTCAAACAGTGGCCTACCAAGCTTATTAGATTCACCAGGTTTAACCACACAAGTACTCCCCGAATTGGACCTTAACAATTCATCCTTATAGTCAAGAATTCTGCCATACTCTAGAATATGATCATCCATAATCTCATTCAAAATTCTAGCTCTTTCTCTCCTAGTTGTGGTCTTACTTACATGCAGCTTAAACTTCTTTCTAATTGATTGTTGCAACTTGAAAACTCTGATATTAGGTTGCTCAATTACATCTTCTTTTATAGCCTTGGTCAAAAATCTTATGTTGCATAAGTAATTTATGGTGACTCTATCACAATTATGTACTGGAATATAAGTCCTAATAACAAAGTTATTGGACTTAGGATCAAGACTTGCATACAGTAAACACTTGCAGTTTTTCATGCTGCATCTCACCCTAACTCTATTTGGCTCATTTATATACTTTTCAATTTGAACCCTTTTCTGAATTGCATATTTAGTCACTGCCACTCGAAACTCTTTCACACTTGTAAAAGTTATACCCAGCTGCCACACAACCGTATCACAATCAGGATCATACTTTACACTATCAGTCGCAATTTTTTTTTTCTTCATCTAGACAGGTTCAACCTCATGTTATCTCTTTCTTTAAGATAACTAGAATATGTATCAGTTTCATAGCTGCTAGGATCAGAACTACCATAATATGGTTTATCACCCACTAACCTTCCTTCTAAATTATTTCTTACTAGGGCAGTCTCAGCAAATCCCAGATCTAGTCCAGCTTGACCATAAGGGACTTCATGATTTTCTATAGGAATTCTCTCCCTTCTTTTCTTCCTCAAGAAAGACCTTTGCTCAGCCCTAAGCTATTTTATCTCCTCATGGACATCACTTTCATAGTCATCCTCTCCAAGCAAATTTATTGCTTTCTTATTTTCAGATTCTGTATTATCATCACTAGATTTATCAGATCCTTTTATAGAATATCACTATCTTTAAAATTTGATGAATCAATGTGATGATCAACTAAATATGAAGGATCAACAGTATTTGGAGCAACTGGATTTGATGTGGAAGTAATGTTTGAGGCAGTATTTAAAGTTATACCAACCACATTCTTTAAATAAGGCTCACCTACTTCCTTACCTCTTATTTTTATACCAATACTATTTTCAGTGGTCCCCACATCATAAAAAGCATCACGAGATTCCTCCTCAACCATGTGCACATATACATTCAAAATACCCCAATTTTGCAAAGACTTGCATATTGTTAATAGAATAACATCATTATCTATGTCTCCTAAAATACAACTATTGGGTGGCCTTATACTAAATTTGCATTAGGGCTATACCCTAGTTCTCTAATATAATCCTTCATCTCAAAATAAGAAACATTATCTACATCAACATTAAAATATTCACTCATTAAATCGCCCACATATCTTGTATCTTCACAATCATATAACGAGGTCCCACCATGATACAATCTTAAAGTTATATATGTGAACCTACTCATACCTATATGCAAAGAATAGTATTATTAAAATCAAAATAGTTCAAAATTAATATTATTAGAACCAAAACAGTACAAAGAAGTAAATTATTAATGTTCATTTTCATTCATTCACCAAAAGACATTGACAAGTTTAAAGTGACAGCTTTTTTATTGTCTAAAATTTTTATTGTCTAAAATTTAGAGAAGTTTTCAAGTCTTGTTCTGTGTGTTTGTCTATTAAAGTGAAAAAAGACATACCATCCAACAACTCCGTCTTATTGTCTCCATATTCTTATTCTTTTATGGACAATTTAAAAATAAACAATACAAGCACAAAAGGTCCATCTTTTATCACTGTAAAGGTACCCCCTATCTTAGTCAACTTTATGAATATATGTAGATCATGCGTGAACAAGTAACATCAGTAGTGCATAAATCAACATTGTAACAAAAATCAGCCATAAATCAACATATGTAGGTCATGCATGAACCAAAATCAGACCATAAATCAACATATGTAGGCCATGAATGAACCAAAATCAAACCAACAATCAACATTAGTAACAAAAAAGTAACAAAAAATCGACCCCAAATCCACATAGTAGCAAAATCAGATCATAAATAAATAAATCTACAAAAATTCGATCATAAATCAACATTGTAAGACAAACCCTAACTAGATATGCTTCATAACAAAATCAAAACACAAATATTACCACAATCAGAACACATATTAACAAAAGAGCATCACACGTTACATTTTTCTTGAAAAAATCAAAAGTCAAACCTTAATCCTAACAAAATATACCACAATCTAACTAAAATCCTAACACAAAACAAATTATAAGTCATAAATAACTAACCTTTACTCTTAGATATTGTAGATTAAGGACGAAAAACCCTATTTTGATGAAATTGAAGCTGGTCCAAGTTATGAGATTTTTGGTCCAACTTGTGAGGACCAAACACAAATTGTGATTTACGATGAACTTGGGTGCAAATGAACAACATGAATCGACTAACAATTTGGCGAAACGAACACTTTGAATCAACTCTGAAAATGTTGAATGATTTGAGAAAGTTAATAATTGAAGTGTATAATTCGTACAATGATATGGGAAAGTGAAGAGTCCAACTTAGTGAACTGTGGGCTCCATATGTAAAAAATACGCGTGTATTATACGATATTTTATTTGGCTGAAAATATGTATCAGATAGGCATTCAAACATGTTAAAATTACACTTTTAATTAATTTAAGGATAATAAGATCCTTTAAGTTGGGGGTGTAAGGTCGAAGTTGAGTATTTTTCCTTTTTTCTATGAAAAGTTTGGTACTACAAATTTTCTATGTTCCCACAGGTATACTCCAAAGTCCAAATTGTCATCCGGTGAACAAATGAGTCCTACAACTACTTATCACAAATTCTATTCAAGGCTCTTGCGAATACGATTTCTTCCTACTCTAAATACCCCTCGAAACTTCCAAAGTTCACACCTTCACTCTTCTAGAAACTTCTACCCTGCTAATTCTATTCACACTCTCATCAGACCCATTTCCCTCATCTCCATCAATCTTCCCTCCTCTACCGCCGTCGTTCGCGGCAGTATCTCGACTATCGCCGGCGTTTCAACCATGGCCAGCGGCGGTGGAAACGGCGGAGATTCAGTTACGTTTCGGTTAACTCCGACGAGCTCGTTGAAGATTCAGAAAGGTGATATTACTCAGTGGTCCGTAGATGGATCCTCTGACGCTATTGTAAGTATTAAGTATCTCTGCCCGCCTTTGTATAATATGCATTTGAATTTAGCTGAATTAGTTCTAGTTTGAATTTTTTCAATGTGTATTAATGTCTGTTGTTGCTGCACTTGTTTTGTTGCACAATTGCAAAACAGTTAATTTCTAGGCAGAGGCGTCCGCAGAATATTCAGTAAGCGATATCATAGAAGAACGGATTAAAAAATTAAGTATTACATGTATCAGTAAGCGATATACTAGAAGAAAGGATAAAAAATTCAGTATTACATGTAAAAAAAAAAAGGGCCAGCCTAGTGCATTAAAGTGCTTGCTATGCGCACGGTTCAGAGAAGGACCCCGCCGCCACAAGGGTATATTGTACTCAGTCTTGAACCCAGTCTTGAACCCATGACCTCCTGGTCACACTAAGGCTCCTCTTCTAAGTATTATTACATGCATAAATAAGTTATATTATTAGTCCATTGGTTTAACTTAATTTTAATCTAGAAGAGGTCTTGGGTTCAATACTATGAGCTCGTGTGGGATTGCGGTTAGAAAATTGCTTATTTGAAAAACACTTTTATAAAATAGCTTTGCAAAAAGTGCTTTTAAAAAAAGAATTTGTGTTTGGTAAATTCATTTGAAAATTGTTTTTGATAAACAAATTGTGTTTGGATAATCTTTTTCAAGGAGTGAAAGGATATGTGTCAATAGACTTTTCCTACTAAAATCATTTTATAGAGAAAATTTATTTTAATATTTATTATAATATTTTAAATTATTTATTTAAAATTAAATATTTGAGAATTTTTTTTACAAATGCTGCCAAAATACTATTTGATCTTGTGACATGATTCATTTTTATCATTAATAATAAAAAATAAAGAGTTAGATACTCTTCAATCATCATCATCAATTATATTTTCGATTTTATTTTTTTAAAAAATGAGTGAAAAATAAAATAATAATATATAAATAATAGAATGAAATAAAGAATTATTATGTAAATATCAAACATAAAATTCTAAAATCAAATTTTAATCAAACTTATAAGATATGCTAATTAATTATTAAGGGGGATATATATATAGGATCAAGAGACCATTGGGTTCCATAAAGAAAAATGTTCAAGTATTCAACTCAATACTATATGGAAGAGTCAGATCTTGCAATTAAACTAGTGAAATCTTGTCTCAATCCTATTAGTATTAGCTAGACCCATTTTATCTAAAAAGTTCTTCGGCCGGATAGTCCAAAGGTTATAAATAACTATCTGCAAGTCCCTAAGTCTTTATCGGCAATCCAACCATTAATGCTTAGGTAAACAACCTACAGTGTAGATCTGAAAGATCACAGTACCATCTTCAAAATAAACCTTTTATAAAATAGATTTTGCTAAGTCTAAAAGATTGATTCAAGTTTTACTATTTAAATTATAGATTTGACAATACCATATAATAGCAAGTTAAAAACAAGAATAATAAACTTTACTTCCCCTCATGGCTCTGATACCAAATACACGGAAACGAACCCCTGTCTTTAGCAAGTTGCCTTAATATCTTATCTTGTCGACAAATTTTTAGGGCAACTTGTTAGGCTAGACTTGTGAGCTGACCATAAGTGGTTTTCTCATAAGGGATGATATCGTTGGAGTATTGGTTTTGAAGATCTTTGACTAAGTCTCTAACAGAGTTAGGCAGTCCATCTTGGAATTTTTCTTTCCAATATGGGAGGTTTCCATTAGGTCTTTCATAGATCCTCATGAGAAAAGAATATTTGTACCATCTGAAATCAGAGATCGTTTTGCACTTAAGATTGTTAAGTACTTCAGAGGATCTTTCTCTAAAAATACCCGGACTACCTATGAAGGTCTTGATAATAGTGTAAATCAATGTATTTGTAGAATCAGGAATGGTTTCCCCATCTTTAAGAATTGGTTCACCTAAGGAATCAACTCAAAGACTTTGGAAGATGTTTTGTTTATCTTCCTCACTATCTTGGTATCAGAGTCATGGGGAAAGTGAAGTTTATTATTCTTGTTTTTATTCTTTGGATACACGAAGGTAAAGTTTGGAAGTTTAAAAGTACATGAATATCTAAGGATAAGATAAGGGGAAAGATACGCGAAGGAAAATGTAATTTTAATTCGTGTACTTATTATTTCGTGTACAAAGTTTAAACCATGGCTCTTAAATATGGAGGGTAAGATAAGGGGAAAGAATGGAGGGAAAGGAAGCAAGTTAATAAATACTTAAATGTAAATAATGCAAAGTACAATAAATAAATTACGCGGCAGGACCGACCTTATGTTAATGATGCAACTAATTAAATAAAGTAAAGAAAGAACACAATTAGGAAAATTGAATTTTGATATTAATATCAAAAAAAAATTTGAAGATTACAAAGAGAGAGAGAACACACTCTAACCAAGATTTCTAGTGAGAGAGAGCTTTTTCCAAAGAAAATAATGTGTTTTTCTCAAGAGGAGAAGTGGGTTATTTATAGCCAAAACATGCTACAGTAACACCTTTAATTATTGCTACAGTGTTGCTACAGTGAGCTACAGGAACATCCACTATAATTTTCAGCAATTGGTTGTTGATGTCATGCATGACATCAATGTTTTGATGACTCCTTGATGATGTCAAATTGATTGAATCTCTTCTTCATCATCCGTGTCTGATTTTGCCATTGAATGTTGATTGCTGGGAACTTTAGCTTTGATTTGTTGGAGATTTTTTTTCATTTGTTGAATAAAATCTCCTCGGCTACCTGACTTAGCTAACTGTGCGACTGCAATTGATTTCTGTTGTAGAAATGAGATTTGGGCGGCATCTGTTGAAGCTAGATATCCAGGAATACGCCAGAACCATTTTTCTATGTCCGGTACATAAGCCTCCGTTGAATCCCAATTCTTGGACTCTTTACAATGACCTCGGAGAGCTAACCATGGAAGCCCCTCCGATTTGTGGAAAGCAAATTTTCATGAAAATATCCATTGAATATGGAACTTGTGGGGAAATTGTAAAAGTAGAGGAATTTGGTGATCATCATGAAATCTTTGTGTAAAATATTCATATCCTTCTCGGACTGAGGGACGAAGGATCTCAAACTTGTGACCATAAATCGGCCACCATTGGTGCAAGAACTACTAAGGAAATTTCGAAGTTGATTATTATATGGTGGAAGCTCTGATACCAAGATGGTGAGTTGTACTTGTGGAACCTTGTGATAGTGGAAGCTCAACGGTGATATCCGCACCATTTATGGTTTTCCATACTTTTGAAACATTAGTTATTTAGAAAAAGGAAAATCTAATTAATGATATTCAACGTATGCTTCAAACTATTCAAAGAAATTAATTTGTTTTTGGACAGAATTTAAAAATCCATAATAAATTTCTTGGATATTTCTTCTTTATCTTTCGTGAAATTATTGAAAAACCAGGTTCATTTTAAAACATTTTCAAATGAATAAAATTTTGTTCCAAGAGTTTTCTTATCAATGTGAAAATCTTGACTTAAAACCCTTAGCTCTCCTAGACTAGGTTGGTAGGTTGGTGAGTGGAGTGGATCATCATGGATCTCAGTAGGTGTTTCCACAGAATATTTGGCCAGTGGAATCCTAGACTCGAAGTTAACAGTCTCGATTCTAGAAGGAAATGAAGAAATTGAATTCCTAGCTGTCTGCATCTCGGGAAGAAGTGACGGGGAGCTAGAAATCCTTTGGCTAAGAGATCAGTTCCAGTAGAGAACTGTAGTGTCTCA
>NC_061115.1:207305578-207347148 GCF_002878395.1 Capsicum annuum | reverse complement strand
ATCCTTTGGCTAAGAGATCAGTTCCAGTAGAGAACTGTAGTGTCTCAGGCTTTTCTTACTTTTACAATTTTCCCACAGGTTTCATATTCCATGGAAGTTTGCTTTCCACAAATCGGAGGGGCACAAGTGGCTTCCATGATTAGCTCTTCAAGGCCATTGTAAAGGGTACAAGAATAGGGATTTAACGGAGGCTTACGTACCAGATATAGAAAAATAGTTTCGGCGCAATCCTGGATATTTGGCTTCAACAAATGCCGCCCAAATCTCAATCAATTGCAGCCGCACAGTTAGCTTTATCAGGTAGCCGAGGAGATTTTATTCAACAAATGGAAAAAATGCTCCAACAAATCAAAGCTGAAGTTCCTAGCAATCAACATTCAATGGCAAAATCAGACATGGATGATGAAGAAGAGATTCAATCAATTTGACATCATCACGGAGTCATCAAAACATTGATGTCGTGTATGACATCAACAACTAATTGCTGAAAATTATAGTGGATGTTACTGTAGCCCACTGTAGCAATAATTAAAGGTATTATTGTAGCATGTTTTGGCTATAAATAACCCGCTTCTCCTCTTGAGAAAAACACATTATTTTTTTTTTTTTGAAAGAAACTCTCTTTCACTAGAAATCTTGGTCAGTGTGCTCGCTCTCTCTGTAATCTTTAAATTTACTTTTGATAGTAATATCAAAATTCAATTTTTCTAATTGTGTTCTTTCTTTACTTTATTTAATTAGTTGCATCATTAACATATGGTCGGCCTTTTCGCATTGTTTACATTTAAGTATTTATTAACTTGCTTCCTTTTTGTGTAAAATATTCATATCCTTCTCGGCCTGGGGGAGAATCTCAAACTTGTGATGATAAATCTGCCACCACTGGGGAAATTCCAAAGCCAGTTGCTTCCCCGGAAAAAACCAAGAATGTTAGTTTTATTTTGGAAGGTGAATACATTCATCCACGCTCTTTGATAATCAAAATAGTTATAACATTTGTGGGTCAAAAACTTCAATGAGCTTTTGATATTTTTTGTCGGATGCATGCCCCATTCCTTGGGTGAGATGATTTTGTCAATCCAAATCGTGGTATGGGTAACATAAGATTGGGTTTGAACAAACAAGACTTGGTATCTGTTAGGATGAATTCATAAAATTTCTGGGTATAGGCAGGAGTTTTTTGGATAAAATTTGCTGCAGGGCTAAGTATTTGCTTAGCTATTTCCTAGGGGTTGGAGTGCCAATACTCAAGTTCAATTTGGATTATCGGTAAAACATTATCATTTTTGAAATATGTTGGATCATCTGAGGAGGATCCTTTACCGGAGGAAATTGGCTGTGGAATAGGTGAGGAAATTGTTTTAGTTTGTACAGGACAAATATTTGAATTATTTTGTGGAAAATTAAAGGAAAAATTAGTGGGTTTTTCTGCCCCCATTGGATTTTTCATGGTGCCACGAGGAAGTAAAGCTAATTATTCTTTTACAAGTTTATTATTGTAATGCTTCGGAATGCATTCAATTGCGTCCAAGGACTTATCCCTACCAAATTCTTTGAGAAAACTGCAGAAGCCCTTAGAGCTGCAAATGGCAGTAAACTAAGAATCCGTTATAAACTTTCTGATGTCGAAATACGAAATTCCCTAGGAAATTCGCTTTTGTCGTCATCTACCTCCTTTGTCCTAGTAAAGGATATAATCAGTCCTGTTATACTAGGCACTCCTTTTATTGAAACTTTAATCCCATTCGGGGTTACTCATATGGGAATAACTATTGAGGCCAACAATATGTTTCTCCGCTTTGACAAGTTTCCTATTCGCAAAATCTTATCCTTCTTGGATAACAAAGAGGCTCAAATCAATTTCCTCAGGGAAGAAATTGCATTCCGAAGGCTGGAACAATAGTTTCAGGAGCCTTTGCTTCAATCTAAGGTTAAGGCCTTAGAAACTAAGATTGAAAAAGAACTTTGTGCGGATTTGCCCACAACATATTGGAATCACAAAAAACATATGGTCAAGCTTCCTATATATATATATATATAATTTTCTGCTTCTCTTTTTGGCTTTTCTGAAAAACAGAAATTTTCTCAAATAGAATCAGAAAAACTGAAAACTGCTTCTTTCCAGAATCAAAAAAACTGAAAACTGCTTTTGCATCTTTTCAAAGCACTTTTGCAAGTTTACCTAACATCTTTCTTTTCAAAAAAGTGATTTTTTTTGGGAGAAAAAAAGAATCCCAAACAGGCTATACATAACCAATTTTTAAGTAATTGTATGTTATATTTTTCCAAAAAGATGCATATGTCAAGGTTCGAAAACCTAGTCTCCAACCACAAAACCCTGCATTGAACCAACACGCCTAGTGGTGTCTTTAGTCAGGTTGTATCATTTCATTTTATATATATGTACATATATATATATATATGTATATATAATATTATATATATATGTATATATATAGTTAAAGTTTCCGACGAAGCAGTGTCGCTTGACGCCCCTTCTCTCAACGTGATCCGCCCCTGCTTCTAGGAGCAAGCTTGATGAAATTTCCACCGCTTCTGGGATTAAGATACTAGAATTTAGAGAGAGAGTGTGCATTACCATCAGTGAGTGTGTGTTCAATACAAGGTGCATCTTAGCTATATACACTTCAGGGTGGTATATACCCTGTCTTGACAGGTTTGCATCAGAGATCTACTCTTAGCCCATTTTTGTTTGCTTTGGTGATGGATGTGTTGACGTGGCGTATCCAAGGAGAGGTGCCTGGTGTATGCTTTTTGCTGATGATGTAGTTTTGATTGATGAGATGCGAGTGGGTGTGAATGATAAATTAGAGGTGTGGAGAGACTCTTGATTCCAAAGGGTTCAGGTTGAGTAGGAGCAAAACAAAATATTTGGAATGCAAGTTTAATGACGTGAGGCAGGAAAATGAGGTGGTAGTAAAGTTGGATTCACAGGTGGTGTGTAAGAGGGATAATTTCAAGTATCTCGGGTCTATGATTCAGGGAGCGGTGAGATTGACGAGGATGTCTCACACCGTATTGGGGTGGGATGGATGAAGTGAATGCTCGCATCGGGGGTGTTGTGTGACAAGAAGGTGCCGCCCAAGCTTAAAGGAAAATTCTACAGGGTGGCAGTCCGTTCGGCCATGTTGTATGGAGCGGAGTGTTGGCCAATCAAGAACTCCCACATCCAAAAAATGAAGGTGGCGGAAATGCGGATGTTGCGTTGGATGTGTGGGCTAACTAGGGGTGATAGAGTTCGGAATGAGACTATCCGGGAGAAGGTTGGAGTGACTTCGGTGGAGGACAGGATGCGGGAAGTCCGACTAAGATGGTTCAGACACGTGATGAGGAGGGGCACGGATGCCCTAGTTCGTAGGTGTGAGAGGCTAGCTTTGGATGGTTTTAGGCGGGGTAGGGGTAGGCCGAAAAAGTACTGGAAAGAGGTGATTAGGCGGGACATGGAGTAGTTACAGCTTACTGAGGATATGACCCTAGATAGGAAGATCTGAAGGACGCGAATTAGGATAGAAGGCTAGTGTCAGTTTGGGTCGCTAGTGTAGGGTATTACTTGGTGGGTGTATTATTCTTGCTAAGACGCCTTGTTTCATGCTCTATTATGATTTTGCATCTTGTTCCATACTTTATTATGGTTTTGATTATTATTCCTTGTCTTGAGCCGGGGGTCTATCGGAAACAACCTTTCTACTTCTTCCGAGGTAGTGGTATGGACTGCGTACATCTTACCCTCCCCAGACCCCACTATGTAGGAATACACTGGGTTTGTTGTTGTTGTGGATATATATGGAGTTAAAGTTTCCAACGAAGCAGTGTCGCTTGACGCCCCTTCTCTCAACGTGATCCGCCCCTGCTTCTAAGAGCAAGCTTGAAGAAATTTCCACCACTTCAGGGATTAAGATCCTAGAATTTAGCAAGAGAGAGAGAGAGCGAGTATTACCATTAGTGAGTGAGTGTTCAATACAAGGTGCATCTTAGCTATATACACTTCAAGGGAGAGAGATAGAGAGTATTATTACCACTAGTGAGTGAGTGTTCAAGAGAGAGAGTATTATTACCACCACTGAGTGAGTGTTCAATACAAGGTGCATCTTAGCTATATACACTTCAAGGAATAGAACGAGAGAGAGAGTGTATTATTACTACCAATGAGTGAGTGTTCAATACAAGGTGCATCTTAGCTATATACACTTCAAGGAATAAGGCTCCATTTGTTTTTTTTTTAAGATTCAGACGTCTGAATCTGCACATCTAAATGATTAAGATATTGTCTCTAGATCTGAAAACTGAATGATTTAGATTGTTTGTTTTTCAACATTTGAATTTTTTTTTTTTAAAAAAAGGCAGCCCGGTGCACTAAAGCTACCGCTATGCGCGATGTCTGGGGAAGGGCCCCACCACAAGGGTGTATCGTACGCAGCCTTACCTTGCATTTCTGCAAGAGACTGTTTCCAAGGCTTGAACCCATGACCTCCTGGTCGCAACTTTACCAGTTACTCCAAGGGTCCCCTTCTTTTTCAACATTTGAATGTGTAAAAAAATTTATTTATATACATAATAAAATAAAAAGTACAATTCAAATAAAAAATTAATTATATATTAAGAAATTATGTAATTTAATACAACAAAATTATTAGTATTTGATTGAGAAAAAACATTTATGTTTGTTAGTAATAGTGGAGATGGCTAATAATGGTGGTTGCGGTGATAATGATTGATGTTAGTGATTAATAATGTTGGTGTTTATAATTGTGATGGTTGGTATTGTAGTGACTGTTATGATGGTGGCGATTGATGGTGGTGATGGTGGTTGTGATGTGATGTTGCTTGATGTTAGTAGTTTAAGGTGTTGATTGTGTTGGCTGAAACATGAATGCATGATGATTGATGATGTGTTCGTGCTAGTTGGAGATGTTATTTGTTGTGATGGTGGAGAACCAAGTCTTAATAAAACCAAGTCTTATTAAAAGCAAGTCTTAATAGATCTGAAGGGAAAACCAGAACTTTTGTAAGACTGATGATATTTTTCTGTTCTGCCTATGACCTATCTTTGGGGTTTATGACATATTTGATTTTGTCTATCCTTCGTGATATTGTGTTTAATCTTGTCCTTTATCTTTGTATCATTTTAATACAGGTCAATCCCGCGAATGAACGAATGCTGGGGGGCGGTGGGGCTGATGGAGGTAATTCAGAGAATTACTGCTGATTATTTCCTAGGATTTATGTGTTCTAATTTCATTTTTTCCCATTTCTAGCCATACATCGAGCTGCTGGTCCAGAATTACGAGATGCATGCTATAAAGAACCAGAGGTACGTCCTGGAGTTCGCTGCCCAACAGGAGAAGCAAGGATTACCCCGTATGTGCTCAGTCTTTGGCTTCAATAATGCATTAGAACCATCCGCTTTTGTAGTATGTTGTCAGTAAACTTACATTTTGGGAAAACATTGCAGAGGTTTTAGATTGCCGGCTTCTCATGTAATCCACACTGTTGGGCCAATATATGATGCTAACCCAAATCCTAAAGCCTCTTTGACAAATGCATATAGGTTTGTGAGTGAATGCTTAATATTTCTCATAAATTGGTTTTGTTGTCATACCTTATTTGATTCCCTTTTCTGTTAACTATACTGCAGAAATAGCCTGCGCTTGGCAAAAGAGAACAACATTCAGTATATTGCTTTTCCTGCCATATCATGTGGGGTCTTCGGGTGAGTTCACATGGATTTAACACGCATTTCAGGTTTATAGGAACTTACAACAACAACAAACCCAGTGTATTCCCACTTAGTGGGGTCTGGGGGGGGTAAGATGTACGCAGTCCATACCTCTACCTCTGATGAAGTAGAAAGGCTGTTTCCGAAAGACCCCCGGCTCAGGTTTATAGGAACTTGAGCTGATTTAATTATGCTTGTGATGGTTACTTCTCAAAGCTAAATAATCCACTGGTTATTGAGGATGTAAGCAGAATATGTTGGGACTAATACAGAATTTGTTTGCTGCATTATCTGACATGTCCTTACCTGGATAATGGTTGTCAATTTTTTCTTCTATGCTCTTAGGGGGTTGACTGATGTGAAAACTGTTGCTCCAGCAACTTACATTAAGAAATGAATTCAATTGTTATGTTATTATCACAGCTTGCTAATCCTAGTTCTGCCTTCTGAATCTTTCTTTTTTCATTTCACCTCTTAAAATTAGCTAACCCTTATTTTTCTTGGCACAAATAACCGCATAAAAATATGTAGTCGATTCCTTTTTTCTGTTTGTTTCACTGTGTATCATGTACTTAATGCGCACAAATAAATTTCTATATCCTGTTAATATATGTTGACTGTTGAATGAGAAAATTCGTTTAATAGTCCTTAGTTTGAGCAGATCATAGAACTAACCTTATAATATAACTTTGTTTACACCTTTCTTAGGCTACTGCCTTTAAATATTCCCATATGGTGCATATGATAGTTTGGGACTTCCATTTTATGATCACTACTGCACTAACTTGTTTGCATGTTAGTGAGCTAGGAAAAAAGATTTTGCAGTATGATCACCTTGTAGGAAAAATATATAATCCTACCTGCTTTGGACCTATTGCCCTTGCTTAATCTTCATTTTTTCGGATCTAACAGATATCCTTACGATGAAGCTGCCACTGTTGCTATATCTACTGTCAAAGAATTTGGCAGTGATCTCAAAGAGGTATGATCTGCTTATGATTTTGAGTCGCAACTTGATTGCCAATGTAGGTCACATATTTGTTGAGACTATAAAATAATTCATGTGTTCGTCTTGTGTTGGTGAAATTGTTTGCCTGAAGCTGAAATATTGATAATGGTGGATGTGGATCCACAGTTGCTGATAGTATGCCGGCATCTCATTTCTAGTTTTCTTTGTATTTTTTCCTTTTAGCTCATAAATATAAATAGCAAATTACTTGCGTTTAGATATTACCCGAGAAACTAATTGTATATAATGAATTGTAAAGGCTCAAGACCTCCATGGAACAGACTGAGCCTCTTCACTGCCATACTGTATTCTTACGGAAAGATATAAAGAAGTGTGAGAAAACACTCCTAAAATTTTGGAGCCAATTCTTTCCATGATTCAATGCTCTGAATCTGTTTTCTTTTAGAGAAAGTCACAGAAGGTGCATGGGGACAACATTCTATTTAGCCATACATGAAAAACTTTCTAGTTCTGGAGTGAAGATGGCTATCTTAATCTATTTTGTATCCAAACAATAAGAACAGAAAAGTCCAATAAGCCACTGCCTTGAAAAGCTACCTAAGAACCTGTGGATTTTGCCCATGAAAAACTGGCTAGTGAATAAGTTCCCCTTGATGTCTATTGGCATGTTTCTCTGGAGGATTGAACTTATTGAAATTCATGGTATCCTTGTGCCTTATGTCCTTTACTGCATACTGCTCTGATTGAGATGAACAATTTAATAACTAATTGAAGCATAATGTTCATAATGTTTGCCATTTAAATGTTGTGTGGTATGAGTTGTCTCCTGTAACGCTATTATTTCCGGTGTACCGGACTTGACAACTTTACTGTATACTTTTTTATGATTGCACATTGGGAACTTGGAAATTCTTTCGATTAGCTATGACTTACGTGGAAGTGTTCTGGAACAGCTTGTGTGCTTTTCTTTTTTCAACTTTCAATCCCTTGGAACTACAAGCTGCAGGATTGCTTAGTTGGTTAAAGTTATTTCATCGGGAACCAGTTGGAGGGAGGGAGAAGATGCTTTCTGTTGCTTAAAAAGAGACCTCCCTAATCCCCCTCGCCAAAGGATGTTGAATTAAATTGCCAATAAGCATTATAAAAGAGCCATATCTAATTGTTGAAACACTGCAATTGCGTGAATATATATGCTAGTTGTTCTTGCTTAGTACTATAACTTTGATCATGATATGTCTTCGAAAAAGTTGGTCTGAAATCATCTGATATCATTTTTAGATGGACTTGCTGAGGGATTTTTTGAGTTTCACTGTTGGTTGAGAGGAATTCTTGGTGGGTTGGATGTTTAAACTGCCTCTTAATTTGCAGTCAAGATGTTTTCATTAGATGTCTCCTTTATACTTTTTCTTCTTCTTTTCTTTTCTGGTACACATTTTTGTTGTTGTTGAGAAAGGTAACTATATCATATATCACCATCACAAAGGTAAAGTTGCTTCCATGTGACTAGGAGGTCATGGGTTCTCAAGCCTTGGAAACAGCCTCTGGCGGAAATGTAAGGTAAGGCTGCGTATGCTACACCCTTGTGGTGGGGTCCTTCCCCGGACACCGCGCATAGCGGTAGCTTTAGTGCACCGGACTGTCCTTTTTTACCATCACAAAGGTTTTGCTCAAATCATAGTAATACAAAGAAACAAAATAATCTCTTTGCTCTTCTTACAATACTATAATATTTACGAGAGATTCAGCATCATCTAGGAGATGATCTTTGCACCAAAAATAAAATTTAAAATAAGGACAGGCAGTTCATCTTGGCTTTGCTGACAGAGTTGGGGGTTCCTTCGGAGAATCTTCTGTTTCTCTCCTTCCACACAATCCACCTTACTCAAGCAGGTATTTGCCACCATTTTTCTTTTTTGTCTAGCAGTACCTCCAGTATTATTCCAACATGTCAACAGCTCTGTATTCTTTGGCATAGCCCACCTGTTCCTTTAATTTAGGAGAAAAAGTTGCCAATTCTGGCCAGTGATTTTTTTTTTTTATGACCGAGAAGTCCTTTTGGAGCCTGTCCCTTTGGGCCAACCTGAGTCTACGAAACTGAGGCATGATGCGCCCGCCCCTGTGTCCTCCTCCTCCTAAATACCAAAGTTAGTTCGCTCGGCGCAGGGCTCAAACCAGTACAGAATTTCTCAACCTTTGCAAATTGAGCTAACCCTTGGGGGGCAAATCTGGTCTGTAACTTCAGTTTTGGAAGAGATGATTTATGTTGTCAAAATCTATTTCACACAAGAAACATTTAGAACACAGCTGCAACCCTCTTCTGCATTAATTTTTCTGGTCAAGCTTGCTTCCGTAGCTACTAGTCAAGAAAAACATGCCACCTTATGAGTTATCTTCACTTCCATATTTCCTTCCTAGACCATTTGAATCCCTGTAGCCCACTCCAATTGAGTGTTGTATATCTGATTTTACAGTGTACATACCGTTACATTCTAATGTGATACTTCACAATCTACATGTCAATATGTGGAAAGAGCTGATCAAAATACCCTTTCCACCCCGCAAATGATTTTTAATGTTATTCAAATTTAGAGCCTGTTTGGATTGGCTTATTTTAAGTGCTTTTAAGCTAAAATAGCTTTTAATTGTAGTGTTTGGGTAACTTAAAAAAGTGCGTTTAAGCACTTAGTTTTAAGGCAAAAATGATAAGAATAAGCCAAAAGCTGTATGTTAGGATTTCTAACTAATGGGTTTTGACTTATAAGTCAAAAACCAAAAGCCAATCCAAACGGGCTCTTAAACTGATATGCTCCTTAGTAGTTTTCTTCAAATGTAACGGTGTTACAAAAAACCATCTTTATTCTGAGAAATAGAATGTATTCGAGCGTATCTTTGCTTTAAGAACTTTTTGGAGCATCCATACATTTTTCTTTACTTAAGATCGGAGATTCTGATTGTTAGAGGCTGAGTGCTGACTACAATTGTATCTTCTTACATTTGTGTCATAATTGCAGGTACACTTTGTGCTGTTCTCAGATGAAATTTATGATGCATGGGTGACAGCAGCAAAGGAACAGTTGAAGGATTGATTAATATGTTTCTGAGTATATGGAAAATGAAGTTTGTGGTGATGGATATATATCTGGTGACTCATACAACATACTCAGATATTGAAATGTCAAAAAGAAAATCTGCTGAATATTGATTGTATAATTGGTACTTTATTTACTACGTATCCTTGCCATGAATAACGCCAGAGAGTTTATTGCTTTTAGCTGTGTGGCATTAGCTATATATAACATTGTATGCACCTGTTTGCTAGTAAGACTTTGTGATCTTGATTTGTAAAGCTTGTCTGAGAGACTAGAACTTTCTTTATATAGCATGTATGAGTTGCAATTCCTTGAATATTTTTCGTTGCTATTATTTGGAAAGGTGTATGAGTATTTTTTTTTTGAGGGTGGGGGTGGGGGGGTGGGGTTGCGCGTTTTAATGTGCGGTATTCTAAATTACAAATCAAACACAAAAACATGTCCGCCTTGCGCGATTGCAAATTGAGTGTGGCTCTCTGTTCCGTAGTTGTATGTGTGCTAAAAATAGTTGTTCTCAAATAACTACTAATCTCTTCTGAGGGTATAGGTGTATTAGTAGTAGCAAAGATTATGCAGTAATATAACCCATGTGATTTCACTAAGTGGGGTTTGAGGAAAATATACCGTATGGTAAAGCATATTGAGCATTAATTGTATTAAAATGATATGATAATTGAAGTAAGGGTAACAAACTATATATTGAGCAAGAAGTATAACAAATCATATATTGAGCAATAAGGATAACAAACCATTGAAGCAGCGCTACAGCTACTAATATGGACAAATCGCAAGATAATACATTATTATATACTATTAATTTTTTATTCTTCACGGAGCTTAAAATTAAGTCAATCCATTAATATGAACAGATAGCAAGATAATATACTGCTATTATATATTAATTTTTTATTTTAATCTTTATTCTTCACGAAATTTAAAAACAAATCAATTCAAATAGCCGCACGACCTAATAAAGATCATATCCTCGTTTATTCTTCACAACTTAATGAAGAATACGTCCTCGATAATCTGCAACTGCCTCCTTGTGACTGGTATTTGGTACGATTATATTATACCATCTAGATAGATAAAATCAAACGCATCCAATAGTCAATATTTGGTTTCTTTGGTAAGTTGAACTAATCTAGCCACGACCACGTGGCGTATAACACATCTATAATATATTAAAAGTGTAAAGCGCCTTAGAAAAGTGATTTGAGTTTTTTGTCCTTCATTGAAAGATTTTACTTAAGACAAAATCGTCTTTTTACTATTTTATTTAATATATTTTAAAATTAGTTAAGTTGTATCCTAATATAAATCAAATATGTTACATTTTAATATTTATGGCGAAAAAAAGATAGTATAAATCATATATGTTACATTCGGATGCTTTGATCTTTTAATTATAATTGAAATTATTTTTATTGGTAGAAATAATTTCTTTTTATGAAAAAACTCTTTTTCATATATGGTTATTCTTTCTTTTAAAATAATTTCCTTTTATGAAAAAAATCTTTTTCATATATGGTTATTCTTTTTTTTAAGGTAAAGTATATTAGAAGTGTGAAAACCTTTAGAATTTTTTTTTTTGAATTTTGTCCTTCATTAAAAGTCTTTATAATATAATTATTATTTTATTAAATTTAGGACTCCTAAATTAACGCTAATCTATATCTATAATCTCTCTCTCTATATATATATAATCTATCTATATTTCTTTAATTTATTATTTAATTATTTTTATTATATTAACTAGACTCTAAAATATATGAAATTTCTAAAATATATGAAAGGAGAATCAATTAATATTTTACTTTGTACAAATCAATTAGAAAAATACTCCTAAAATATGATAGAAAAATACTCACTCTATTAAGAAAATACTTTTATAAATCTTGAGATACACATTAAACTGGAGAAAAAAATGGTTTACTTATTGAGAAAATATGATTGATGTTCATCTAACTTGATTCGGTTGCATGTGTAGATTGGTGGATGTTTAATTTTCTAACACCTCAACCTCTTCACTATTTTTGTCAACATAATATAATTCAACGTGTGTATATATATATATGTATATATATATATTCTTTGTTTTCATTAGAATCATTTTTTAGTGTCAAAATTTTCGCTCAGACAAGAATTATTTTCATCAAAATTAAAGTTTTGTGATCACTATTATATTATTTTGTTATTGTTTACAAGTCATAGATGAATTCACAGGCAGTAGATGAATGTCGGTCGGCTTTGAGAAACTTTTTTAGGTAAATGTTAGATTTAATCGTATTTTTTTATATCTCTATTTTGAGAATTTTTTTGTGTAAAGGTAAAATTTAGTTGTATTATTTTGATATCTCTATTGTCGTAGTATTTTGTTATAGTTTACAGGTGGTAGATGAGTATCAAACGACTTTGAGAAAATTTTTTGTGTAAAAGTTAGATTTAATTATATTGTTTTGATGTCTCCATCATTATATTATATATTTTATTGCAGTTTACATGTGATAGATGAATGTCGATCGGCTTTGAGAAATTACTTTTTTGGTAAAGATTAGATTTAATTAAATTAATTCTCTAAAAATGTTGAATTTAATTATTATATTTATCTTTATTATTTAAATAAATATCTTATTTAATACAACATTCAATAAAGTGGAACTTTTACACCTAAACTAATAGTATAAAATGTCACTATATCATTGAAAGGCTGAAAGCTCACAGTGCTATTATCATTTTCTCCACAACAGAATTTTCCACAAAGCAAATATGGCTCTTCGAAACCTAATGACCAAAAAGCCCTTCGCCGGAATTCTAACATTCCGGCAACAACTCCGATGCGTCCAAACTTTCTCTCTACCGGATCTTTCTTACGATTATGGAGCCTTAGAACCTGCTATTAGTGGTGAAATCATGCAGCTTCATCACCAGAAACATCATCAGACTTACATAACAAATTACAATAATGCCCTTCAACAGCTTCATGATGCAATCAACAAGGGTGATTCTCCTACTGTAGCTAAATTGCAAGGTGCTATCAAGTTCAATGGCGGAGGTACGTACCTGTAGACATTGAAATTTTGTGGGACTCTGAGGCGAGCTCAATTTTATCTGTGATTGCAGTTTATCACTTTCAAATTTGTTGCAAACAATGACACTTTTGTGCTCTCAGTATTTTTTATTTTTGAACTTCTTTTTTCTTTAACGGTGAACTTCTTTTTTATGTCCGGTCCAGCTTTTGTGTGTTCTCAATAGGAGCAACTTTAAAATGGCTCTTCGATTCGTACTTACAAAAAAGCCCTTCGCCGGAGCTCTAACATTCCGGCAAAAACTCCGATGCTTCCAAACTTTTCCTCTACGCTTAGAACCTTCCATTGCCAGTGAAATCATGCACTTCATTGTTGGAAAGGAAAAAGGAAGCTAAAGGAGAAACTGGACAGAAAACAGAATAAACGAGAAGAAATCTACTGCAGTGTTTTCTTTATTTCTAATTGCTTAATGAAAGTAAAGAGACCTGCCTATAAATAGGCTCACAAGCAAACTGAAAATTCTAAAATTTAGGTCCACTAACCCACTGATTTACTGACTAGCTACTAATCTACAACACTATCTAAACCAGTGGCGGAGCCTGGATTGATATCAAGGGGTTCACAAGTGAATATACGAACTAACCGTAGGGGGTTCGACATCTGCTATATATACATAAACAATAATTTTAACCATGTATATATAGTATAATTTTCTATCAAAGGGGGTTCGGATGAACCCCCTACCTTGTATGTAGCTCCCCCTATCTAAACTTGCTAGAATAAAGGAAACTAACTAACAACTAACTTCCTGAAGACTTGGTCAAGTATCTTTTGAATCATTTCTAAACACTCCCCTTGATTCAAAACTGCAAAATCCAAGTTGACCTTTGAAGAACTCGTGCTTTGCTTGCGGAAGTGACTTGGTGAAGATGTCTGCCGCTTGCTCATTTGTATCACAAGACTCCAAAGTAATTTCTCCAGTAGAGACAAGACTTCGAATATAATGATAGCGAACATCTATGTGCTCTGTTCTACTGTGGAAAGCTGGCTTCTTCGCCATCACCATAGCAAATGTATTGTCACAAAAAATCTCAGTCGCCCCATCTGGTTTCTGTTTAAAATCTGCAACAAGTCTCCTTAACCAAACTGCTTGACAAGCTGGTGAAGTTGATGCAATATACTCAGCTTCTGAAATTGATAAGGCCACCACTTCCTGCTTCTTTGAACTCCATGAAATTGCTCTGGATCCGAGATTAAATAAGAAACCAGATGTGCTCTTTCTGTCATCGATGTTGCCTGTATAGTCACTATCAGTAAACCAGTTAATGTGAAATTTGTTGCCTTAGAATACCAAATTCCATGTTCTGATTTCCCTGTGATATATCTCAATATTCTCTTTGTAGCTCCAAGGTGACGCTTGCTTGGAATGTGCATAAATTTCTATACAACACCGATAGAGAAAGCAATGTCTGGTCTTGTATGAGACAAGTAGTTCAAACCACCAACCAGACTTCTAGTAAGCTGCATTTGCCATTTCAGAACCATCATCATGACACAACTTCTCACTGATATTCATCGGAGTAGCAAAGCCATTACAATTTACCATATTGAACCTTTTCAAAAGACGTGTTGCATACTTTCTTTGTGAAAGAAATATGCCATCGACTTCCTGTTTCACCTCAAGACCAAGAAAGTAATGCAACATTCCCAAATCAGACATCTGAAAATTCTTCATCATGCAATCTTTAAATTCAGTGACTAGAGACTCACTCGAACCCGTATATATCATATCGTCAACATAAAGACATATAGCTAGAAAATCATTTTTACCTCCTGTTTTTATATAAAGAGTAGGCTCATTGTTACTCCTTTCAAAGCCTTTCTTGGAAATAAGAATCAATTTTGAAGTACCATGCCCGCGGTGCTTGCTTTAAGCCACAGAGTGCCTTTTTTAAGCTGTAAACCTTATCTTCTTGACCATTAACTACAAAACCGTCTGGTTGTGAGTCATAAACTTCCTCTTCCAAATTACCATTTAAAAAGACGGAGTTAACATCAAATTGGTACATTGGCCAATTTAATTTTGCAGCCAAGGCTAAAAAGGTTCTCACAGTTTCAAAACGGGCGACAGGAGAAAAAGTTTCGTCGAAGTTGATACCTTGTTGTTGAGAATAACCCTTTGCGACGAGCCTTACCTTGTGTTTTTGAATGTTGCCATCTGCATGAAATTTGGTTCTAAGCACCCATTTGAGCCCAATAACTTTCTTTCCTTTGGCAAATTTACCAAGTCCCAAATCCGATTCTTCTGAATAGCTAACAACTCCTCATCCATGGCTTTGCACCATTTATCCTCCCCTTCGGCATTTTTAAAGAAAATCGGATCTGAAACAAGTAAAGCAAAAGTACAAGATGCACTGTCAGCATATCTCTGGGATTTGGTTTTCTATCCTTTGTTGATCTTTTTAATAGAGTTGACTCAACTGAAGGTTCTTCCAATACTGGAGAAGTTGCTGGTGCAACTGATGAGGTAGTCGATGGACCTGCCAAACAAGAATTATCGTCAGAAGGCAAAAATTGAATATTTGATCTTTCATTTTCAGAATTAAAGTTCCTTCTTGCATCTTCATTAAACACAACATTGTTGTTGACCGTAATTTTGCCACTCAGTGGATTATATAGCTTATAAGCCTTGGATTGTGTACTATATCCAACAAAAGTACATTTTTCACATTTTTCATCAAGCTTACATCGATCTTGTGAATTTACCAACGCATAAGCTATACAACCAAAGACACGTAAGTGGCTTACCTTGGGCTTGTTACCTCTCCAAGCTTCATATGGTGTTTGACTATACATTGCCTTGGTGGGAGAAATATTCTGCAAATAGACAGCAGTGGCAACAGCTTCAACCAAAAACATTTCGGTATACTTCTACCTTTCATCATGCTTCTGCCCATTTCAACAACCGTGCGGTTCTTTAGTTCGGCTACACCATTCTGCTCCGATGTATAAGGTGTTGTGAGCTCCCGATGTATTCCATTTTCTTCACAAAAGGAACTGAATTCTTTAGAGTTTTGAGTCTACATCCCGTTTGCCTCTCAACAAAAAAAATTTAAATTTCTTGAAATTGTCAAATGTTTCAGATTTAAATTTCATGAAATATATCCATCTCATACGACTATAGTCATAGTAAAAAGAAGAAAGTATCGACTTTCCCCTAAGGACTCAACACTCATAGGACTGCACAAATCTGCATGAACTAACTCAAGACAAATAGAAGCTCTCCCAGACTTGACTTGCCTACAGGAAAAACCTTTCTACTTTGTTTTCAATAAACACAACTTTCACAAAAATCAAGATTCTCAACTTTTGGCAATCCAAAAATCATTTTCTTTTGGCTCAATAACTTCAACCCATTAACATTTAAATGCCCATAACGCAGATGCCATAGTCTAGTTTCCTTATCACTACTAGCTACCATAGCACATTTCTCGACCATTGAAACTTCTAAAGGATACATTTTATTGTTAGTCATTGGAACTTTAGCAATGGTTTCCTAGTTTCTTATTTTTAATAGTGCAAACAACATTGTCAGAAGAAATTGAGTATCCGCTAATCATTAATTGTCCAATGCTAAGAAAATTATGAGATAGACTAGGAACAAACATCACATCTTCTAGAATCTTATCATTACCCTGGCTGGTCATAATGCTATCAGTACCTCTGCCTTCAACCTGAATCTTCTTGTTGTCTCCTAGCCTTATGTCTGACTTTTTGGACTCATCGAGCTCCTTGAACAAAGATCTTGTTCCAGACATATGGTTGGAACATCCGCTATCCAAAAACCAAACATCGTTAGGAGTCTTTTTTTCACAATAAAGGGCCATGAACAACTTACTTTCATCATCATTTTCCTCCGCAAAGTTTGCTTGGCTATTTTCATTCCTCTGCTTTTGCCAGCAATAAGCTTCTTTATGACCTGATTTTATGCAGTAGCTGCACAAAAACATTCTGTTCTGCTTCTCTTCATTTGATCCTCCTTTATCTCGACTTCTTCCTTGGCCTCTTCCACGACCTCTTCCTCAAAAGCCACCTCTGCCTCGGCCACGATTTGCATAGTTTTTTTTTTTTAAAAGGTATCAATTAGTTTTCTATTCCAAAACAATCAAACCTGCCACAACATGTTATAGGTTTCCATAATTACAATTGTAGGCGAGTAACAGGAAGATCTTCAACCCTATAGCAAAAACTTATAATGAGCCTAAAACATCCATAACTGATTCTAGATCTTCCATGTACTCATGTTTACACCAAAAATTGAATAAAACTATGCAGTTCATCTTCATCTTCTGTATGTTATTGCACTTGTTCTGGTAGCATATGAGATTTCTTTCTTTCCACACGGACCACCAAATGTATGCAGGTATGATTTTCCATCTTTCTTTATGACCAGATATACTAGCATAGCTTCTCCAGATTTTCAGTGTCTGTACTATCCTCTTTGGCATCACCCAATGCAGTCCCTTCATGTTGATGAAGATTTTCCACAAATAACTAGTGATCCTACAGTGTAGATAGAGATGAGTGACTGTTTCATCCACTTCTTCGCATAGGAAACATGTTGGATTCGGATTGAAATCTCTTTTCATTAGATTTTCCTTAGTAAGCATTGCATGTTTAGCCGATAACCAAGTAAAACATTAAACTTTAAGGGGGATTTTTACTTTCCAAATTAGTTTCCAAGGCCAACTATCAACTTAATTGTTGAAAGTATTGAACTTCATGTAGGCCTTCTGAGTATTGAGTCTGCCTTGATTGTGATTCCGCCATACCAAACTATCTTGTGAAGTGGTTGTTCCTTTGAATTGCTCCAGAATTCTAAAAAACTCTACTAACCTTTGAATCTCCCAATCGTTGGTCTTCTGAAGCTCAAATTCCATCCCTGGCTTGACCATACCTCTGCGACAATGGCATTTTGCTGCTGGTTGAAGATGTAAATATCAGAAAATTGATCTTTTAAAGTGCCTTGCTCCAGCCATCTATCGTCCCAGAAGAGAACCTTCATGCCATTTTCCATCTTTATACTGCAGTTTTCTCTTAGTTTTGGCCATAGATTCCCAATAGCTCTCCAAAGGCTAACTCCGTAAGTACTAGTGACCAATTTGGTAGTCCAGTGACCATCCATTTCATATTTCAGCTTGATTATTTCCTTCCATAAAGCCTGCTCTCCGGATGCAAATCTCCAAAGCCATTTCATCATAAGGCATTGGTTTTGGGTTTTCAAATTCCTTATCCCTAGTCCCTCAGCCTGTTTACTACCAATCAGAGCATTCCACTTGACCAAGTGAATTTTTTTGGTTTCACTATTTCCTTCCCAGAGAAAGCTCCTTCTTAGAGCATCGAGTCTTTGAATAACTCCATTAGGAATAGGGAAAAGACACATCATGTAAGTAGGCATGGAATCCAATACACTGTTAATAAGTGTCAGTCTTCTCCCCAAAGAGAGGTATTGGCTTTTCCAGTTCACAAGTCTTCTTTCACATTTTTCCACCACCCCGTTCCATATATCTGTGGACCTACTTTTGGCTCCCAGTGGCATACCCAAGTATATAGTTGGTAGTTCACCTATTCTACCCCTGAGGGTCCTAGTTAATGAAGATAGGCCAGTCACTTGCAAAGTTTTCTAACTTATCCTTTTTATGAGTGGACTCCCTCTTCACTTGAAATGCTTTCTCTTCATTTTTTTTTTTCCAGGTGACTTAGAAGCCTCTCTTTATGAGCTTGCGAAGAACTCATTAGTTCATCAAAAGTATAATCAGATAAATTATGAGATTCCTCTGTCGCAGCAACAATATGTTCAAACTTCGGAGTAAGACTCAAACTTTTGCTACAACAATTTCTTCAGATAATTAACAAGAGAAGAAACTCTAGACAAATAAGCTTAAACAAATTCATTACTTTTCATAGAAAGAGTTTCAAAGTCACGACGGTAAGTCTGCAATTTTATCGTAATCACCTTGGCTGAACCTTGAAATTCCTTTTTCAAAATCTTCCATGCCTCCGAAGACGTAGTTGCTGTTGCAATTCTTGCAAAAATTGTGTCATGGATTGCTTGTTGAATCAGGAACAACGCTTTGGCGTCATTTGTTTTTGATCCCTTTCAATTTGTCTGCCTCTTCGTCAGAGCTTGCTTGATCCACAAAGCCTGCTTCCACCAGCTCCCAAACTCCTTGTGATTTAAAAAGAGTTTTCATTTTGATACTCCAAAATTCATACTTTTCACCAGTAAAAATTGGCATAAATGGCTGCGAAATCTCACGATTCACTACTATTTTTCTTTTGCTCTTACACTTTCTCTTTCGTTCCACTCAAATACTCAATTGATATAAGCCTCACGCTTCACTCAAGTTCAAAAAGAAATCGGGCGCTGATACTAGATTTGTTGGAAAGGAAAAAGGAAGTTAAAAGAGAAACTAGATAGAAAACAGAGCAAAAGAGAAGAAATCTCCTGCAGTGATTTTTTTGTTTCTGATTGCTTAATGAAAGTAAAGAGACCTGCCTATAAATAGGCTCACAATCAATCTGACAATACTAAAATTTAGGTCCACTAATCCACTGATTTACTCACTAGCTACTAATCTGCAACACCATCTAAACTTGCTAGAATAAAGGAAACTAACTAACAACTAACAACTAACTTCTTGAAGACTTGGTCAAGTATCTTTTGAATCATTTCTCAACAGAAAATGGCTCTTCGGATCCTAATTACCAAAAAGCCCTTCGCCGGAGCTCTAACATTCCAGCAACAAATCCGATGCCTCCAAACTTTCCCTCTACGCTTAGAACCTTCCATTGGCAGTGAAATCATGCAACTTCATCACCTGAAACACCATCAGACTTACATCACTAATTGCAGTAATGCCTTTCAACAACTCCATGATGCAATCAAGAAGGGTGATTCTTCTACGGTTGCTAAAATGCAGTGTGTGATTAAGTTCAGTGGTGGAGGTTCATTTGTCCCTCTCTTTCGTTGTGCTCTTTTTATTCCATTGACATAAAAATTTTGAGGGACTCCACGAGACTAGCTCAATTTTATGTGTTATTTTAGTTTATTTTCTCACTTTAGAATGTTTTGGTTTTTCAAATTTTATATCTAAACTATTAGGTGTAAAAGTTTTCTACCTGAATTATCATCAAGTATTTATCAAAACACACCTCAATTATGAATTGTTTACTTTTCCTATCTGAAATATCACCACCGTTCACATAGAAAAACGGCATGTTTTGATATATACTTGGTGATAGTTCAGGTATGAAACCCAAATTAAAAAAAAAAATCGAGATGCTTTAGGTGTGGTTTTTATGATAAACTCCTTTAAAAATTTTTGCCAAAAATTTCACGTCGGTAATCTTGGGAAATAGTTTGTTGGAGAACACTTTTGGCCGGACCAAACGTTTTTTGAGTTCGCGAATTGCTGATGTTGTTCTCCGATAACTGGCTTCAGGTAGTAGGTTTCTGTTTATTCTCATAGTTTTGGAGGTTATGGTTCTCGAAATGTGATGTTTGATTGTTATTGTATCAACTCTGTTTGAGCGTAGCAAAGCCTAGATTGTCGGCATAAAGGAGGATGGGTAAGTTGAGTTGACTGGCCAATGTGAGAAATAATCTAACTGTGATGAATAATGTGAATACTGAATCTGAATGGAGGAGAAACTTAATGGATACAGAGGATTTATACAGCCGTCACTACTTAAATTGGGATGGGGTTATAAATGATTGATTGATATTAATTGGTTGTTGTTTCATCAATTTGCAAGAGTCGGATTTATGACAGAGAATTGAAGTTGGATGGTTTGGAATGGGAGGTTGAATTATCTCGGTAAATTGATTGTATTACAATAAGATTCATTAACGTCAATTCAAAGAAAATTTGTAGGCATCTGCCTGGGGGATTACAAAATCAACTTTAATAAAACCAGTCCCGTAAATTGTGTTCCTAAATGGTTGTTTTACCGGGAGAATGAGAAATGATTGGATATTCCAATAATTTTGGTTTATTTTATGTACAAAAGAAATTGTATGGCCCCAAAAACAATTATGAGTTTGCATGAACCCTTTAACTAAAATATCAACTGATGGATTGTGATCAACCTGGACCTACCTTGGTTTTCACAACCCTGCTTCTTTTCGTACTTCCAGTGGTAACGTGCAGTATAATCGTTCATGTCTTGGTGAAGCCCTTTCATATGCCATGCTATCACTTGTCAGAAATATATTGCCCCTTTCTTTTGATATGTAAAAGTAAAGTTCTTTTTTATTGAAGTTAATTTCTTGGCTGTACTTTCATGCAGGTCATATTAATCACTCAGTTTTCTGGAAGAACCTAGCCCCTACTCGCGTAAGCATCAGATATTTTTATCATTCAACTTTGCAGAGAAATAACTTAAATTCTATTGTAGGAAGGTGGTGGTGAGCCTCCAAAGGGTTCTCTTGGCTCTGCCATAGACACCAACTTTGGCTCTCTTGAAGCTGTAATACAAAAGATGAATGCAGAAGGTGCTGCTTTACAGGGTTCTGGTTGGGTGGTAAGTCTGCACTTTTTGTTTCTTCTCTAGGATTAAATTTTCTTGATCTTGGTTATTTAATGGTAACTTTTTTTGTCTCTTAGATTCTGTCTTTGTATTCATGTCTTGTTTACATTTTCCTTTTTTTGTTGTGCAGTGGCTTGGTTTGGACAAAGAGCTGAAGCGCCTTGTTATTGAAACAACCGCAAATCAGGTAAATGGTCCATGCATTGTGCTAAACTCTTTGATAGTTGAGCTTCCTATTGAATACTTGAAGTTGATTTTCTCTCAGCTTATTCGTATTTCTCCACTCTGGTGCTACTCAGAAATATATAACAACCAACAGAAAAGGGAAAGGAAAAGATACACGATTACTAGTGTTTTGTGCTGTTTAAAGTTTATGAACTGCACTGATAACTGTCCTGTCTTGTCATTCATGATTAGCTGCTCTATAGTAAAAGATGATAACTATATGTTTTTGGAACTATGCAGTGAAGGTGTAAATCTCCTTCTGGCTATGTAAAGATTCAGTTAAGTCCGTCAAGAAGTCAATAAGTCATAATACATTATAAATCTGCATTGTTAAAAAATGTCAGCATCTTTATTTGTTATTGTGTACCTAGAAAGCATAAGATATGTGCCCCAAAGAATCTTATGTCCAACTTTCATGAGTGCTCATCATTTTTCCTTGTCAACCCATTGTACACCCAAAAGGTTTTAAACAAGCCCCAGATCTGCTGGACATATGTGATATGATGCTGCTCTGCAACACTACTGCATGTGTCCATACCCCTTGTTTGTAAATTATCTCGAGTGAAACGTGTTCATTTGCTGATATCCAAGCAAACAGACATTTACTGGAGCTTTACCTTTTCAAATAAATTTTCCATGTGGTTGGACCTCCATTTTTATTGAATTGATCGACAACTCATAACAGAATCTAATAGTAAATTTCCATATAAAGAATCAGATTCTAACTCCATGAGGTCTCCAGTTTTCTGAATTTTGGTTTCCTCTTATTGGATTTTCCACTTCCCCTCTGAGGTTGGTGAAATTGGCTAAATTGGTTCCTCTGATTTTTGGATTTTTCTTTGATCATATATATGTATATCAGTATTCTGCACCATGAGTCGTGGACTTCTGCCCTGATTAAGTCTCTATTTTTCATAATCTACGTCATTTTTCTTTTACATGATAGGACTGAATAAGAAAGTAAATGTTTCTCGACATACAGATTGATGCTAGTCAAGGTTGCATGTGATAGCTATCTACTTTCTGCAGGATCCTTTGGTTATTAAAGGACCGAACTTGGTTCCTCTTTTGGGCATTGATGTTTGGGAACATGCATACTACTTGCAGGTATGATTACTATACTGTATAGCGATATAATAGCCTGAACATGATACTATGCTATGAGAACATTCCATGTGATGCACTGAATTTCTGCAACTTTTTATACCGTTCTCGGCTTTTCGGTTAAGATCAAGTGACTTTCCCCAATGTTTTCCTGTAAATTTTGATTAGCATTCTCATTCCCAATGAATATTTTGCTTCTCCTTTGAGGTTAAAACCTAGATGCTCCTGGTAGTGATATATTGACTAAAGTTCAGATGAAGACGTCTGTTTGCATGTAAAATTCTTTATATTGGGCAGTGGAATCAATTTTAGGGCCGTTTGTCCGTGGATTGTTTTGAATAATTTTCGGGAAAATTATTCCACTTTATTCCAAAATCTTTGTTTGGCTATAAAAATACCAAATACAACTTGAAGTTGAGCCAAACGCCAGGAATTATATTTAGTTATGGGTGAATTAGACCTGAGCGTAGGATTTAATGTGTGTGCCACCTACCCAAAGAGTTTTTAAGTTGTTACATTGAACTCTTTTATATGTTATTTAGGTCTGCAACAAATGTGTTGGAGAACTAACTGCCCTCTCATGCACATGCATGTTTCTATCGTGAGCCATAATTGGAAAGACAGACGAATTTTATTGCACTTTATTCTTGTGACCGAAAGTTATCTAACAGCTTGTTTTTGCTCTTCATAATGCAGTACAAAAATGTGAAACCAGATTACCTAAAGAATATATGGAAAGTCATTAACTGGAAATATGCTGCTGAAGTTTACGAGAAAGAATGCCCTTGAACTGAGATCTTTGACGCGATACAGAGGACATGTCCCACCATATCTGTATAAATTTTGACGTGAATGTAGTGCTTACTGTCGTGCGAATGGTCCTGTTTGTATGATTTGCAGTAGCTGGTTGATGTACTACGTGTGTGACTGAATAAGCTACACTGGTTGTTACCAATTTTGCCCATGTTTTCTGCAGATTTGCGTCCAATAATTAAAAAATAATACATGAAAAGTCTTGATGTCTTCAAAAAAGTAGTGAATATTTATTTGATTAGGAACCATCTTGCTTTTTAGTCAAATCAAATTCCTATAAAAGTGAATTATTATGTTTTTGCCTGACATATTTCAAAAGATCATTTTCTTCTATTCTATTCAAATTGTAGGAGGGCGGGCACGAGATCTCATATCCATTTTAAGTGCCACTACCTAATCTGGGGAAGGATGCTTACCTAAAACAAGCAAAACACACCTAGCTAAACGTGGCTAATTGGCATGTATGTGGGAGGAAATTATGTTTAGTGTCCTCAAAGCGTTTCAGTCTTGAATTTTTGTTCTCCAAACATTTTATTTTAAATTTTTGTCTCCTAAAATGTTCGGTTTTGAATTATTGTCTCTGATTAGTATGTTCTAACATTTGCTATAAGGCAAAATTTGTAGTTAATTGATATAAGGTAAAATTTGTAGTTAATTGAACAGGTTCACTATCTTAAAATGTCCAAAATGTCTGTCTAAAGGACAAATTTTTGTCTCATTGATAACATATTTAAGTTTCAATTTTTGTCTATTAGCTAATTTTTATAATCAATTGGGTAGGTTTACAATCTTAAAGTGTTCTAAGAACCTGTATCATGCGTAAAAGTTAAAACTTAGGTCTAAGGGATAACATATTTAAGTTTTAGTCTGAGAAAAGACATAAAGTTACCCCTGAACTTGTCCGATTTTTGTAAAAAGACACTTAGACTATGCGGGCGATCTATTACACCATAAAAGTTATATAGACCATTGTAAATGGGTCATTTTGATCGATATTTCTCCAATCTTGATCTAATATTCGGTTCGTGATTGCCACGTTTTTTAAATTCATTAATTAAATTAAATATACATTTTCATCTTTCTCATCATTATCAAACTTCCACCATTATTAATACCAAAACAACCATCATCTTTCTCTTCATTATCAAGCCTCCACCGCCATTAATACCAAAACAACCACCGAACCCCGCTACCTAAACTTCGATCACTGCATCATATCCAACTCTCTCTATCTCTATTTTATCGGAAAGTTTCACCAGTAAACGGACCACAAACCAGTAACGACATCAACTCTCCAACGACAACACCCAACAATAGTAACTCACTCTAAACTAATTTTTGACATCAACTCTCTAACGACTACACCCAACAGCAGTAACTTACTCCAAAAATATTTTTTCAGTCGATAAAGTGGTATAAATTGAAATTTTAATTTTATATTTAATTGAGGTCATCGTTCGTGGTTCGATTTTAAGACTTCGGGCTCAGATTTTGAGTTCAATCTGATTTTAAATAGATACCCTCTATTTTCTTTCTTATTAGGCATTTTTTATTCATGCATTTGTGAAATTTTAGGAAAATTCATTTGTAGCGATTTGTAAAACGTAATTCTTGACCTCTTGGTTGACAAATATTCTGAAGTCCATTTTTTTTTTTTAAGAAGAGTAGCATGTCCTTTTCTCTTTAAGCTCCAAGGCTATTTTAATGGTGGAGTTGAGGAAGATGGAGTTGGGAAAGATGAGATTTTTAAAGAGAAGATGGGTTTTTAAAATAGTTTTAAAAATTAATTACACGTGTCAATTTTAATTGGAATTTGCAGCCAAATTTTTGCATTCACGCGCCTAATTTGTCTGAAATACAAGCACATCTCAAAATCGACCAAAATGGCCCATTTATAATGGTTTATATATCTTTTGTGGGGTAATAGGTCACCCGCAAAATAAAGTTTTTTTGCCAAAGCCGGACAAATTCAGGGGTTACTTTATGTCTTTTCTCTTTTAATTTTAGCGTATAAGACATAACTTCTGGTCAGTATGCAGGTTCATTAAACATCTATCTTATAAGAATAGGTTAGAACGCCTGTCTTATAGGCAAAATCTGTTAAGTGGGGTTAAAAAAGGGAAAATTAACTAAATAAACTTATTAGACTGTTTATTACAAGTTATAGCAAAACATTTTAGTTTTCAAGTTATTGGAACTTTCATATAAAAAAAGGTAGTTAAAAATAATTTTTTTTTTTTTTTAAAAATACAAAAAAGTAATTATTGAAAAGGAAAATAAAGATTTAATACAACTAATATACAATAATTCTTCATTAAATGTAGTTATCTTTAATTATTCATATCAATCCACCCCCAAATTCGTCTAACAATTTTTCTTTTCTCCTATTTTAATACTTCCATTAAGAGTTTCCATCTTCATACACTACCTTCTTTTTATACACGATTTAATTGTTCTAGTCACAAATGCTTTAATGAACAAGCACGATCAATATGTCTCCATGTCCAAGAATCCTCACATCCTTTCAAAACTCTCAGCCGCGAAATTCTTTCTAACAAACGATGGCACTAGTCCATTCAAGTAATTGCTGGCTACACTGAACGTCTTAAGGCGAGGAAAATCAACAGAACGAGAATTTGAATTAATCAGGGTTCAAAGTGGACACCAAATACCAGATTAAAATTTTTAGAAATTTAGTAAAAATTTGTTTTGACTCCTCACGGTCCATTATGCTTCATCTAAACTCAAATTGATTTGATATTATAAACTAAAAATAAACATGCTACTATATATTTTCCAGTAAGATGGTGATGTCTGGCATAAGGAGAAATCGTTGTTGGAAGAAAATGAGGTGGTCATTATAAGCAGCGAAAGATGGAAAGGGCAGAGGAGCACTACTGGATTAATAAGACTTGAACCTCTACCTCCCCAATTTGCTTGTGATTGAAGCGCAGTAAGAGTTGCAAGTGATAAATGTGTGACCTTTACAAGGTACTTTCACCATTTCCGAATCAAATGCCGATGAAAGAGAGAGTTGCTCCCCTTTTAAATAAGACTGCATTAGTTTTTCATTTTTGGGTAATGCATCAATGTCATAAAATTGATATTGAATTATTTTTCTATTTACTGTTTGTTTTTATAAGATAGTTAATAATTTGATTTAATTATTTGGTGTTCATTATTATTTATTTTTCTAAGATTGTTGGTATGAACAAAGTTTATTTTTTGTATTTAAGTAGTATTTATATAATATTATACTACTTTATTATTTGTTTCATATTTTACATCGTTGAATGAAATTGATATGGACTAAGTCTTATCAGATGGTATTAAATTTGATATCAACTACATCAAATTATATGTTTTTCGACTCTGCAATTAGTAACATTTGACATGAATATTGTATTTTGATGTTTATTGGTGTTCATTACTCTTTGTCTCTATAAGATTATTGGTATGAACAAAGTTTAGTTTTGGTATTTACTATAGTATTTATATAATGTTCTTCATCCTCTTCTGCCAGAAAGCAAACACCAATATTAATCATGGTTAATACTAATTATTTTTTTATCACAAAGAAAAAATATTTGACATCAAACAATTATCAATTAATTTATTTTCAATATTTACGGTGATAGTTTTTCATGTAATATCCATTACATACACTAAAAAGTTATGTAAAATAAAAAATAATTTTTCTTATCGACTGTCACATTCATAAAACTCATTTAATACAAATGTGATATATACGAAACTTCATCTATACCAATTTTAATATCAACTTAATACATTGAGAACTCAAAAAAAAGTATTACTTAAGTATGAAATTAGTATATAAACTGATTTAATTTATTAAACAATTCATAGGTATTGTATTGTGTACTATACTAGTTTCATACACTAAAAACAGTTATAAGAATACATCATTTGTATGTAGAATCTTATATACCAACATAAATAAAAATAACAGATTGTTCAGTATTTTCATTAATGCCCATTGTTATATATTTTGTTGTCACATACAATAGATATTTAACAAAAAAATGACAATACTACTTTTTTTTTATCTAAATACACCATTACTTTCGTGTCATTGTGTATGAGCATTGTTGGTCATGTGTCACTTATCAAAAACTCAATCTCAATTTGAATTGAAGTAATGTCAATTTTCAACTGTTTTGATATTGCATTAACCAATCCTCTATACTTTGAATCTACATCTTATATAATTTCATGTACAACAAAATCTTTAGGTCTCCCTATAAACATATTAAATAGTTCATTAGTAGGAATTATTTGAAATTTCATAATTTGAAAATATGAAAATTCATAATTTCAACATACTATATTTCATAATTTCAACGTACAAAAAACATAAATAAAATAATACTACAAAATAAACATTATATTGAAATTGTTCTACTCAAAGCAATCGGATAACATTATGAAAAACGATTAATGTATGAAACATGGTCAAATTATGAAATCACAGATTGAATATTAGTTTTGGAATAAGAAACCGTATATATGTTAATGAAGTTGGAACAATACTTTAATTTAATATTTTAACAATAAAGAATTTGAGAAACACATAAAAAAGTTATTTAATTCTTTAAATACGTTTCGTTGCAAAATATCAATTTGCTAAATAATGTAACATACATGACGAATCCCATCTACCTCCATGAGGGATTTGGGGGATGGGGTTCGATATTGTATTAGCTAACTGTCATTTCTAAAATGTTCTAAAGTTGGATGGAAAAGGCATTACCAGTAAACCTTCAAAATCAAATGAACAATTGAAAAACTTCAGAATACAACAATTCTTAATTTAAATTCGAATCATTAGCCGATATATACACTGAAGGAGTAAAGCTTCACATGCAGGCACACCCAAAAATCCTTATTATAATTCCATAATTTTTTTGTCTGAATGGATATTATCGGAGCATGATTATCATCACGATAATATCTAATCAACATGAAAATAAAGATGACTACTCCTGTAGACTATATCTTTGGTTGAATCACAACATTACAAGAAAAATGGCAAATGAAAATTGAAGTCTCTTTTTTTTTTTTCCCTCAGAGAGTTAGCAACCAATCGAGCATCTCACCAGCAAACATGGGAAAAATATCTCCGAATGTATAATATAACTTGTCATAATTATTCAAAATTTTAATTAAGAGTGATAAATGTTAAATGCTAAAAATACGGAAATAATATAAATAATAAATATTAGAAAATTGATTTTCAAATATTTAATTAAAATTGATTTTTCTAAAAAGTTGCTATAGCTTGTAATTATTTCTTTAGTCTAGTAATTATTAAAAAGTTTTGCTATAACTTTTAATTAACAATCTAATAAGTCTATTTAGAATAATTTTCACGTTAAAAAATCATGACCAATCCTTATGAAGATCATTTTTGTAAGACCTCTCTTCTCGAATTTTTTTTTATCAAAATCTGCTTCATTTCTAAACTTGACTTTGTATTTGTTGTTTACTTTGTTTAAGTACAATTAGATCTCTTATAAAGAGATCTCCCCCATAATTACATTTTTACTATAACAATCATATTTTACATATAATCCTTTATAATTAAGGGTAAAATAAAAGAAATACCAAATCACGATCATATCAGAATACAAGTGGATGAATTCGTAGGAAACATGCATCATTATAAAGATAGTAATTAACTAGTTTGCTATAATAGATCAACCTAAATGAGATGAGCAAATGTGGTTTTCACAAAAGGTCCATGCAATGATTCACTTTTTTTTTTTTTGGGTGTGGGGTTCACCTGGTGTCCGATATTCGCATTGGAGTTCTGACTAAGCTTGATCAGACACTGCAGGGCCCATTTCAAGGATGGTGCCCCCAATAGGATTTTTTCCATATCCAGTACTCGAATCTAAAATTCTGATTAAGGATGGAATAATTTTGTCACTGCACTATAACTCATGTCGGTCATGCAATGATTCAATTAACATTAACATAATATATGTTATGTAATATAATTACCTAATTTGCTATAATAGATCAACCTACATGAGATGAGCAAATGTGGTTGTCACAAAAGGTCCATGCAATGACTCACTTTTTTTCGAGGTTTTTCACTTGGTGTCCAATACTCGTATTGGAGTCCCGACTAAGCTTGATCACATACTGCAGGGTCTATTCCAAGAGTGGTGCCCCCAATAGAAATTTTTTCATATTCAGGATTCAAACCCGAAAATTCTAATAAAGGATGGAACAATTCCACCATTGTACTACAACTCATGTTGATCATGCAATGATTCACTTAACATAATATTGTTATGTAGTATAATTACCAAGTTAGCATGTTCATATTTTATTCAAAATTACCATGATTAACATGTACTAATCATTCCTATAATACAACATATGTACTAGTTCACCTCAAAGAAATATGTTATTTTAACATTCTGTTCTCTACTTCCTCTTCAATAGAAAAAAAATGGCTGATAGAAAGAAAACAAAATCCAGTTTATTGTTATTCGTAGTCTTGTTCTTATGGTTGGTACTTATTGGACAATCTGTAATGGGATGGGCCAGCCCAATGAGTCCAAGGTGTGGAACAAAGCCCAAGAAACTTGTTGATAAGAGGTATGAAGGTATTTCTTTTGAGGATACTAATATCAAGGTTGAAGATGATTATGGTGGAGATGAAAATAATTTCGCTAATTTCTATAGACAACATGAAGATATTCCAAGCCCTGGTGTAGGCCATTGAAATGAAAATATCATGTCAACCTGGATTTTATTTTCCCTTTTTATGATAATGGTATTAGCTTGCACACATTTTAACTAATTTTATCAGATATCAGGAGTTCTATCACGAGGGTGTAGACTATACAATATGTTTTGTATTATTTTATCTCTTTTCTCCATATTGTGTATGGTAATTTTGGGAATTTTCACATTCAGTACTTTTGTACCGGATGTTCTCAAATACTTTCTTCCATTTCTGCAACCATAAACATTTGTCATTTCGATTATTTTATTCATAAACTTTTTATTTTATAATTTCAATCTAGTGACAAATGATGTATCGACTAAAATGCTTGGTACTGTACCTTTTGAGGTTGCCAGAAGAAATAAGAGGTTTTCTTACATTGTATATAGGTGATGGTGCATTTGATAATTATGCAAATTAACCTCTAATTACATAATAGTAATAGTCGTAAATGCTTTATTTGAGAATTTTCCATATCGAATGTATTTGATATGAAGAAAAATATTCTCTAAATGATTTTTCTTTTTATTTTCTTAGAAAAATAAGTGTGTTTTTACGTTATTTTTTAGGCTTGATAATATTATCTCAAAAGTATATATACGTAATCTAGTCAAATATTATGAGAGTAGTAGGCGATAGAGTTAGTCTGAGGTGGAGATTGTTGGGAGATGGAGGTGGGACGAGTGACAGGGTGAGGGTGGAGGTTGCGGACTAGAGTGTGGTGAGGAGACAATCAGTGTGAAATATCATTTACAAAACTTGTTGTTACTCCTATTAGATAATTACTTTCCCAATTTGTAAGAAATTTATTTTCATAGAAAAAATATAGTCTAAAACATTTTGCCAACCAAATATGAAAAAATATGTTGTCCATACCTAACACACCCCTAAATGGAAAATAAAATGTTTATTTGTTGTCTAGATATCTCTCTCCCTTTAGGCTATCATGTATAACAATTTTCTTTTGCTTTTTCCCTCTTTTAGTGTTTTAGTAGTTTGCCATAACTATATGATATATCACCAAAATTGCGTAAATCAGCAAATTGTCAATTAGCTTAAGGAGATGCTTATCAAAGGGATTTTCTTTTTGGCCATTTTTTTTTGTCATGAAGAAAATGCCTTCCACTAAGCAAGAACAAATCCTTATTTTGACTTTTCTATTACCTTAGTGGGCTTCCATGAAGCCATTTCACAAATGTATACTATAAACAAGTTTTCATTTTGCTATATATAAAAAAGCAGAGGTCCTTAGCTATTCAAAACAAGTCTAAGTTCTTACTTCATTTTCCAAGTATACAAAATAAAAAATGGGAAGCTCTGGGAAGTTGGGGCAATGGCCTCTACTTGCATTTACTTTGGTAATTTGCTTAGTAGCCAGCAGTGCTGTTGCTGATTACTCTTATGGACACACTTCTTCCTCTCCCTTAAAGTACTACAAGTCGCGCCTTCTCCGTCAAAGCATCATGTGCCCTCTTCTTACTACAAGAAACCAACGGAACCTATTAAACATTATCTACCACACTATTACAAGTCGCCTGCTCCCTCAAAGCACTACTACAAGTCTCCATCACTGATTAAGTATAACAAGTCACCCGCTCCTTCAGTACCATAGTACAAGCCATCTCCATCTTACTACAAATCTCCTCTATCTCCACCAAAGTATGTCGAGAAGTCACCAACTTACTACAATTCAGCCCCTCCACCATACTACAAGCCATCTCCAACTTACTACAAATCTCCTCCACCTCCACCAAAGTACGTCTAGACACCAAACTATTATAAGTCACCTCCTCCACCATACTACAAGCCATTTCCAACTTACTGCAAATCCCCTCCACCTCCACCAAAGTACATTGAGAAGTCACCAACCTATTACAAGTCACCCGCTCCACCATACTACAAGCCGTCTCCAACTTACTACAAATCCCCTACACCTCCACCAAAGTACGTTGAGAAGTCATTAACCTATTACAAGTAAGAGTGACAAGTGGGCCAAGCCGGGCCAACCTGGAACCGGCCCGTTTAGTTTAACCAGGTTGTGGTCCGGTTCCGGTCCGTGTTGGGGTTAGGTGGGCCAGGCCGGTTCCAGGTTCAATAGTAAAAATGTTGAAAACAACCCTGAACCGGCCCACTTAACCCAACCCGGTTAAAAACCGGTCAAACCCGTTTAAAAAAAAATGAAAAATCCAATATACACTATATAAACTACAATTATATACACTATATACACTTCAATATACACTACAATTATACAATATATATTTTTTAAAAAATATATAAACAATTACACATATATACGTACTATTCAATATATAATTATATATGACTATACGTACTACTTTAAATAAAACATATACTACAATAGTACAATATATATATATATATATACACTACAATATATATACATAGTTAAATACTAATTTATAAAACATATACACATTTATACGTTAAATATGTATGCTTATAGAAGATATATACACATATATACGCACCATTCAATATTTATGTACTACTTGTCTACTTTAAATAAAACATATACTACAATATATATATATATATATATATATATATATATAGTTATAGTTATATACTAATTTATAAAACATATACACATGTATACGTTAAATATATACTACTTTAGAAGATATATACACATATATACGCACCATTCAATATCTATGTACTTCTTTAAATAAAATATATACTACAATATACATATATATATATACAACAATATGTATATATATATATAGTTACATACTAATTTATAGAACATATACACTTGTATACGTTAAAGATATACGTCTATAGAAGATATATACACATATATAGGCACCATTCAATATATATGTACTACTTTAAATAAAGTATATACTACAATATATATATATATATATATATATATACACTAATTTATTAAACATATACACTTGTATACGTTAAAGATATAAGTCTATAGATGATATAATATATACACATATATACGCACCATTCAATATATATGTACTACTTTAAATAAAGTATGTGTATATATATATATATATATACTTACATACTAATTTATAAAACATATACACATGTATGCGTTAAATATACACATCTATAGAAGATATATACACACCATTCAATATATATGTACTACTTTAAAATTAAATAAACTATATACACACCCATGCATTTGACTTGATTCTGCTGAGTTCTCCCGCGAAGTCATAATTTCTTCAAGTTTCTGCTCGTCCTTTGGCTCCGGTTCCATTACTTGTTTTCTTCTTTCTGCTCTAATCCAATCTCCGAGGTAAACTAGAACATTCATTGCATTGCTTCCCAATGAGTGTCGGTTGTCTCCAAGTTGCTGTCGTCCCTAACTAAAGGCGCTCTCTGATGCAACCGTTGACATTGGAATGTTCAAGATATCTCTAGCTAATCTTGAAAGTACAGGATATTGTGATTCATTATTCCTCCACTAATCCAACATGTTGATCCATCATCTGCGATCCTCTGGCGGCGACCGAAAATAATACTTAAGCTTTTCCCGATAAGTTGATGTGTAAGCTCCCTCGTCAACACTGTTCCAACAGGGTAAATCATAAAAGAAATCAGGAAAACCACAATGTGCCGGCCTTCGAGAAAATGATGGCACCTCGGGAGGATGAGGAATGACAGTTGGACTGATACGTGTCGGTATAGCTAAATCAACTAAATCAACATAGTGGTTATATAATTTATCTATGTAAGCATTCGCATCAGACGTAGCCATCCACAAATCAGGTTGTACTTGTTCAGAATCATTGTCAGTATTTATTTCTAAGTTACGATAAATAAGAGTACTAAAGTGGCACATAGTATGGTATTTCATACACGGATTTAGCATAACACCAACCAAGAAAATAGGGTTAATCGGGAAAAAATATTTTTTAAATTTGGTAAACATGACACCAACAACATCTTTATAACCTTCTTTATTTTTATATTCTTTGAGCAAACCAGAAATATCGATTATATATCCCAAAATATTACAAACAGTAGGATAATAAGCACCGAAAAATTCAACCGTAGCTACATAAAATTTTTCCAAAAACTTAACAAGATCATTAATTACAACCCAATCAGAATCAAGTAGCATGCAATCGGTAGAATCAGCAAATGAACCACAATGTTGGTTAAAAGCTAATGTAATAGGAACTCTATATTTATAACAAGTTTTTAAAAAATCATACGTAGAATTCCATCTAATATTGATTTCCTCAGGCATCAATATCGGTGCAAGTCCATTTTCTTGACATTTAACTTTAAATTCTTTAATTCTCGATCTACAATTATTTCCTTGTATAAAACCAACAGCAAGACGAATTTTTTCAATATAAATCTAAAAAAGCTTAAGACCATCTTTTACAATTAAATTATATATATGACATGCACACTTAATATGAAAAATTTCAGGTAACAACGATGATAGCTCAGATTTCAACTTTGTTATAGCAGTCTTGTTGTTAGAAGCATGATCAAAAGCAATACATAAGATTTTATTTTCGATACCATCAAATGCTGCAACTTTATGTATCGAGTCAGCAATAAATTGTCTAGTATGTTTACGATCTTCATCATATAAAAAAGCAAGAATACGTTTTTGCATCACAAAATTACTATCCATCCAGTGACAAGTAACAGTTAAATAATTATTTTTATTTACAGCACGACCAAGATCAGAAGTTAGGGATATTCTACATTGAATATTTTTTAACAATGTAGATAAATAAAAATAATATTGTGAATGAAGCCTAAAAATATCAGACCGACAAGTACTTCTAGGAATACCATTAAACATAGGATTATAAATTGCTTAAATATAATGAATAAAAGCATAAGAAGAAGGAAAGCTAAAAGGCAAACAACCTACAACTACCATTTTTGCTATTTCTTCCCGGTCCCTCAATTTATTATACTTCTTCATTACGTGACCGGTTGTTGGGTCCATTCTAGTTTGTGTGGGCCCACCAACAACCTCACCACCTTGTGCAATTTTTAACTCTCTTTGGTTTTCTTCAGCTAAATGTCTCATTAACATACTCGTACCCCCTTGCTTGCCTCCTCTTTTATGCTTATATATTTTTTGACAAATATTGCATTGCACCTCAGTATCTGATATACGTTCAAAAAATTGCCATGCAACACTAGTTTGTTTACGAGCTCTTGTGGCACGGGGAGGAAGGGGAGGGAGATTAACCGATTCGGATCTAACGCTAGCATTTCCTACTGCGGGTGTCTCACCAATATTTTCATCATCTTCATCTAAATCAACCGCATCTACTTCATTTTCTTCTTCTAAACCGTAATTTTTTGAGCTTCTAAATAATCCATATCGTGAGCACCTACTCCTATTTCTTCCTCAAAAGGTTGACTAAGTGGTACCGGAGGCGAAGGCACACGGGTATATCTAGTACTTGAAGTACCTCTACCGCTAGTAATTCACTTTGTGCTACCACTACCACTTTCGGGATAAAATTTTTTGACACTTTTACCGAGGTTTCTTAATTTATCCATAGTATAAATCAAAATAAAAAATATTCAAAATACACAAAAAGTAATAAAAATAAATATTCAACAATTAATACACTAATTAAAAATTAAAAGTAAGAGATGGAACGACAATACCAAATTTTGAAAGTATCCGTAAGTTGCGACTTTAGAAACTTCCACTCGTACTTAGTAATCGCAAAATTAAAAAAATTAAAGTGAGCACTTTAGAAATTAAATATATAGAATATTTGAGAATAGAGAAATGAGATTTGAGAGAGAATGAGATTTGAGACTTGAGAGAATGAAAAATTATGTGGAAAATGATTTGAAAGTGTAGGGTATTTATAGAATTTCTTTTGGGGTTAAAAAATAATTTTAAATAATTTTTTTTTTTAATATTTGGGCCCAAACTAGCCGTTATAGCTATTTATAGCCGTTGGGCCAACGACTAGTTTGGCCAAATTTACCAAAATCTTTAAAAAAAAAAAGAAGAAGCTTATACGGTCCGGGCCGACCCGATTAACCGACGGGCCCTAATCGAGTTGGTTCGGTCCGGGTTAACCGGGCCCAAATCCAAAACCCAACCGGACCGAAATCCGAGCCCTTAAAACCCTTGGACTTACAGGGCCGGGTCAAACCAGTCCGATTTTCTTTAGTGGGCCGGTTCGGGCCGGCTTTAACCGGCCCGTATGACTCCCTTAATTACAAGTCACCCCCTCCACTATACTACAAGCCGTCTCCTACTTACTACAAATCCCCTCCACTCCCACCAAAGTACGTCGAGAAGTCACCAGCCTACTACAAGTCACCCCTCCACCATACTACAAATCTCCTGTACCTTTGCCTAAACCCAAATATTATGAGAAATTATTACCTGGAACCTACAGTTCACCACCACCACCAGCAACAAACTACTACAAGCAAGCTCCCACATACGCCTCACCTCTTCCACCTCCAAAGTACGAGCAATCTCCCACTTATAGTTCACCTCCGTCCCCCCCCCCCCCTCCTTCCCCCCCCCCCCCCCCCCCCCCCCCCCCCCTAACCTACTATTGATATTAAAGTCACCTTGCCACTATAAATTTCTTCCCCTTGGACTTTAACTTATTTGCATCATCTTGTTCAGAGCTTCTCCATTTATTTTCTACCTAAGTTCTAAATTACATATAGTTTCTTGCAGAAGTCATCAAGCATATCATTAATTTATATGTGCTTTATTTTATAATTTAAAGTAAGATCATTGAGATATCTGTTGATTCGATTCGTCATATCAAGAGTCTTTTTACTGTAATCTATCAAAAATTTTACTTCTTCAATTTGTTTACTCGTTGTATCAAGAGCTTTTTTTACTTAAACATTCTTCGGCCTTTAAATTCGTGCTCATAACAGCCATCATTTTAGTTGTGATACTTTAAGATATAAAGAAAAATTACATACAACACTACCAATCTTAACATATCTACATAATATCTCATATCTTTTATTTAGTTATATTTAATTTCATATTTTGTATGTATATGCAAAGTAATGTATTCGAAGAATTATGCATCCAAAAAGTAATGTATATGAAGAAACTTGTGTTTGAGATGATGTGTCATGAGTTAACTTATGTATCCTGAATTACTTACGGTCATGATATATTACAAAAAACCTACTAACTTATGTATCATGCACTAATTACGGGCATGATACATTGAAATGTATCTGATATTACACGTTATGTATCAGCAACACAATATATTGTTAGAATATGGCTTTTCTTGATAGTCTTTTGTTTAAAAGTTCCTTCTAATGTTCTGTTTAATTTTATTTTAAAAATAAATGGTAGTCCTTATTTTGAGAAGTGTGTCTTGTAAGACATTATGTGAAGTGTGTCTTGTAAGACTCTTGTAGCTATAAGTGTAGTCTTTTATAAGATGTTGCTATGTATGATGTATGTTTGAATGAATGAAGAGCTACTGCTGAACTTTATCCTCTCCTTATATTAAGCTTCAAATTCTAATAGTGGTATCAGAGCCATTCTTCTTGAGGGATCTATGAAGGCAGAGAGCTGAACAACAGTAACAATGGCATCCAACAGCTTTTTGGGTGCAGTCCCTTCTATGTTTACAGAAGAAAATTATCGAATATGGGTGATAAAGATGAAGACTTATCTCAAAGATCTTAGTCTATAGGAAGCAGTTGAAGGTGAAAATGATCCCTTTCTACTTAGACCAAATCCAACTGTTGCACAAATAAAGAATTATGAAGATGCAAAGTCCAAGAAACCAAAGGCCCTTACTTGTTTTATTCAATACTTTCAGATGTGATTTTTCCAAGAATAATGGCTTGTGAAATACCTAAAGAAGTATGAGAGAAGCTAAAAGAGGAGTTCTATGGAAGTGACAGAGTAAAAACTATACAACTCTTAACTCTTAAAAGAGAATTTGAGATGTTAAGGATGCAAGAAGGAGAAACTATGAAGGAGTACTCTGCCAAACTTCTAGAAATTGTAAACAAGATAAGATTATTTGGTGAAACTTTTCCAGATTCAAAGGTGGTGGAGAAGATGATAATAAGCTTACCTACAAGGTTTGAGTCCAAGATTTTAGCAATAGAGGAATCTTGTGATTTGAAGACTTTATCCATCGTAGAGCTGATTAGCAAGTTGCAAGCCCAAGAACAAAGAACAAGTATAAGAGATGAAGAAGTAGAAGACGTGGCATTTCAAGCAAAGCACAAAGGCAAGCAACTTGTGAAGGACAATAAGAGGATGGAAGGAGATAAAACAGCAAAGAGAAAGCCATGGACGGAATCTTCACAGAAAGGAAGGTTTTCACCTTGCGTTCACTGTAAAAGAACCAATCATCAAGAAAAGGATTGTTGGTTCAAAGGAAAACCATTAATTCAGTGTAGATTTTGCAGAAAAAGGGTCATATTAAGAAGAATTGCAGGGCCAAGAAGAATCAACCATAACAACACCATGTTCAACAGGCAAACTTCACTGAAGAGTCAGAAAAGTAAGAAAGCTTGTTTATAGCTACTCATGAAGAAAACACAACCAACCAATCCAAATGGTTCCTGGACAGTGGGTGCACGAGTCACATGTCATATAATGAGCTCATGTTTCACATACTTGACAAGTCACTTAAAGCTAAAGTTAGGATGGGAAATGATGAAACATTAGAAACACATGGAAAGGGTTCAGTTTTTTTTCAAACGAAACAAGGTACAAAGCTTATACATGATGTGTTGTATGTTTCTTCTTTAGCATGACCCGTTGAGTGTTGGCCAAATGATGTCTAAAGGTTACTCCTTATTTTTTAAGGGAAAGCATTGTTTGATTTTTGATATTGATGATACTTTGATTGACAAAGTAGAAATGGTGGATAGGATCTTTCCAGTGGATGGAAAGTTTGATAGTGCCAATTTTGTAAGATTGGATGATTCATGGTTATGGCACAGAGGATATGGGCATTTTAACTATGCCACTTTAAGGTCTATGTATGAGAAGGGTTTAACTAAGGATTTACTTGAGATCTCACAATCTAAAGAAGTTTGTGGGTCATGTCAGATGGGTAAGGTTCACAGGAAAGCATTTCCTAAAAGTGCTACATGGAGGGCAACTGAAAAGTTTGAACTTGTTCACACTGATGTATGTGAACCTATGAAGACATCATCCTTGGGTCAAAACAAATATTTTATGTTGTTTATTAATGACTTAACAAGGATGATTTGGGTGTACTTTTTGAGTAATAAGTCTCAAGTATTTTCAGTCTTTAAGAAGTTTAAAGCTTTTGCTGAAAGACAGAGTGGCTACAAGCTGAAGGCTTTGAGGCCAGACAATGAAGGTGAATACACTTCAAATGAGTTTAATAAGTATTGTGAAGATGTAGGGATTGATCACAAGCTAACAGTAAGTTATTCACCAGAACAAAATGGAGTCTCGGAAATAAAAAATAGAACGGTAGTTGAAATGGCTAGATGTTTGTTGCTTGAAAAAAAACTACCGCAAAGTTTTTGGGCAGAAGTTGTTTCTACTTCAATTTATTTGTTGAATAGGCTACCAAATAAAACTTTGGGTGATAAAACTCCTATTGAGGCATAGAGTGGAAAAAGTCTATTTGCCAAGCACTTAAAAATCTTTGGTTCGCTATGCTATTCTCATGTTCCTTCAGTTAGAAGAAGCAAGCTTGAACCAAAAGGCGAATTAGAGATCTTTAATGGTTATTCATTGCAAGCCTGTAAACAAAAGGTATATCGATCAGAAGAGATGTAGTAGTGAATGTGCATGCTTATTAGAACTGGGATAAGGAGCAAGTTGAGAAAAAAATGCAGGTTATCTTAATATGCATTCGTTGCCTGAAATACAACAATTTGGCTTTGAAAATCTGGAAGAATTTGAAGAATCAGATGGTGAATCCTCACTTGATTCGCTAATTTTGAAAACAAGGTCCCTTTACAAGATATATGAAAAATGCAATGTTGCAATCTTGGAACCCAATACCTATCAAGAAACATCAAAACATGAAGTTTGGATTGAAGCCATGAAGGAGAAGATTGGTATGATAGAGAAGAATGACACTTGGAAGCTGGTTGATAAACCCAAAGATAGAAATGTAATAGGGGTGAAATGGGTTTATAGAACCAAACTTAATCCAGATGGTTCGGTTACTAAATACAAAGCAAGACTTGTTGTGAAAGGTTACGCACAAGTTGCAGGTTTGGATTATGGAGACATATTTGCACCTGTTGCAAGATATGATACGATACGACTTCTATTTTCTTTGACCGCTCAATCAAATTGGAAGTTGTATCATTTGGTTGTGAAGTCAGCATTTTGAAATGGGCCATTGCAGGAACAAATTTATGTCAACCAACCGAAAGGCTTTCAAGTTGAAGAAATAGAGGATAAAGTTTACAAATTACATAAGGCATTGTATAGATTAAAACAAGCTCCTCGAGCATGGTACAATAAGATTGATGATCATCTCATTCATTGTGGCTTCAAAAGAAGTGAAAATAAAGCCACATTATATGTGAAGAAGGTTAAATGTGAAGATGTGCTTGTGGTATCACTTTATGTTGATGATCTTCTAGTAACCGGAAGCAATGAAGCTATGGTGAATCAATTCAAGTAAGAAATGGAGACCCAGTTTGAGATGTCAGATTTGGGTAAAATAAATTACTTTTTGGGAATACAGATTCATCAAGCTACTGATAGAATCTTTATTTCTCAGAGAAAATATGCATGGGATATTCTTAAAAATTTCAAGATAGATAAGTGTAAGCCTATATCGACTCCACTAGTTCACAATGAAAAGATCTTGAAGCCTGAAGGAGGTGATAGGGCTGATCCAACAGTTTACAGAAGTCTAATTGGTAGTTTGCTATATTTGACAGCGACAAGACCTGATCTCATGTTCGCGGCAAGTTTTTTGTCAAGGTTTATGCATTCTCCAAGTCAAGTTCACCTTCGTATTGCTAAACAAGCATTGAGGTATATCAAGGGAACTGTTGCATTAAGGGGGAGGACGGTAGAGTGTTGGTGGAGGACGGCCATATAAAGAAGAGATGGCAGTCGTACTTTCATAGGCTCTTGAATGACGAGGGGGACAGAGCTATTGTGTTAGGGGAACTGGAGCACCCAGGGGAGTGTCGGGATTTTAGCTATTGTAGACGTTTTAAGGTAGACGAGGTTAGACAGGCAGTCCGCAGGATGCGAAGGGGTAGGGCGACGGGGCCGGATGAGATA
>NC_061115.1:207157350-207302578 GCF_002878395.1 Capsicum annuum | reverse complement strand
AATCATGAGGAACGGAGCGCCTTGCAATAAAATGCTCAAGACTTCATTTTCTTGTTTTCCAGAGATAAAAGGAAAATAAGATTGCTCTATCAACCATCGGACTATAGACAAGACAAATATGGAAAATGCAAAATCGAAGAGCCAAATCACCATATTTCCGGACACAACAACAACATACCCTTATAGTCGCACAAGTGGGGTTCTAGGGATGGTAGAGTGTAAGACGATCTTACCTCTACCTTTTCAGGTATGAGAGGCTGTTTCCGAAAGACGCTCGGCTCAAAGAAGCAAACACCCAGCAGTCATGAGGACATAAGAAATAGCAGGTCCTTAAGAAAGTAGAGGCTCGTTATATATATCAATTATCATCAACTTCGGCATTGATTCGATATACTTAGGCTACTAACATGAATTTCATGAGGATTACAATAGAAAGCCAGAAAAATGTAGATTACTCATGAATTACAGCAATAAAAGCAGAGTAAAGGAACTTGAAAATTTAATATAAGGAGCTGTCTATATTAATGTTGAGACGGGTGGCCTAAAACAGGCTGATACATAGAAAATTGACAATTACGACTAGAACCAAAAAGACAGGTTGTACGTTCATTACTGATACTAAAGTAAGATCAACTTACGGAGTAAATGTCAGAAGATTAGAATCTCTTTTTAGTGTCTCTACTAACTATTAATTGGCTGCTCGCCTTGCCAAGTCCAAACAACTTCCTCCAGAGCAGGTCTTATAAATTGTCTCAGCATCTTTTTGTACTCCACCTTATCGCCATATGACTTTTTCAGCTCAACCAAGTGGAAGGATGGCGTAATTTCAAAAATTTCAGCATCAATGGACAAAGTCCCATATCTACCCTCACCCGATCCCTCTAATCTCATAAATCCAGCTTCTTTCTTCATTACTTCCAGATTTAGACTCCTGCCAACTTCCTCAAGTTTCGACATGATAGAAGAGGCAGGCTTCACCGATATGAATTGCAAGTCTTCCTTTTGATCCTTTGTTATGAATAAACCAGACAAGTCAAATCCACTTGAAAGAGAGATTATATCAAATGCATTTAGACTTGTAGGTTTAGGCGACTCTAGCTTTGACACGGAGGGAGAGATACTGTTATGTGTACAATCTGCAATAATACCGTTGGCATCTAGGCTAAGCTTTTCCTTCTCATCTACTTTGGTTCCTGCATTTTTGGAATCCAAACTTTTCTTGAACCAGGAGCTTGCCTTTATCTTGGCTATCGAAATCCTTGTATGAGGGTTTGGATCAAGCATCCTAGAAATTAATTTCCGTACTTCTGATGGGAACCAATTAGGGAATTTGAACTCAGCAAGCCTTATCTTCCTATACATCTCCATAAGATTCGAGTCTTGGAATGGAAGAAAACCGGCCAACAAAACAAACAAAATCACCCCACAAGACCAGATATCAGCTTTGGCGCCATCATATCCTTTTCTGCTAATCACCTCAGGTGCAACATAAGCTGGGGTTCCACATGTTGTGTGGAGTAAGCCATCCTGTCTCTTACACTCAGCCAAGGCGCTCAATCCAAAGTCGGATACCTTAAGATTACCATTCTCATCTAGAAGCACATTTTCTGGTTTCAGATCACGGTGATAAACATCTCGGCTATGGCAACAATCAACAGCACTAATCAATTGCTGAAAGCACTTCCTAGCTAATTTTTCCTTGAGTCTCCCCTTTGCCAACTTTTTGAAAAGCTCACCGCCTTTGGCATGTTCAATGACTAAGTAAATCTTAGATTTAGTTGCCATGACCTCGTATAGCTTTAGAATATTTGGGTGTTCGATCAAAGCCATAACAGATATCTCCCTCTTAGTCTGTTCGATCAGTCCGGCCTTGAGAACCTTCTCTTTGTCAATTACCTTGATGGCTACACTCTCTCCCGTTTCAAGATTTCTTCCATAATAAACCTTAGCAAAATTGCCTTGACCTAACAATCTCCCCACATCGTATTTTTGCATTACTACATTTCCTTTCTTCTCCATTTGAACCAACAATCCTAGTAACCACTATTAATTACTTTCTCCTGCTGATATGATACTCGTTTTTAACAGGCAGGAGGGGCCTTGTTGCAGCGCTCAACCGGCTCCAACAAGACTGTGCTTCAGCATTGCGGGATGTTTAAGGGTTGTGGCTTCATTGTTCATCTGGGACGAGAAGTCAAGTGTGCTGTGAACTGCATATTCGAGATCACTACGAATGAAACAGATCAACTTCAATGCACACGGAAATTTAGAAGCCTCCAAAAGGCAATCGTTGTTGTACAGCCCCATCCCTCTGCATTCCCAATTACTTTGCTTTCATAAATATGCACCAAGCACTGAACATCAATAGAAAAAAGAGAGTCAGGAAATTTCAATCCAAGATTCACAATTATTGCCTTACAAAAAAATCGATGACTATGAAAGTCAGACAAAAGGGGCATCACGTTCCATCACATTCAAAACAAGTTTAATTCATCAAGGTCAGAATTACTAATGTGTATACATCAAGCAAGAAAAAAGGAAAACAAATTTAATCACCCTTTTTTTGTCTTTCACTAGACAAAAAGAAAGAAGATGCAGACTAATAAGTTGCTTGGGCTCTCCAAAAATGTTGCTGCACCCATGTTTGATACCGCAAAAATGCACTACTATTGAAGGATTTGACACGCACCCGATGACATTTTTGAAGAGTCTTAACAACATATGATGCAGAAATTTGATGCATAAAAATGAGCTGATGAGACATGAAAGATACTTTCTCATATCAAATTGAGAATGGTCATGGGCACATAGACAAAGAAATGTTCTTGGAAACACCCAACCTCCGTAGACTACAAGAACACAATAGCTTTTACTTAGACCCTATATTTGTATTAGAAAATCCGATGTGTGTGCAATTACTTATGAACCTAATAAGTAAAACGAGCTAATGGGTTCGGTGTATAACCAATTACGTATGAACCCAATAAGTAAACCAAGTTAATGGATTCGGTGACAAGTTCAGAACCCATAAGTTTCAAATCCCGGATAAACACCCCTATTCAAGGAAGAAAAGGAAGGCTAATCTAGCAAATTCAGTCAAAGAAATGTTTTTGGAAACACCCAACCTCCATACTCCAGGAACACAATAGCTTTTGCTTAGACGCTATATTTGTATTAGAAAAATCCAATGTATATATAATTTGTCGTGAACCCAATAACTAAAACGAGCTATGGATTCGGTGGCAAGTTCAGAACCCAGAAATTTCAAATATTGGCTAAACAAAGGAAGGCACTACAAGCAAATTCAAGACAAATGATATGAGAAAAACTTCATATATCAAGACTCAAAGTTGATATATCACTTGAATTAATCCATCATGCAAATAAACCCAAGACAAAACAAAAGACAGTCCGATGCACAATCTGGAAAGAGTTGAACCACAAGGGTGTATTGTAACCAGCCTTACCATGCATTTCAAAAATACAAGAGGCTATTTCCATGATTTGAATCGTGGCGTTCAAGAAATATATGCAAAATGGACCAAAACTATCATGCAAGATCTACACCACACGGGTTCTGCAGAATTTAGTACTTTTGACCCAAATCTGTAATTTTACCATGCAAATTTTATCATGTTTATTCGATGATATGTTGCTCGACAGTTTGAAAATGTTGCAGGTTGCACGTCGAATCCTCCAAAATTAGTGTATTTTTGAAAGATATTTGATGAAAAAAAATATACCTTAAAATGTCAATTAACTAATACATGGAAGGAATATAAATTATCAACCATGGACCTATTCATTGTCACGTCCTTAAATCCAAAACTTATAAATTTACAATTCTGATTTCGCATATACAAATTAACCGAAAAAGAAAAGAAGCATCAAAATGTTTCAGAAATGCAAGAGGTTGTTTTCATGCCTTAAAACGTGACGTTCAAGAAATATATGCAAAATGGACCAAAACTTTCATGCAAATTACCAGGCAGATCTACACCAAAAAATATATTTTAAAATGTCAGTCAAAGTTCATATATCTCGACTCTCGTCCTAAAATCCAAAACTTATAAACTTAAAATTTTGAATCTACATCTACAAGAGAAAAGAAGCAACGAAAAATTTCAGAAATGCAAGAGGCTATTTTTATGATTTAAACCGTTACATTCAATAAATATATGCGAAATGGACCAAAACTAACATGCAAATTGCCTAGACAGATCTACATCATACGAGTTCGATATAATTCAATAATTTTAATATGTATAAAGTACCTATTGGGCAAATATAGAGCTTCAGGATAGATCCAAAGAGAGAAAGAAGGTTGAGATTTTTGAATCTGATTCTTTTTTGTGTGTGTAGAAAAATAGAAGTGCTTTTAAAGGGGGAGAATTTGTTTGTTTGGTGAGAGAGAAATATTGTGCACGTGAAAATTTGGTAAGGCTTCTAACAATAGGGCAAAACTGAACTAATTAATGTATGTGACACGTGTTAGGTGTCTCGGGAATTGTGCAGAAACAAAAATATGGGATTCAAAAAGCATCTAGTGTAGTTTATTCTTTTGGACCACTCAAGACCTTAAAAATTGACAAGCCAATAATAATATACCTAGTATAATTTTATAAGTGGGATGTGAAAAGAATGATGTGTATTTAGACTTGTTTCTAGGTTCGATTGAAGCAAAAAAAAAATACATTGCGTACGAAGACTCACTTAGGAAACTCAAAAGCACTGATTGATGATATTAACGATTAAGTTCTCTAACGAAAATGGATCACTCAGTGGCGAAATTAGCTCACGATAATGCTTAGTCGCCCACTCATTTTCGATGACGATATCGTCGCAGGAAGTATAATATAGCAAGTAAAAGAAACTCCTGAATATACATAGGTTGCTATGAACAAAATGACCGAATGATGAGCAATTGCGAAAGCACTCTTAGTATTATTCTTTCTCTCGCTTGCACACATATAGTTGGGTTGCTAAGCAACTGGAGGTCTGTAATGTCTTTTTAAATAGAACTCTTGAGAAGGAGGTCTCTATGTCTCAACCTCCTTTTTTTTTACACCGCTTATTTAGAATATGTCTATCGACTTCACAAAACTCTTTATAGACAATAGCAAGCTTCTAGAACTTTTTTCACTTATTTCACCTGTTAGATACCTGAATATGAAGATCGCTTGAGAAATAAGCAAGAAAATCCTTTGAACATAGAGAGAGAGAGAAAATGGAAGTTGAATCCATCGAGAAACTTTCTATTATGACAGATGTCTCTTATCTCACCAGTTATATGAAAAATATCTAATCTCCTATATATTTACAACTTTGAAAATAAAACTACAATGTAAAATATAGAAGTGGGCTCGGGTCCTGCTTACCCAGATGGGTTTGCTTGTACAAATAGTCCTGTGGTTATTTTGTCATTCTTGAGCCCTAACACCCCTCCCCCCCTCAAGCTTGAGGGTGAGCAAACACCAAGTTTGCAAAAGAAATGATGATGGAGCTGACCAGTGTAGACATGTAATTTTGTCCCTCCCAAAAATAATTTTTACTCATTCACTACCCTACCCTCTATCTATCCCCTACCCTCACCTAATCCAACCACTCTCAGCTACCCTCTGCAAACCCATGTACACCCTCAATTTTTTGATCAACACAAAACTTCTCCATTTGAATTCTTGCAACATACACACTAACATATTCTCAACACACGGACCCAATTTTTATTCACAGAAAACATACACATTCACTCTTCACTCACCGAGCCTCACACAGAAAAACACACAACAACATTTTCTTTCCATTTTCATCTACATAACACAACACACCCACTCACACAGAAGACACACGACACACTCATCATCTTCCTTCTTTCTTCCAGTGACCATATTCACACATACACGACTCTCACATTTTAGGCAACTCACATTCATAATAATATACACACCCACTCACATCTCTCTCACACGGGAAAGCAACCCACATATACCATACCTACACAACATAAAACACACGCACACATTGGAAAAGAAGAAGAAAAAAACAATACATATACGGGGCATCTCTCAAACATCTCTGATAGAAAAAAACAAACACACAAACCATGTTGTATTTGTATTTTGCTTGAATTTTGGGTATCGTTGTCTCGGAATTCATATTTCTTCGTGGATTTTCGTTCAAATCCATTCTGGCTGGGTCCTTTAGATACCAAGTTGGTCATGTTCATGGTTCGAGGTTCTTCATTCGAGAATTTTGAGTTCGGGCTTTATTATCGCACTATTATCAACCAAAATTTGTTCTTGTAAGGTCCAATGCCCAACTCTACTCATTTTTTTATTACTTAATGTGGTTGATGATGTGATTAATGGTGTATTTGAGATTTTATAATTATCATGGTGGATTGATTGATTTTATATCAAAATTAGTTAATCATTGATTAAGAATGAAATTCGGGAAGGGATGAATCTTAAAAATGTGAATATGGATATAATTGATTTATTGTTGATAGTTTGAATTGGAACAAGATATTGATGTTTGTCAAACCCGGTAGTATCATGTTTTAGGCCAAAATGAATATGCAAATCTTAGGCTGGGTGAGCAAACTGTAGGAATTAATATCATGGATTATTGAATGTTTATTGAATTATTTGGTTTTTCCCGCATTTGAAAAATGTATTCATTTAGCTGGAAAATGCTCCGAGGTTATTTGTATTTATTCATCGGGGAATGTCCCGACGTATCATGTATGCAATGGAGGTCATGATCAAGGCCCGAGACATCGGGTAAAGCATTGGAGCGTAGTTTAGGATTAGTGTAGGTTACTTTTTAGTACCCTTTTATTTCGGGTTGCAATAATTGGACTGGACAATACATTTTTGGATTTGTTTTGTTTTGTTTGTTTGATTAATTATTTTTGTGTGTTTTGTGTGGTTTATATATTCATAATGTCAAATTAGCCGATATGCTTGACCAAGCGACCGTGGTTGAACCATGGGACCGAGGGGTGCCTAACACCTTTTTGTCGGTCAACAGAATTCCTTAGCCGAAATCTTTGTTTGCAAATCAGTTTAAAGAGTTAAATCATTTTGAAAAGGATTTTTCAAAGATGACTTGGCATACCGAATCATGTCAAGTTGCAACTTTGAGTTTAAATGAAAAAAGTCATTTTCGAAATAAATTTTTATTTTTTGTCACTTAATAATAAAAACCCTTTCAAACTTAAAATCATAATCTTTTGGAGTTAAAAAGGGGTGTGATAGCTTTGGCGACTCTGCTGGGGACTTTTCAGAATTCGGGCTTATTTTTGGAGTTGTATTGGCTTTGTTTGACATTATGGGTATATAAAAATTATTTGTGTTACTGTTTTATCACTGTTATGCGCCTACGTGCTCTTTGTTTACGGTTTTTCTTTATGTGTTACCGCTTTATATCTGGCATCATTTGCATAACCCAAGTCAATTCTTTCTGCAACAAGTCCCGGAGTGCACGTCATGTACACGAACTCTAGTTAAGTCACCCTTAATTTAGGAGGGGGAGCCATCGGATGTATGGAATGGGTGGAAAGCTGTCGCAACCACTATCGACTATACGCTCCTTCGAACAGCCTTGTTAGTGGACCTCAGCGTAGGTCAGCCTTTAGGTCATTCTTATCTGCATCATATTGAGACCTAATGAGACCTACTTGGTCCTTTATAGGAGACTCACCTTAAAAGCATTCTTACATGCTAAATGTTGCATTTTTAGGGTGACGAGGCGATTTGACGGATTGATTTAGGGAAATCATGTGTCAGAAGTAAAGTGTGTAGGCAAGAAAATATTGAAAAAGGGGGAAAAAAAGGAAAAAAAGAGAAACAGGAGAATCAAAAAGAGGGTTTCATAGTTTTTAGAGTTCTTTATGGCTTTTATATTTTTTACAATACAAAATTCAAAAAAAAAAAAGATTTTCATGTTTTGCACTCATTTTTTAAAAAATAAAAAAAATCAAAATAATTTTCCTTTTGTTTCTTTAGTAAGCATTCATAATTCGAAAACTCCAAAAATATATATTTTTTTCAATAGGAGTTTTTTATAAAAGAAAAATTAAAAAAATGGTAGAAGTTTTGTACATTTCATGTAACAAAAATACCAAAAAGATTTTTCTTCCATAGTTGTTAGTGTCAGTTTTAGTTGTTGGTATCAGTTTTATGTGAAGTGTCAATTTAAAAACTCAAAAAGATTTTATTAACGTTGTTTGTCATTTGTTTGTGGTCGTGTCTCTTAGGTTAGGGTTCAGTCAGTTGTTTAATCTTTATTTATCCGATCTGAATGAACTACGCATACCTGATTCTCGTCTCTCGAAACGGGATACGTAGGCAACCCTCACTGGGTCTGGTAATCTTTTAGTTTGATTGTTGTCTTAGTTCCAGTGTAGGTCTATTTTCTACTTAGCAAAGTGTTTGTCAGTGGGCATAGCCAAATAGGCCGAGTCTTCTTAGCATTTTCCTTTGAGTTATAGATCGGTCTATCCCTATGTCACGTGATACTTCCTGGTGTTAAAATCTCGAGGGTCGGGAATTCTCTTACACTTTTTGAATCGTAAGTCATAATTTTGTGTGCTGTTACAGGATGGAGCCGTCCAAAGGGTCTAGAGTCTTGATGGTTTCCAAGGTGCCCAAAAAGTTAATAAAATGGTGTGGCATGTTCAACTACTCTAAAAAGCATGAGCTAAAGAAAGTGTTAAGCAATCTTATATTATTTTTGACTATCACGCCTCGCCCAAATCTAATAGAGGCCATGTTGACCATTTGGGATTTAGACAATTTGGTGTTTAGGTTCGGAGGTTGTGAAATGACGCCTACCCTGGCAGAGATATCTGGTTTGTTTTAGTTACCTTACATCGATAAGAAGTTAATCTTAGCTTGAAATCTTTCTAGCATGAGATTTCTCGAGGGTTGTGGTTTGAAGGTTAATGAACACCTAGGATGCCTGAACCAATCTTGGATTTCCTTAGACTATTTGTTCGCTTGATTTGGGTCTCCAGAAGGCTTTGATCACTTTTTGGATGAATTTTGTACCATCAAGAAGAATTGGGAGAAACAATGTTTCGAGGTTTTCTGTTTGGCATTGGTAGGTACTTTGGTGTTCCTGTTAGATGAAAGGCGTGTCAACACCTGATTACAATCAGTAGTAATGGACTTATTCAAGAAAAGGGATGAAGTTACTATTGTACCTATGATTTTGGTGGAACTGTATAGAGCTTTGACTGAAGTAAATGGGGGGATGAGATTCTTCGAGGGAAGCAATTTGATATTACAACTATGGATGATGGAATATTTGCACACTCTTTCTTTGATTAGATCGGATGTGATTGACCGATGTTTGAACGAGTGAGTAGAAGCTATCGAACAAAGAATGCATTTTGATAAGTTTGCGTTACCTGTGGGAGTCAGTGCTCGAGTCAAATTTCTCAAAGAAAAAACTCATGATAGTATTCTTTAGACCTATCATTGGCTCTATCAGAAGGTAATCTTTTGTGGATGTCATATGCAACCTCTTTTAGTTATGATAGGGCTCAAATGCACTAGACCTTACATTCCAAGAAGGGTAAGGCGTCAGTTGGGTAGATCTCAGTACATTCCACTAATAATGGATCTTCAAAAGGATGTCATGTATTTTAGGGATATAGCCAAGGGTGAAATCATACATGAGCAATTTTGGCTTAATGCAATAAAAATGGATGTAGATTCTCTCAAAGAAGGTTCAGATAATCCGGGGTACACTCAGAGATATGGGATCTAGCTACAATCCATACCTTAGGGTGTCAGTAGGCCATTACCAACGCAACTCAGAGGGAGAATGCAGGAAGCTTGCGTAGTTGATAACCATGAGGCTGAAGATACGGGGGCCAAAGTGGAGGCGTTGAGGGTTCAATTATTAGGTTTGCTTACAATTATGGAAAGGTATCAGAGAAATCTTTTCAGGTGTACTCCTCAAGAGGCAAGAACACGTTCCAGAAGCTTCCTCTCAAGCATCACAGAGACATTGCAGGATATGTTACAAGGTTTGATTGGGAGAGCAAGAACTTCACAGACAAGTCCATCTCAGCCAGGGTCATCACGCAGTGCAATAGTTTGAAGAAGCACTTCCTATCTTTTATTTTGAATCCTTTATTTTTCTGTCAATATATTATCGTGTCGGTGTCAAGTTTGTTTTGACATTAGAGTCTTTATTAAGGGTGTTACACATGCTGGTCTAGAGTATTGTTCAATCTTTGTTGATTAGTATTGAGGTTATCTTAAAGTTGAAATCTGTTTTAGCTGTTTCTTTTATGAAATGTAATGATGTTGCGTTGTGCTTTCTTTTTTTTTGTTTTTCGCCATTAAAAAAATTAATCAAAAATTATCAACTTTGTGCATACTTTTCGAACTACGCTAGATCTGATTCATGTACAACATGATACATAGGCTACCTACTTTTGGGTTCGATCTAATCATTTTGTTTCTTTATTTTTCCTCAATTTTCCTCTTTTAGTAAAAAGCAAAAGCCATAAAGGATGAAGAAAAGAAAGAAAGAATATAAAAAATAAAAGAAAGAATAGTGAGAGAAGAAAAGAGACTGATGCAAAAAAGAGAGAAGCAATGGCGAAAGGTAGAAAAGAACGAGGTGTAATGAAAAAAAAAAGAAAAGTGTATCGAAAAGATTGGGATGATATTAAACTGACCTCATTACCCTCAAATACTGGTAGAAATGCTCATGAATCTAGGATAAATATACAATGTGATTTCCATGTTTGTTGTGTGACCTAATCCTAGCGGGTTTTGTCTTTAATAAGCATGCTCTGTAAGATAAAAGTGGTTGGTTTGTAGCATCCTGGATAGTCATCCTTACTTCGCTATATCAAAAGCAAAGCTTGACATAGCTAACAAGAAGATCGAAAATTCGCTCGTTGACCCAAATCCGGATCCTAGAGAAGAGGGTTCAGAACGCAATGATGAGATATTGAGACTAAGGCAATAATTGATAGATCTGCACCGAGCATGGGCTAGTGGCATGCCTCCTCCTCCATTCCATGAAGATCTTGGTAATATCTCCAATTGCCCCCTGCTCTCCCAAGCTCAATTTTTTGCTCTCGCTGAGTCATCCGAGCATGCAACAAGATTCACTCCACATCAGTATTATCCTAGCACTTCTAGTGTGCCCTTGGCAGTTCCTCGATCGAGGCCCACTGCTCAGCCAGCACCACCTGCAACACTTGTATCCGTGGCTCCACCACCATCTAAAGCTCCTACTTATATTGTGCGTCTAATAATTATACTCCCTCGGTTTGCCAGTGAACCAGTGTTTAAAATGCCAGAGGCTCAGCAACATGCTCTGGAGCCTACCTTGAAGATGAATGATCCGTATTATTATAATCAACCTCTTTTATTTCACTTTGATGCAGAGAAGCCTGATGCGACCGAAGAACAGGAAGGCATATCACAAAAATTAAAGAGTTTGGAATAGGCCTTGAGAAATCTACAGGGACTCGGGGGTTATAAGGTGTTTCCTATAAATATCTATGCATGTTCCTAGGAATCAACCTTCCTCTTGGCTTTAAGACATCAAAGTTTGAGAAGTATAACGGACACAGTGATCCCGTGGCGCATTTGAGATGTTATTGTAACCAACTGAGGGGTACTGGATGAAAAAAAGAGTTACTCATGGCTTACTTCGGTGAAAGTCTTTCCGGTCTGGCTTTGGAATGGTTAGTTGGTCAGGATATCGACAAGTGGAATACCTGGGATGACTTAGATAACAAATTCATGCAATAATTTCAGTATAATGTGGAGTTAATTCCCGATAAGAAGTCCCTAGCTAATATGAAGAACAAAAGTGCTAAAAGATTTAGTGAGTATGCAATAAGGTGGTGTGAACAGTCCACTAGGGTAAAGCCTCCGATGAAAGAGAACAAATTGGTAGAGTTCTTTATTCATGCACAAGATGAGACCTATTTTCAACACTTACTTCCGGCGATGGGTAACCCGTTTGTCGAAGTCCTTAATTTGGGAGAAATGATAGAAGAGGGAATTAAGACAGGACGAATCATAAGATTTGCCACATTAAAGGCAACCACCCAAGCAATTCAGAGTAGTTCTAGAACTTTCAGAGGGAAAAAAGAAGAAGGATGTAGCGGCTGGTGTAGTTGGGCCACATGCATATCCAAAAAGACCACCTCGCCCTTATCCACAATCTCAAGCCCAAGTCTATGCCCAAGCTCCATATATTTCCCCCATCATTACTACCCTCCACAAAATCTATTGTATCCTATTCCACTACCCTAGTACCCAGTATATAGTGCACATTCATACGTTCAAACTCTTTCTCACCCACAATGGCGTGCGTCAACCCCTCATAATCGTCCTTCAGCTCTACAAAATTACCAAAACCTTTCCAAATCTGGTTTTTGACCTAGGACCGAGTTCAAGAAAGAGAAGGCAATCAAGAATGAGTTCACACCTCTCAGGGATTCGTATATTAGTTTGTTTCAGAGGCTGAGAAATATGAAGGTATTAAGCCCAATCGAAGAAAAGCTTATGAGTCCACCTCCAAGAAACCTTGATTATTCTCTAAGATGTGCATATTATTCTAATATACCGGGGAATGATACAAAAAGATATAGGTATTTAAAGAGAGAAATTCAGGATCTCATCGACATAAATTAGATTATAATATAAGCCCCGAAGGTTCCAAACATCAACCGAAATCCATTGCCGGCCCATGCTGAAACAAACATGTTGGAGTTAATCTACGAAGGTAAAGAGTCCATGGTGTCTCAAAAGCCAATTGTTAGGATCCCAATTGATGAAGAGAAGTCGATGAATGTTGCAAATTTAATGAAGGCAATGTCTTTGATCCTGAAAGAGACGATAGAAGAGGAAACTCAAGAAAATAAGAAGAAACCTATGCTGACTGTTAAAGGAGCAGGAAAAATTATTGGTTTTAGTTAGGGTAAGCCAAATTTAGTGGTATTAGGAGCCCCAAGCAAGTCTATTTTGACTGTGAAAGGGGTACTTGCGGCACCTATTATCATTAAGCCAGTGACACAACTCCCGTTGATCGATTCCAAAAAAATTCCTTGGAATTATAAGCAGACTGTGATAACTTATCAAGGGAAGGAAATTATAGATGAGGTGAATAAAGTTGGGGGTTTGACTCATTCAGGAAGGTGTTTTGTTCTAGAATGTTTAAGAAAGTCTAAACTTGTGGTGAATAGACAGTCGACTCTCAAAAAGCCCATCACCAAAGAATAGGATAAAGAGTTTTTAAAAAAGATAAAATTTCCTGAATACTCAATCACAGATCAGTTGAGCAAGACTCCAGCTCAAAGCTTCCTTCTTTCTTTGATGTTGTATTCTGATGAACATCGTAATGCTATGCTGAAGGTGTTAAATAAAACTTATGTCCCTAGAGAAGCTATGGTGAATCATTTGGAGAAAATTATTGGAAAGATCTTTGAGGTAAATAGGATTAGCTTTTTGGATGACGAATTGTCTATGAAAGGTATGGGGCATAATCGGGGCCTTTACATTACTATAAAATATGAATGCTTCTATGTCACTCGTGTCATGATTGATTGAGGATCTAGAGCAAATATTTGTCCTCTGTCTACTTTGAAAAAGTTGAATATCAGTACCGAGAGGATTCGATCCAACAATGTATGTGTCAGAGCTTTTGATCGAGCGAAAACAGATTTCATTGGTGAAATAGAGCTAATGTTAATTATAGGGCCTATCGAATTTTCCATAGAGTTTCAAGTGTTGAATATTGATGCCTCTTACAATTTGTTGTTGGGAAGACTATGGGTTTATAAGGCTGGAGACTTCGCATATACGTGTACCAGATGATCATGTTTGAACACGATAAGCAGGAGGTGATCGTTCAAGGTGAAGGGGATTTGGCCATCTACAAAGACTCGCCCATGCCCTTTGTTGAGAAAAATAACGTAGAGGTGGCATTGGTTTATCAATCTTTTGATGTAGTGTTTATGGATCGTATCTGTGAATGACATGTTATGCCAGGGCCATAGTTATCTCCTGCTTGTGTCATGATGGTCAATGAGATGTTGAAATACGACGTTGATCCACGAAAGTGTTTAGGAGTATCTTTGCATGGTATAGCTCTTCCAATATATCCAAGTGAGAACCTTGGTGGTTTTGTCTTAGGGTTCAGACCTACAATTTAAGATTGGAAAAATTTCAAGAAGCAAAAGAAGGAAATATGGCCACTCCCCCACCCAGTGTCACTACTTAGTGAATCATTTGTCAAAACCAGCATTATCAAGCCAATACAGGAGGTGGAAGTTGAGGTAGTTGATGATTTATAGGACCTGTTCATTGAAGCTGATATGGTTGAAGTGGGAGAAGGTACCAGTAAGGAAGATGTGCAGTTCATGGGTCCTGATGTGCATCTCAGCAATTGGGAAGTCACTCATTTCCCCGTCAGAAGGAAGTTTTGGTAGCTTGTTTTGTTCTTGTTTTCTGTTATTCGAGTTATTTTAGGGTTGTAATTCGGGATATATCTTGTTTATTTTTGTTGTCGCTTATGTCTAAACCCCCATGTAGTTTTTTATAATAAATACAATGTCCCTTCTTTTTTGTCTCTAATACATTTTATTTGTCTTTTTTTAAAACAGTTCTCTTTATGTTGATTCTAGTGATATGACATGCATGCAAAATTTTTAGCCTGATCTTAAAATTCAATCTAATTAAAATATAATAAATCAAGAGGTGGAATATGATGAAGAAGGGGCATTGAAAGAAATAAGCAAAGAGTTGCAACAATTTGAAGCTAAGTTGAATCCTAATTTAAATGAAACTGAGTCAATTAACCTTGGAGATCAGGAAGAGGTTAGGGAAATTAAAATAAGTGTAAATGTTTCCCTACAATTAAAAGAAGGGATGGTCCAAGCATTAATTGATTATAAAGAAGTCTTTGCATGGTCTTATGATGATGTACCGAGTTTAAGCACCGAGTTAGTGATCCATAAGTTTTCGATTGACCCTGCGATCCCCCTTGTCAAACTGAAGTTAAGAAAATTTAAAACCAATGTAAGCATGAGAATCAAAGAGAAAATCATGAAATAGATCGAAGCTAAGGTCGTTTGAATTGCTCGTTATCCTAATTGGTTGTCCAATGTTGTTCCTGTGCCAAAGAAAGACGACAAGGTTCGAGTGTACATTGATTATCATGATTTAAATAGGGCAAGTCCGAAGGATGATTTTCCACTACCCAATATTTATATTTTGTTAAATAATTGTGCTAAACATAAGGTTTCTTCTTTTGTAGATTGTTATGTTGGGTAACACCAAATAGTCATGGAAGCTGATGATGTGAAAAATATATCTTTCATCACATTGTGGGGAATTTATTGTTATTGAGTACTACCATTCGGCCTGAAGAATGTTGGGGCAACATACATGAGGGCAATGGCCACTATGTTTCATGATATGATCCATAAGAAAATTGAAGTCTATGTAGATGATATGATTATTAAGTCTAAAAATCAAGCTGATCATGTTAAAGATCTAAGGAGGTTCTTCGAGAGGCTTCGCAAGTATGATCTCAAACTCAATCCGGCAAAATGTGTATTTGGAGTTCTATCTAGAAAGTTGTTGGGGTTCGTGGTCAGTCGTCGAGGTATTGAATTGGATCCTTCAAAAATCAAGGCTATTCAGGATTTGCCGCTACCTAAGAATAGAACAGAGGTGATGAGTTTGCTCGGTAGGCTAAACTACATCAGTAGATTCATTGATCAGCTTACAATCACTTGTGATCCTATTTTCAAGTTGCTGAAGAACAGTGCCACTGTTGAATGGATGGAGGAATGTCGGAAGCGTTCAAAAAAATCAAAAGATATCTATCGAATCCGCTTGTGTTAGTACCACCTGATCCTGGTAAGCCCTTTATTTTGTACTTATCAGTTACGGATAATTCCTTCAGTTGTGTGTTGGGTCAACATAATATCACAAGGAAAAAAAAACAAGTCATCTATTACCTTAGCAAGAAGTTCACGATATATGAGGCCACATATACTCTTCTTAAAAGAATGTGTTGTGCCCTAACTTGGGTAGCACAGATGTTAAAGCATTATCTTTCATCCTACACTACTTATCCTATCTCCTGCATGGATTTTTTGAAGTATATTTTCAAAAAGCCTATGCATACTAGTCAACTTGCAAAATGGAAAATATTGCTCACTGAGTTCGGCATCGTGTATGTGACTCAAACTACCATGAAAGCTCAAGCGTTGGCAGATCATCTTGTTGAGAACCCTATTGATGAGGAGTATGAGCCGTTGAAGACATATTTTCCTAATGAATAAGTGTTGAGTATTGATAAAGTCACTATAGATGTTGATCCAAGCTGGAAGCTGTTCTTTGATGGAGTCGTGAACATGAAAGGAGTCAAAATAGGTGCAGTTCTTATCTCTGAATCGGGGTAACATTATCCAGTAATGGCATAAATTTGATTTTATTGTGCCAATAATATGGCAGAATATGAAGCTTGCATTTTGGGGCTAAGGCTAGCTATTGACATAGGAGTTCAGGAATTATTAGTGTTGGGGGACTCAGACTTGCTTGCCCACCAGATTCAAGGTGAATGGGATACACGGGATTTAAAGCTCATACTGTATCGTCAATGCTTGCAAGATCTGTGTCAACATTTCGTATCAATAAAGTTTAGGCATATTCTGAGAGTTTGCAATGAGATTGCTGATGCGCTAGCCACATTGTCTTCGATGCTCTAACATCTTGATAAGGCTTACATCGATCCAGTGCATATACAAAGTCATGATCAACATGCTTATTGTAATACAGTTGAAGAAGAGCTTGATGGTGAGCCTTGGTTCTTACATCGATCCAGTGCATATACAAAGTCATGATCAACATGCTTATTGTAATACAGTTGAAGAAGAGCTTGATGGTGAGCCTTGGTTCTTTGATATCAAATTATACATTCAGTCGGAAGAACATCTAACACATGCCACTAGTGATCAAAAGAGGACTATTAGGCATTTGGCTAATGAATTTTTCTTAAGTGGGGGAATCTTGTACAAGAAAACCCCTGATCTAGGACTTTTGAGGTGTGTAGATGCGAAAGAAGCTTCTGCAATTATGGTTGAAATACATTTCGAGGTATGTGGGCCGCGTATGAACGATTATATTTTATCAAAGAAGATACTTCGAGCAGGTTATTATTGGCTTACTATGGAGAGAGATTTTATTTATTTTGTTCAAAAATGCCATCAATATTAGGTAAACGATGATCTGATACACTCTCCTCCTGTTGAGTTACACACAATGTCTGCTCCATGACCTTTTATAGCTTGGAGGATGGACGTGATTAGGCTGATTAAACCGAAAGCATCGAACGAACATAGAATTATTTTGGTAGCCATTGACTATTTTATAAAGTGAGTAGAAGCAACAACTTTCAAGTCAGTAACAAAGAAGGCAGTGGTGGATTTTTTTTATGCTAACATTATTTGTAGATTTGGCATTCCAAATGCGATCATTACAGATAATGCTGCCAACCTCAATAGCTACTTGATGCGAGAGGTGTGCCAATAATTTAAAATGGCACACCAAAATTTCACTCCATATCATCCAAAGGCAAATGGCACCGTTGAAGCTGCCAACAAGAATATCAAAAAAGATCTTGCGAAAAATGGTACAAGGGTCTAGAGAATGGCATGAGAAGTTTCCTTTTGCATTGCTAGGTTATCGTACTACTGTTTTCACTTTAATAGGGGAAACTCTATATTTTTTAGTGTATGGGACGGAAGCAGTCATACCTGCCGAAGTGGAAATTCCATCCCTTCGAGTCATTGTAAAACCAGAGGTTGATGATGATCAGTGGGTCAAAACCCGATTGGAGAAGTTGAGCTTGATTGATGAAAAAAGACTGACATTAGTTTGTCATCGCCAATTGTATCAAAAGAGAATAACCGAGTATATAAAAGGAAGGTGCATCCCAGGTATTTTGAAGTCGGGCGGTTAGTATTGAAGCGCATCCTCCCTCATCAGATTGGAGCTAAAGGTAAGTTTTCCCCATATTGGTAAGGACCCTTTATTGTGAAGAAAGTGTTACCCATTGGAGTTTTATACTTGACAGATGTAGAAGGCAAAGTGGCAGAAATGATTATTAATGCCGATGCGGTTAAAAGATATTATGTATGATCTTTATCCTTGATTATTTCTATTGCATGTTTAGTATTGGCATTTTTTAAGATTGATATGATTAAGGCATTTTATTTTGATATCTCAATATCGTGTCATCCTTTGTTTACCCTTTTGAGCTTTGGTCTTTATTTTTCTTTCATATCCCTCTTTTGGAATAAAAAATAGAGTCATAAAAGATAAGAGTGCCAAGACAAGAAGAATCAAAAGATGTAAAAAAAAAAAGAATAAAGAAAGAAAAAATTGAAAAAAGTCAGAATCATTAAGAGAATGAGCTGTCTGGAACTACATTTGACCTGTTTCTCCTCTTTCGGGAGTAAGATACGTAGCAGCCTTACTCCGGGTTTGGTCCAACCAAATGAACAATTTAGAGTTACCCAGTCCAAAAAAACTGGGGCATGAGTAAATTTTTATTGTTTGATTCTATCCCAAAAGTTGTAAATCCCATCCTACTTCACGTGTTGTTTGAGACTCATGTCATCTTTTCTTTCTGACCCTATCCAAAAGCCATGTTGCAATCAAAGAAAGTCCTTCAGATCAATCTTCAAGAATGTTAAGGTGGAAAATGTGATGAATATATGACAAGGTTTTGGCAGTATATATTCTACATCATCATGAGGAAATATGAGAAATAAAAATGAGAGAGTCTTATTGGTGAAAACCCTCACGAGCACCATAAGACGATAATGAGTTAAGAGAAATAAAAAATGAGAGAGTCGTGTTGGTAAAAACCCTCATGGGCATCGTAAGGTGATGGTAAGTGGAGAGAAATAAAAAGGAGAGAGGCTGGTTGACAAAAACCATGCAGGGCGCCACTGGTCGAATGAGGTATATAAGTTTAATGGGTTTGAAGAAGCAACTCATTCTCAGGGGCATTAACTCAATAACAAGTGTTAAAGTTTGGGTGGAAAGATCAGACAGTTTAATCCAAAATGCATGTCATAATCATTGGAGTTGGCTGCAGTATTGAGATAAGTTTTCTTTTCCATTTTTGAAAAAAGAGGACATTGTCTTTTCCTTTCTTTTACGTATTCATATATTTTTTCATTTATCAAAATAAGAAAACCACTATTATTTCTTTACATTTTTTAGTCAATACTGTGTCAAAACAAATGAAAAGAATTTCAAAACTTGCTACCAGTATCCTCAATTGCATAGAGCAAAGACAGGACCAATGCATAAAAGAAACATGGGATGTTTATCAACCTACAGGTTTCTGAAGTCATGAAAATGTCAGGATCCAAAAGGTGTATCTCGAAGACATGGTAAAATAAAATTCAATGATTGAATCAAAGACGATTCGCTTAATCTGGGTTTGGGTCAATGACGCGACAAAGCAGGAACAAGTGCCAGCAATCTGAAACAAAATGAAGGGAATGGACACTGGAGAAGGTGCCTGGAAAGCCAAGTGTTGCAAGACACCACTAAGTTTTTAACTAACAAATTTTCTTTGTTGAAACAAGGGCAAAATTCACTTCGCTTAATTCAATTACCTTTTGAAAAACATATCTGTGAGTTGTTACTTTCATTCAGGACCCTCCCGAAAAATGAGTATTTACTTTATGATTCAGGACCCTCTTGAAAAATGGGAATTTACTTTACGATTCAGGACCCTCCTGGAAAATGGAAATTTACTTTGTGTACATGACCCTCCTGGAAAATGGGACATTACTTTAAAAAAAATGGAATCTTTTCTTATCATAATTTTTTTTGGGAAAATTTTTGTTCTAGTTTTGATTGTGATTTCAGGAGCCCATTTGAAGAATAGGGTGATGATTTTAAAACTCAGGAGTCCGCCTAAAAAATAGGGTGATGAGATTGAAAAGTCAGGAGCCCATCCGGAGAATAGGGTGATTAAATTGAAAGACAAGAGCCCGCCTGAAGAACAGAATAAAGAAATTGAAAGTCAGAAGCCTGCCTGGAGAATGGGGTGAAGAAATTGAAAGTCAAGCAACAAGATGAAGAAATTAAAATTCAAGCAATAAGGTGAAAAATTGTAAGTCAGGAGCTCGCCTGAAGAATAGGGTGAAGAATTTTAAATTCAGGTTCAAGTTCAGAAATACCACTTGCAGAACATGGTCAATTTCGAGTTCATCTCCAACACCAAATTTTGTATGGAGAAAGAATCTATTTTCAAGTTCAACTCAAAGAAGACAGATCTACTGTCACTTTTGAAAGCATCGGAGACCCAAGACAAGAATTAAGAGATGTTGTATAGATAGGACTTTTATAATTTCAGTTATCTTTTTAACTTTAATGTTTATTTTGATGTAATAGCAGAGCCGCTGACCGGAACCTCGACATGACCTCTCTCGACTCTCCAACTCGGTATAGTTTTTCTCCTTCCAATCTTTTGAGATACCAGTAACTTGACTCTCATGTAACTTGAGAAAGGTAGAATTCCCAAAATCAAGACTCAATAAGGATAAACCGAATCAAGACTCACATAGAAGACACAAAACTAGGGGTGTGCAAAAATCGAACTAATCGATAAACCGAATCGATAAAAATGCTATTGAGTTATTGGTATTGGATTATTGGATTAATGATATTTTAATTTTTTTATAAAAAAATTTGTTAGGTAAATGGCTCTGTTTCGATTTTAGCTTATTGGGTTATCAATTAAACCGATAACCCAATAAGGATACACTAAGTTATTGTCTTATCCCTTTTTATGTTATATATATAAATCTCTCTCTCTCTCTCTCTCTCTCTCTCTCTCTCTCTCTATATATATATATATATATATATATATATATATATTATGCACTACTTATTCACAATCCAGTGATTCACAAAAATTTAACCTATTCAAGGAAACAAAGGCATAATATAAAGCTCGGATATTATCATATTGGAAAGCTTGAAGCATTTAGTAGCTTCCAACAATTATGATTCAATTTTTTCCGAACTACAATTCAGTTCAAGTATGAAGATTCTTGTAAACTAAAATTCATTGCATAGGATTTTGGTGGTAACTAACATTTTATTTTTTATGTTAGTTGTTACTATTTTTATTTTATGAGTATTTTTTTATTGGTTAAACCAAAAATCAAACTGTTAAGGACCGAAAACGGATAAATCAAAACTGATAAGAAAATTTCTTATTGGTTGGTTATTGGTTTTACATATTTTAAAATTAAAAACCGATAAACCACACCAATAACACATATAACCGAACCGAACCGACTGATGTACACCCCTACACACAACACATGCATCATCTTACTTCTTTCTTTCAGTGACCATATTCACACACACACGACACTCATATTTTAGACAACTCTCACATTCACAATAATATACATACCCAGTCACATCTCTCTCACACAGGAAAAACAGCACACATATACCATAAATACACAACACAAAAATACATGCACACACTGGAAAAGAAGAAGAAGAAAATAATACACACACTACACAACCACCTGTTGCTTTCCACTCACACAACAATAATATACACAGACGGGGCATTGCTGACAAAAGAAAAACACACATACAAACTGTGTTGTGTTTGTATTTCGCTTGAATTTAAGGTATTGTTGTCTCGAAATTCATTTTTCTTTGTGGGTTTTTATTTAAATCCATTCCGATTGGGTCTTTTAGATACCGAGTTGGTCATGTTCATGGTTCAAGGTTCTTTATTCGAGGATTTTGAGTTTGGGCTTTATTATCGCGCTATTATCAACGAAAATTCGTTCTTGTGAGATCCAATTCTCAAATCTCCTCATTTTTCTATTACTCAACGTGGTTGATGATGTGATTAATGGTTTGTTTTGAAGTGTATTAGAGCTCTTATAATTATCATGGTTGATTGATTGATTTTATGTTGAAATTAGTTAATTATTGATTTAGAATGCAATTCGGGGAGGGATGAATCTTGAAAACGTGAATATGGATATATTTGATTTATTGTTCATAGCTTGAATCGAAACAAGATATTGATGTTTGTCAAACCCGGTAGTCTCATGTTTTAGGCTGAAATAAATAGGCAAATCTTAGGTTGGGTAGGCAAATTGTAGGAATTAATATCATGGATTATTGAATGTTTATTAAATGATTCGATTTTTCCCACATTTGAAAATGTATTCATTTAGCCAGGGAATGGCCTGAGGTCATTTGTATTTATTCACCGGGGAATACCTCGACGTATCATGTATGCAAAGGAGGTTGTGATCAAGGCCCTAGGCATTGAGTAAAGCATTGGAGCGTAGTTTAGGATTAGTGTAGGTTTACTTTTCAGTACCTTTTTATTTCGGGTTGTAATAATTGGACTAGACACTATATTTTTAGATTTGTTTTGTTTTATTTTGTTTGTTCGATTAATTGTTTTTGTGTGGCTTATATATTCATAAAGTCAAATTAGCCGATATTCTCCATCAAGTAATCGTGGTCGAAACATGAGACCGAGAGGTGCCTAACACCTTTTCCTCGGTCAACAGAGTTCCTTGGCCGGAATCTTTGTTCGCAAATCAGTAAAAAGAGTCAAATCATTTTGAAAAGGATTTTTCAAAGGTGACTTGGCACACCGAATTATGTCGAGTGGCGACTCTGAGTTTAAATGAAAAAAGTCCTTTTCCAAATAATTTTTTATTTTTTGTCACTTAATAATAAAAACCCTTTCAAACTTAAAATCATAATCTTTTGGAGTTAAAAGGGGGTGTGACAACCAGGAAGAGGCTTCATTATGATGTCTGTAAGTTGTTGAGATGAGTGAATGTAATGTAAGGAGATGAGACCCGAAGAGATACAATCACGCACATAATGACAGTTCACATCAGTGTGCTTTGTGCGCTCATGAAACACCGGGTTCTTGAAAATGTGTAGTGCAGCCTGGTTGTCACAATAAAGAGAAATAGGATAAGTAATAGGTAAGCCAATAGCACTAAGAATTTAAACTAACCAAGAGATTTCAGTAACAACTTTCTGCAGTGCACGATGTTTAGCCTCCGCGGAAGAAAGCAAAATAGTAGGCTACTTTTGATTTTCCAAGAAATGGGACAAACCCTAAGAGTGATGAAAAAGCCAAAAATAAATTTCCTCGAGGAGGCACAACCGACCTAGTCAGAATAAGAGTAAGCATACAGAGAAAAATCATCAGCCTTAGAGAGGAGAATGCCTTGTGTAGGTGCATTAAGAAGATAACAAAGAACGTGTAACCCAACAAGTATATGGGGAGACTGTGGATTTTGCAAAAACTGACTTAAGTGCTGGACAAAAAATGCAATGTCAGGGCAAGTATGTTGCAAGAAATTAAGCTTGCCAATTAGACGCCTGTAATCACTAGGATCGGGAAGAGGGTCAACCACAATGAGTTTGATCGATGCATCTAAAAGAGTAAGTGCATGAGTGAAATGACCAGCATTAAACTCAGCCAGAAGATCAGATGTAAACTTGTGTTGATTAATAAGAAATCCCTTGGAATGAGAAGATACTTTAAGACCAAAAAAATATGGATAGTCCCTAAGTCCTTAATTTGGGACTGACAGTCCAAGAAGGATTTAAGATAATTCATTTCAGAAAGATTATCACCAACTAACAATGTGTCACCCACATACATCACTAAAATCACAAGAGAACAAGAAATATGCTTGGTGAAGAGTGAATAATCATTTTTACTAGAAATGTAGTCTTTGGATAACAAAAATTCAGAAAATTTTTAAAACCATTTTCTAAAAGCTTGTTGAAGGCTATAAAGTGACTTTCTCAACCTGCAAACCAGAGGAGAAGATGAAGGAGAAGAGTCAATGACTTCAAGACCAAAAGGCATTTTCATATAAACCTTCTCATAGAGATTATATGAAGGAAAGCATTGTTAACATCTAGCTGGAAAATAGTCCAGCCCCTCTTGACAGCAAGGGACAATAAGAGTTTAACAGTGGTAATTTTAAAAAATAGAGGAAAGGTATCGTTGAAGTCAATGCGCTCCTTTTGAGTGTTACCTCTAATAACCAGCCTACCTTTGTACCTTTCCACAGAACCATCAGTCTTGCATTTGATTTGTAGACTCATTTACAAGAGATATCTTTCTTGTGTGGAGGAAGGGGAACAATATCCCAAGTATGGTTGGCAGCAAGAGCATTGAATTCTTTTAGCATGACCTCTTACCAAGCAGGATTAGTAACTGCCTTCTAGTAGTGTTGAGGTTCATGACACTGAGGAACTGCATCAGGGATTTTAGAAGAGGAAGAAGTTGAAGAACATATAAAATCAGAAAGGTAAGCAGGAGAAATAGTAATCTTGAAAGATTTCCTAGTGGTCATAAGGGGAGCAGAAGAAACAAGTGTGGAAGAGAAGGAAAGAGAAGCAGAAATAGGGACAGGAGAAATAAAAGTAGAAGAAGACAGGTCAACAAAAGTAGGATCAGAAGGGGTAAAGAGAGAAAGATAAGAATATTTATATGGGAAAATGTGTTCATGGAAAATCACATCTCTAGAGAAAAAAAAGAAAAGTAGTATATATCCTTTCTTTCCACAAGGATAACCAAGAAAAACATGCGAAATAGACCTAGGTTGAAAATTTTTTCTACCAAATTTTAGGGGTGAAACAAAACAAAGACAACCAAATGACTTAAGATAATCACAAGAAGGGGGGTAAACCATGTGATTTTTCATAAGGTGATACATTTACCAAAATACTTGAGGGCATTCTATTAATTAAATAGGTGGTAGTTAGTACACAATCACCCTAGTATTTTAAAGGGATATTAGATTGGAAAAGAAGGGCTCTAGACACTTCTTGGAGATGTTTGTGTTTTCTTTCCATAACTTCATTCTGTTGAGGAGTGTGAGGGATAGTGATTTGATGAATAATTTTATGTGTAGCAAAAAAGGATGAAATAGTAGCAATACTACCCAATTAAAAAGCATTGTCAGACCTAAAATTTTGAACAGAAGAATGAAGTTGGGTATATACCATGGAAGTAAAAGCCTTAAGGATAGGAAAGGCATTGTTTTTACAAGAAAGAAGATGAGTCCAAGTTACTCTGGTGAAATCATCTGCAAAAATAAGAAAATATCTAAACCCATTATATGTTTGAGTATTGTAGGGACCTCAAATGTCAATGTGAACAAGTTGAAATGGAGCATTAGAATGAATGACAGAATTAGGAAAGGACGATCTTTGTTGTCTAGCCATAGGATAGATATTGTAAATAAAAGATTGTTTATGAGATACTTTGTCAAACAAATAAGGAATAGAATGCATTTTGTGAAAAGTCATATGCCCTATTATTTGATGCCAAAATAAATCTATTTTATTTATGTCAAAACTAAAATTACAAAAAGGAAGAACATTACAAGAAATATCACAAGGAATATTAGTACTAGAAGGAGAATGTAAGTAAGAAGTAGTAGTAGTGGAATTTGATGACTATGGAATAGTAGTAAGTGATGTGTTTGTAGAAGTGGAAGAGAAAATTTCATCATCCGAATGTAGATAATAGAGCCTGCCTGCAACCTTGCCAACTACCACAACCTCTTCAGTGAAGGACCCTGTAAATAGCAATGAGACTTGGTAAGTAAAGCGTTACAATTAAATTGAGATATAAGCTGGTGAATAGAAATTAAGTTGAATTAAAAAGAAGGGACTAGAAGGACATAAGAAAGTATGATATTAGATCTTAAAGTCAAGGAACCAACGGAAAAAACTTTTACTTTGTACCCATCTGGAAGAGTGACTAGGAAAGGTATAGTAAGAAGGGAAATATTGTGTAGAAGATATTTGTGAGGTGTCATGTGATTTGTGACTCCAGAGTCTAAGATCCATGGATGTAAACCTATTGAAGCCGATTCAGATTCATGAGGGTTCAAGGAACTAGCAGCATAAACAGTGAACAGACCTGTTAAATGTGCAAAACCAGTGGAATTCGAAGAAAACTCTTCTGAATTTAGAAATGCACTGTTACAGAAGGAAGCTACTGGACATTGCTAGTGAAAGAGAGTTTGTAGATTTTGATATTGCTCCTATTTGAATACCCATCAGTAGTAATATTGGAAAGACTGGGCAGGATGGAGAAACAGACAAGTTACCATCAGTTTGGACACATGAAACAGTTTTCTTGTTCTTTGTGAACTTGAAATCTGTGGGAAAACTAATGAGCCTATAGCATTTTTCCACTGCATGTCCAGGTTTCTTATAATAGATGCAAAATAATGAAGTAGTATTAGCTGGTAATGGAAACTAAGGCTTCTTGAAATCAAAATTGATCCTTTGATAATATCCTCTATTGTTCTGGGGATATGCACTTATATTACTCTTACTGGAGAAGTTTGATTGGTAATAGGTTTTATTAGAATTAGGGGATGATGAGGTTAGGCAGGCAGCTGAGTCTCCAGAAAATGTAGCAGTAGAAGAGTGATTCTCTTTCTGACTTTCATCTTGTAATAACAAGAATAAACCTTGTTGACAGAAGGAAGATAAGACATCATCAAAATACTACTCTTGAGTGTGGAGAAAAAAGCATTCAACCCATTTAGAAACTAAAAAAGTTGTTGATCCTCTATGAATTTAGACAAGGCTCCACAAGTACAGTTAGGACCAACATAAGAAAAATTGAGTTCATCCCAAAGACTCGTAAACCTAATGTAATAAGAGGCAACGTTAGAAGACCCTTGAGTGGTGGAATGAATTTTATTTTGGATCTGAATGTATCTTGAACTATTTGATTGTCCAAACCTGACATTCAGATCCTCCCATATTTCTTTTGCAACTTTAAGAGATATGAAACTTATTGCTATATCTCTTGATATAGAATTAAGTATCCATGCTTTTACCATGTCATTACACCTTTGCCAATAGGGAAAATCTGGTAATTCACTAGGTAGAGCAGGTGTTCAGCCATCTAGAATACTCAGCTTGTTTTTAGCTGAGAGAGAAGTCATCATGCTACTTCTCTAGATAGTGAAACCAGAACAAGAGAAGGGAACAACCATTATTTGGCTACCAGGAGTATCTAAAGGGTGAACATAGAAGGGATGAGAGGTTTCGAGTGTAAAAGACATAAAACCTTAAGTCGTTTCTGAACTCATCTTCTACGACTTACACTATGTGTGAAATACACTACCAGCAAGGGTATACACAGTTAAAATACTATTGCAATATAGCTCAAATCACCACAATAATGTCAGAATGCGGCTCAAAACACAATAAAACTATAATATAGCTCAAATCAATAGTAAATCGAAGAGCTATAAATGACAACTACAACGAGATCCTCGAAACTATTCTTATCAATTTATCAACCAAAGTTGATAAATCACAACTTGAGCAACGATATGAGAGAAGGGAATAAATTTATCAAACTTCTCATATATCCTGAAGAAGCAAAGGACTTCATACAATTGAACAAATAGTTGAAAACCTTTATGAGTAGATGACCAGAGAAGCTCGAAATCTCTGAACCAACACGTTAAATCCGAAATCTCCGAAACTCAAAATCTTTGAAACCACGAGCAAGTGTACCATCGGAAGAAAGCTTAGAAGAAGAGGAAGCGTTTGCCGGAATCTGATACCATGTTAGATTTGTGAATATGAAGATCGCTCGAGAAATATGCAAGAAAATTCTTTGAACGTAGATAGAGAAAAAATGAAAGTTGAATCCATCGAGAAAATTCCTATTATGACAATTGTCTCTTTTCTCACCAGTTATATGAAAAATATCTAATCTCATACATATGTACAACGTTGGAAATAAAACTACAATATAAAATATAGAAGTGAGCTTTGGGTCCTGCTTGGCCAGATGGGCTTGCTTGTCCAAATAGGCCTGTGGTTATTTTTCATTCTTGGGCCCTAACATCACCACTATATTAAGCTTTAAAGAAATTTTGTGGTAGTGTCTGTGATACCTCTTTATTCAATCGTTACACATCTACGGCTAGTATCTACCTTCTTTTATATGTTCATCCACTTTATTACGATGTTTTATTTTTTATACATAGTAAAGGAAAAAACCTCATGCCAATTTGCTTAAAAAAATTTAATGATATTTTTCTTATAGATAGTGATCGATCGACGAGGAATACTTGCTCTTCTTTTATTTTTACATGCGAAGAATCTGAAGAGGAGAACAATTAACATCAAAAGATAATTACGATATATAATTGAACCAAAAGAAATAACAAATCTAAGAGTAGACTAATAGGAAAATAACAATAACAATGCTGATATACAACTTAGATAAAATTTGACTATCTACTAACATCGTATCCTACTCTTCAATCTCCGTATCTTCCTCTTTTGATTCAATTTATTACTTCAAAATATTTAAATAAAACAGTTATATTTTGAATTTAATGTAGTTTCCTATCTTGTTAAACTTAAATCACTTTCGTATTATTTTCCATTACACAAATATAATAATATACATAGCCTTAACCTAGTAAACCAATATTATTTTCAGTGCTAATTTAGGTGATATCTTTTAGTTATCTAGAGTTAATTTGACTAATATTTAAAGATAAATTGAGTAAGATCAATTCAATGCTTTAAATTAAGATTTAAATATTTAAGAATTTAAATAATGATAATTTATAATTTATTTATAATTTATCTCATTTTAATAATAAAATATATTTTTAAATATCAACTAAATATCACATTATTTAAATCTTAAAGAATGTAAAATATCACATGAGTTAAAACACATAGAGAACAAAAAGGCATTTTGATGTACTAAAATTTGTACTTTGCGCAAAATTCATAGAAAAATCAAACCACGAGAATTTATTAGACGTCATAAGTGTATTATTTGTAGAGCGGCGGAGAGAATGAATCTGGACTTATGAGAGAAGAGTTGTCGTATTAAGCAATTTAGCAACACATTAATAATTAAATATGTATTTTAAGTCTTTTAACTTTTTTTTCCCTTAATGTTAGTTGTTAAATGAAATATGCATTTTGAGTACGCGCAAAGCACGCATGCACTACACTAGTAATTAGAAATATGTAATCCATTCTATATAAACATAAAACATAAAATAAAGAAAACAAACAAAATGGTTAAAAGGATTTGAGACTAGTTTTGTCTTTATATGCATTTATTCCATAGTATTAAAATTCAAGTATTACAAATATCATAATTTTTAAAGGATTAGTTATACATTCTATAATATCAAATAGGATTTGTCTTATACATAGTTTCAAAATTTCTACCAAACATAATACTAAATAATACCACACATAATACATGAATTATTTCTCCTAATATACTGTACCAAACAATCCTTAGTGGATAAGTCAATATTCAACAACAAAACACAAATTGTTTCTTGTCTACTTAAATATTGATTCTTTCTTGACTAAATAAGTGGTGTTTTAAATCAAAGAATATTTTTACGAACTTACCCTTAATAAATATCTTGAAAAATACATAACTGTAATAATGTTTTAGTTATGTCAAATTTTGTTATTTAAAGAAAGATAAAATTGAAATAATATAATTAATATTTTCTTTATTATCTAAAATCTCATTTACTTAAAAATAAAATAAATAACTAGTACATATTTAAAAAAGAAGAAAACATAAATGTTAAATATTTATAATAATAATAATAATAATAATAATAACAATAATAATAATAATAATAATAATAATAATAATAATAATAATAATATGGCAAGACAACTATATCAACATATTTTCTTAATTGACGTATCAAATTCAATGTAACAACTAAAAATTAATAGAAAGACAAGCTGGGTCTAAGTTTAGTTGTATATTTAGACTTTTGTTCGAAAATATGGACCATGTTATGAAATATAAAAGCAAGAACAAGAAGAATAAATAGAGAGAAAAAAGGGATACTTCTTTATTTCCCTTGATAGTTGAGAGATCATTAGAATGAGGATATAATGAGCAAAACCCCTCTATTTATAAAGAAAAATACTTCTAGTTTCTGACTAAAAGACAGATACTTCAAATCCTGATATCAACTAGATCTTGATACACATTCACTATAATGTAAATACATTTATAACACTCCCCCTTGAATGTCTAGATAGATAATGTGCCTCATTAAAATCTTACTAGAAAAAACTCAGTAGGAAAAAATCTAGTGAAGGAAAAAGAGTACACATCTCTAATAATACGCATTTCGGCTGCCTCATTAAAAACCTTACAAGAAAAACCCAGTGGGACAAAATCTCATAAGGGAAAAAGAGTAAAATGCGTATTAACTCCCTCTAATGAGAATATCCTTGAACCTTTGCTTCCCGATTTTGTGCACCATCTTATTGAAAGTTGTAATTGGAGGAGACTTGGTGAATAAATCAGCCACATTGTCATTTGAACGAATCTCTTGTACGTTAATAGCACCATTCTTTTGTATCTCATGTATGTAGAAAAGCTTTGATGAAGTGTGTTTCGTTCTATTTTCTTTTATGAATCCTCCATTAAGATGTGCTATGCAAGCCGCATTATCTCTGTATAAAATTATGGGTACACTGTCATATTTCAAATCATATTTTTCACGAATGAGATGTATCATGGACCTCAACCATGCACATTCTCGGCTTGCTTCACGAGTAGCTATTATCTCAGCATGGTTCGATAAGGTGGCTTCGATAGACTGCTTTGTATATCTCCAAGATATGGCAGTATCCCCACATGTGAACACATAGCCTATTTGAGACCAAGCTTTATGCGAGTCAAATAAATATCCAGCATCGGCATAACTAACAAGATCGGAACTGCAAGTTTTAGAATATAATAAACTCATGTATTTTATCCCACTTTGATGTATCCCAGCAAGAGCAGAAATATATCTTGCAAATGAATTGAATGAAAAGGCTATATCAGGTCTTGTAGTATTTACAAGATACACTAGTACGTCAGTTGTACTAAGATATGGTACTTCGTAATCAATTCAATTCGGTATTTTCTCTTGTTAGCAAATAATCTATTGCTTTGAAAACTCTCCAAGAGTTGCAATGATTTTCAAGTTATAAACTCATGCAATATAAGGATTATAAATAAGTTTTTCAGAAACTTTTATATGCTTCAAACATTTTGAATCCTTACAAAATTTCATATAAATTTTGTCAAGTGACAATATTCAACATTTCACGTGTGACATCGTCTAGTGTTTGGATTGAAAATCAAATAAGTTTTATGCTTATCAAGATGCATCCTTTCACGTCACTTGATAAATGTTTCTACGTCAGCATGCTTAAATAAACGTAGAATTCAGATCCTCTTAGTCTTTTATAATATTGCGCCAATATTATATCAAAGATATTATCAATCATATATCATTTTACATCGGTTCACAATATGACATAACATTTTGAGATTTCATCACTTCATTATTTTCAGTTACCTGAACCTTTCATAAGGTTTCATGAAGTGTTATGTCGTAGGCTCTTCAAGAGCACATTGCCTTTTTATTATGATTATTTGCTCCTTATCTTTTTCAAAGATTATTTCATTTGGAACCGATTGGTATACTATGCTTCATGCATGCATAGACTTTGTCCTTTAGGAACACAAAATAGGAGCACTTACAGCTTAAATATGGTTTTCAACATTTGACTTGAATTATCTTTTGAATGAGAATCTATAATAATTCCTAACATATTTTATAGCTGCTTATAATCTCCCCCTTATGTTAGGAAAACTAACATACATCCTCCATCTTCTTTGAGGAATTCATCCATCTTTGTGCATCATGGTATATTCTTTAATCGTATACCGCACATCAAAATTATTAAATGGACAATATATGGTTCTTGACTCAGAACCAACTTTGAGGGAGAATTAATCATAATTTATTAGTTTGATGTATAATATATCATATTTCAAACCAACATATGAAGTTTTGTTCTCATTAGCAATAGTTCAACTATTTATTGAAGGCACTCAATGTTAAACCATCATCATCAAGATGAATTATCTTGATTACACAATCTGAAAGCTAAGCTCCTTAACTCAATTTTATTGAGCAAACAACTTTATGAATGTCAAAGTGCAGGTTGACCACAAACATACAAGTGATCATCTTATATCGATGCATCTTAATAGATATCACATGATAGGTGAACAGGCCCTTATTCACCTTTTATACTTTTCAGATTTTAAGGGATTTAACTTCAAAATTAGTTCGTCCAACCAACTTATATGAGAACAAGCGACATAAGCAATTCTTGAAGAATCTTCTAGTTCTTCAATACATGTCTAATATTCAATATGCACATCTTCGAGATGTCACAATCGTTCATATCAACTTATGAACTCATTTATAGTATTAAATACAAGTTTACCATGACACGTATTCTTTTTTTCTTTAGTAAATTTCAAATTTACTATTACATGAATAAATTTTCGAATTTACTACTTCAGAAGTAGATTTCAAAATAACTTTTCTCGGTTATTCTGCCTCATTCGGAGGTGAGTTTTGATACCATCACAATCAAGTGCACAAATGCATTAATAAGCTTCTCATTCTCCAGGAATGAAATATAATCTTGCCTTAAGCCTATCAAATTATGATAGCTTAGAACCTCTTTCAAGATATTGTTACTTCAGGAGAAAATGGAGGCATACATATGATGTAGAGAATTTTTCTCTAACATATTTTATGACTATAATAAGCGTGTGCACGCTTATATTCATGCATTCAATCATTTGTCTTCTTTCAGACATATTACGCACTGCTATCACATTTCTTTCAAGAATGGAGCAAGTTGTCAACTTTTAAATTCATCATATATTGCTACCATATCCACTTCATGGAATAGATCATATTCAAAGGGTCAGATCTTTTTACCAAATATCCATTATTTTGCCTTAGTCATCATAATATCATCAATATGGCGCATTGAGATTCAAACTCAACGTCTTATCCATATAAAAGCGTCATAGGCATGAATCGATGAGACTTAAACCCAATTTTTCATCATCATAGTGCATCAGAACTTTAACCCAATATCTTACTCTTTTGGTGAGATAGGACTTGAGTCCACCATCATCTTTTCTTCAATCAATAACATAATATATAGACAAAGTATAATCGTATTCAAACGTGAGCCTATACAATATCACCACTTTACGATTATTTTAAAAATAAATAAATTTGATCTTTGTGATATTTATATAATACAAAGCACATCAAATTCATACCTTAATTTAGATAATACCACACGAAAATAAGATAACCACAACAATTTTTTTTTTGAATCCATAGTTAGCAAATACATGCTATTTATATACAAGCAACGTTAATATGAGATCATTTATTTTAGGAATACGTTATGACAAACAAAACATATATGTCTGTAGCTTCACTTCTGATTGATAATATTAACCTACAAAAACGTTACTTGTTAAAAAAGTAATCTTATTACAAGTTCAAACAACATATATAATAATATTACTATACTTATCTCATAAAGGGATTTCAATCCTTGAATGTAGAGTTCTGTGCAACATGGTGTTTTGTGCCATTAACTTTGCTCTTGCCATGTGCATTTCATTCGTCGCATCGCATATGAGAAGCACTACAGTTTCCTATTCATACTCAGTTTATTGAAGATTCGTGTTGATAACGTGTTATGGAATATAAAAGTAAGAACAAGAGAATAAATAGAGAGAAAAGAGGGAAACTTCTTTATTTCCCTTAATAGTTGAGTGTTGAGTGTTGAAAGATCATCAGAATAAGGGTACAATGAACAAAATTCCTTTATTTATAGGGAAAGATAAATGAACAAAATCCCTCTATTTATAGGAGAAAATACTCCTAATATCTTATTAAAAGACAGATACTTCAAACCTTGATAGATATCAACAAGATCTTGATCTTATTAGATCTTGATAGACATTCACTATAATATAAATACATTTATAATAGAATATTTGTTATTTTGCAAGAAATTTGATTAGGTGTCCTTTGATACATCTCTCAATGGACGCAGAAGTCCAGAGAGATCATCCTTGCAAATTTAAATTTAAAAGTCTCTTTGGTCATAAGAAAAAAATATTTTTTAAAAAAAAAATATTTTTTTCAGTAAAAATTGTAATGTATAATTTTTACTTTATTTTCTCATAAGAAATAAAAAAAGAACTTAAATTTATTTTAATGATCAAATACAATTTTAACTCTAAAAAAAATTATTTTTCATGATCAAATACCTATTTAATATTCATCACCGATTGATGAAGTAAGTTATCTTTAAATTTTTTGGTGTTCAATTTGTCAATTTTACCTCATCATTTAATGGTATTATCTTTCTTTTGGGTTTTCTTTCTTTTGTTTTTGTGCGAGTCAATTTTATGTGGTGCTGAAATAGAATGCGTCAGTTACTTTTATTGGCCATGCATATATAGAAAATTATACTGTAGTCATAAGAATTTCAAATACAGTTTAAATTTGAAAAAAAGAAAAATTTGTTTCACTTCAACTTCTCTCACAAAAAATAAAAAAATTTTAATTTATTTTTATAACCAAACACAACTTTTAACTCTAAAAAAATAAATAGTTTTCATGGTCAAATATCTCCTTAGTGTTCACCACTGATTGATGAAGTAAATTATTGGTTTATATTTCATTTTTTTGGTATTTAATTTGTCAGTTCTCATCCATCATTTCACGGTACTTTCTTTAGTTTGAATTTTCTTTATTTTGTTTTTGCGGGAGCCAATTTAATATGGTGCTGAGATGAAAGGCGTCAGTTACTGCACTATTATCGGCTAGGGTTCGCAATTAAAATACCGAAAATTAAATTACTAAATTTGATAATTGATATTCAGTAATTCAATATTTGGTATGGTATTTGAAGGTAAAATTTTAATATTTTGATATTCGGAAATAAATTTGGTACAAGATATTAATACCTTTTGATATTCGATAACTACTGAACACCGAATTATTATACACGTATGTGTATAATACGATATGTCTAACTAGCAGTCATCCCAAAGAATTTCTTGAATTTTTGTAATATATTCGTAAAAAGTACAAAAAAGAATACTAGATAGAATTTCTATTAAATATATGAAATCTAAACGTAGTTCGCATATTTTTAATTTTAATAGGGTATTACCAAATACCGTACCGAATCAAAGTTAAATTTATCGATTATCGAAGCAATGTTTAAAAGTATGATATGTGGTATTTACTCTCAAATAACGGTTACCGAATTACTAAATTTGAACTTTAAAAATACCGAATCGAATACTAAACGCCCGCCTCTATATATTGGCCATGCATATATAGAAAATTATAGCGTGCATACAAGAAAAAGTTACAAATATATATATACATATATATAAGAATCTTGTAAGACAAGATAAAAATTCTTCACTTTGAACTATCTCAACAGACCAATGAAACTCAGAATTTGTGTATATCAAAGTAACAAATATAAAGAGTAAAGAAACATAAATAGTATTGATGCAGAAATAGTAGTGATAATTTATGGGCTAAATAGCTTTAGAGTAGATATTAAATAAATAAAAAATATTAATAAGAACAAATTGTAAAACTATAGTAAAATTTTATCAAAGAATAAATTAAAAGAATAATAATAATAAAAGAAAGATGGCTGAATTTTTTAGACGCCACCTCATTAAATTTTAAACGCCCTTGATAAAAGTCATAATTTGGCCATTGTATTATTGATACAATGATGGTATGTGATATTTAATTTTTGACCCAATTAAAGAATTTTCTTGCAATAGTAGCCTCGTGCCACACACAATACTACTTGGTCTTGTTTTTCTCCTATTGCATTTTTTCCCCTTCTCCTCCTTTTTCCAATTAGTTATGAGCACATACAATTAAATTTAATTTGTTGAGTGTGAAAAAAAAAAATCTATCAATTTATGAAGATTTGAGTTGAATCTGGAATTGTGTTGAGATTTTATATTAAAATATTATATTAAATTTGGAGTTTATTTAGAAATAAAAAAGAAAACGTGTTGGTGAAATTTCTCATAAGCCTTCTGAGGATACGCTAGGAATTGTGAACGACTTAGTTTTAGTATTACTAACACAATTTGTACTAAACTCCTACGGATCCATCAAGACTTATCACAAATCATACAGAGGCGAACTCAGAATTTAAAGATAGGGAGTGCACCATTATTTTTAACATAGTCATGTCGATTATCAACTACGTAATTTGACAAACGAATCTTTTAAACTTAAAAATTATATAAAAAAAAATATGGGCAAAGTATAAACTTCAAAATGATCAAATGATATTAATTTAGTACTAACTATTTTAACCGCATGTGCCTCGCACGTGTAACGTTTAACTATTTAAAATTAAATGATTAATTTTATCTATTGCAATGGTTTTTAATAAAGCATAAAATTTCAAACCATTTTTCAAATCTTTCACGCTTTAATATAATAATGTAAACATAAATATATAAACATATATATTTTACCACCAGAAGTTCAAGTGGTTGATGAATCATCACTTTTGCATTTGTCATATAGTTACTCTTTCCCTTGTTGCCACAAGTTAAGGAGATGCATTAATTTGAACCATATTTGTGTTACGATTATTATTATTTTCTTATATTTAAAATCTTTACTTATTTTCTTGTCTTTATAAAATCATTTATTACATTCTTATTACGTACTTAGAATTTTTAAAAATCAGATACTTTTTAATTTTTTCTTATTCTAACGGTTTTGTATTTATTTTTAGATTTTTAAATCTTCTTAAGAACAAATTTAATTAATTTAGAATTTTTAAACTAATGAAAAAAGTATTAGTTTTTATTAATTTTGATAATTTCTAATAAGGAAAGGTTTTACCATAAATATATTTAATTAATTTTGAACTCTTAAATTAAGAAAAATAGTGAAATTCTGATGACTTCTAATAAAGAAAAGTCTTATCACAAATATATTTAATTAATTTTTAACTCTTAAATATTAGGAAAAATAGTGAAAATACGATTTTGTCTAAAGCAAAGACTTTTAATGAATGACAAAAAGTTCAAACAACATTTATAAGTCACTTCATACTTTTAATATATTATATATTATAGATATAACAAAAGTAGACCATCATTTCATACCAGACATCGACACGTTGTCATATTTTAAAAACGGTCAATGATTGCATTATTGCTTATATTTATAAATATATCCTTCTCAACATAACATACTTAACAATCACTTAAAATGCATCACCAATACTACTATGCAATTCATTCTTGATTTGCTTCATGGATAAAAAAGTTCTCTACAGTTGTAGTAGCGACTGGTAAAATCAATATCAACTTCACAAGAAGGTACACAAAAGAATAAGTCTCCACAAGATTTGTATTAACGAATGCTTCTACCGAATCACCAATTCTTTTCAAATTAGAGAATATAGGATCACCACATCGCATGTGTATAATGAAAGTATCAAGTTGGTAACTAAGCTCTCGAAGCTTTGATTCCCCAAACTCATTAGGATAATGCTTGGCCAATATCATTATTTTTTCCTTATCAAAATTAGCAAAAACATTAGCTGGATTCAAGCTTACCATACCAAGAAGCAAGTTACCACTCACAATATCAAAACGATTGTTAAGCTCTTGAAGTTCCAAGTCAATTGTAGCATAAAAGAGCTCAACACGTAAGTGATCGATGTGAGTAAGTAACACTAGAAGGCCTACGCTTTGACTTTACGGGAAGATAAAAATCATTCTTCTTAGGTCCAAAGATTTTGTGTTTATCATAAAATACACGAACTTCATTCATTAGAGAATCTCATCCATCATCTCTCAACAATTGTAATCTTTTCTTAGTAATGTCAAGAAATATCATGACATTAACAATATCTTGCTCTTTCCTTTGTAACGATGAACTTAGCTCATTGGACATCACCAATATCTTCAACATCAAGTGAAGCAAGAAAGAAAATTCAAATTCATTAATCATAGTAAAAAAACTCTGGCTTGTAATCTATCATTGGGATTCGAGCCTCCACATTTAATCGCATCAAACACATGACTAATAGATGAAAATAAAACAATAAAGTTATCCAATGCTCTAAAATATGAACCCCAACGAGTGTCACCTGGCCTTTGAAGTCCTCGTTCTTGATTTAATCCTTTTTCACTTTGAACTTCACCACTTTCTAGTAGCTGCTCCAATATTTCTACTTGATAGTCCAGAAGTTGATCTCCGCGCTGAAATGATGCTCCTACCACATTCAACACATTAGTAATAATAGCAAAAAAGTCATCTATGAGAAAATATTTTGTGACAGCGGCTACAAGTGTCAATTGTAATTGGTGAGCAAAATAATGAATGCAATATGCCGATAGAGTTTCCTGCAAAATCAAAGCTTTAAGACCATTCATCTCTCCCTGCATGTTACTAGCCCCATCATAGCCTTGACTTAAATAGGGTCTCATAAGCAAAGCACATATTATTTCCTTCAACGTTTTGTCGATGTATCACCAACACGAACAGTAGTAAAAACTCGCTCATTAACTTTGCCTTTTTTGTTAACATACCTCAATGCGAAAATTATTTGTTCATGGTGTGATATGTCCTTGGATTCATCAATTTAAATCTCAAAAAAATCTCCATCCAAGTTATCAATTATAGCTTTCACGGTTTATTGTGCACAAACACTCACAATATCCTTTTGAATTTTTGAAGAAGTCATCATATCATTTTTTGAAACATGTTTTAAAATAACATTGTTTAAATCAGGAAGCATTTTTTCTAGCCATTCCAAAAGGCCTTTATTTTTGGAAAATTTACTTTCATTGTGACCTCGAAAAGACAATTCAAATTCCAAGAGAAACTTTGCCACATTAGTTGAAGCCTCTAAACTAGTACGATGCACACTTCTTATTTTCTCAGATTGCTTGTTCAAAGCAACTTGAATTGATTGAGATTGATTCTCAAAATCTAGCATCTTACTGAAATATCTTCTAAGGGCGCTATTTACTTCACCAACATGTAATTGAAATCACTCCAAACTAAGATTTCAAGACTTAAAGCAGATTTTTGTAAAAAAAATTACCTGCATTGCCCTTTACATAGTCATTTTTGAATAAATAACAACACAAGAAAAACACAACATCTTTCTTCACACTATACTTCATTCATCTAGAATATGAACCCTCATACCATGTCGAATAAAGTCGACATATTTTCGTTCCAATTCTAGTTTGAGAAAATGAAGAAAGAATCGGTTGAAAAGACCCTTATTGAATATAGTGCCTTCTCACTTGATCTCATATTGTAGAGTCGTATTCATGAATTGAGTTTCTTTCTCTAGGATCGGATTTAAGTAAATTCACATTACTCTTCTATTGGACAATGAGAATTTTCTTTAAAACTAGAACTTAATTGAGGAGAATAATATCTATGCATTTCAATTCACAAAAATCAATAACAAATCTCTACAAAACAAAAAAAATCATCAAGAATATAAGTAAAAATATTTATTTATTTATTTTTAATCAAAACCTATAGACTTAAATAAAAGCAAGAAAAAAGAAATAAATAAATTTTACACACTAACTTTCGAGCAACAAATAAATATTAAAAGCATTTAACATTACCCAAACTTGAATTAAAAAAAATGAAAAGAGAAAATAGTAGAGAGAGATGTGTACCTGTTATGGTGCATCAAATGAAGAATTGCTCCTTTCTCTTTATTTGTGTACTTTGACTTTCTAATTTCTAGGGAAATTTGGGAAAACATTTAGGAATTTAGGAGAAAATATGGCATGGGCTTGGAATTAGGGAATGTCCAGTAGATATATTAATTAAGGGTGGGTGGGGCTAGATGAGGACCATGAGGTGGTTGGTGGCATTTAGATGTATAAGAGAGTTGTAAATGGAAAAAAAAGGGACACTCCATCAAGAATCGAACCTGCAACGTCGGGCTATGAATGAAGCTCTTATTTGAATTCCGAATAAGTGCATCCAGGCAAGTTTTATTATTAAGGGTGCACAGTTATATATTAACACTTTAGTTAGATATCTATACATATATATACAATTTTTTAAAAAAATTACTGGATGCATGTGGACCCTCGCGGAACCACATGGGTCCGCCTTTGAAATCAACTCACTCATCAAAACTCCAGTTTGATTATTTATCAAGACAATAGTATACACCCTCTTTACATCTTTATTCGTCCACTATATTAAAAATAAATATCCAACAATATTTATCCAATTTGAAAAATTAATGAATAATTTACTTATTTCTATCCATTTTACCCTTAGCACATTTCTCAAAGCACCAAATTTATTATAATTAAAAGGTAATATGATAAAATTACCTCTCTCATTTATTATTTCTTAATTTTTGTGCTAAATCAATAATGGACAACTATTGATGAACGTATACTGGTGATCAACTGTAAGTTGTGGTATGTCCAACCATTAAAAATTCCTAGTAATTCATCATAATATTTTTGTACTAAGAATTTAGCCATTGATCGACATGACTTCGGATAAAATCGTCCATCAGAAATTTCTAGTGACCCACCAAAATATTTTTGTACTAATTACTTCTTCCGTTTCATTTTATTTGATCTTTTTTCTAAATATGTTTGTTTTAAATTAGTTATTCATTTTCATAAGTCAAGAGTGTTTTATTACTTCTTTCTCATATTACCTTCAACATTATATAACTAAGGAAAGTAATATTAATAATTAAATTTAGAGTTTCAAAACATCATTAATAAAGTTAATTTTGTAAAATACACTTCTAGTTAATATTTTCTTAATGGATATGTCAAGTCAAAAAAGTCCAAATAAAATGAAACAGAGAAGTAATAAACTCCTTGTTATCTGCCTTAAATTTTGGAAAATCTTTTCCTCAAAAATTCTGGTGATCCACTAATGCCCGTTTGAGTTTGCTTTTTCCTAAAAAAAAAAAAAATACTTTTTTCAAAAGAAGGTGTTTGGTAAACTTGTGAAAGTACTTTTAAATAGAAGTTGAAGCAGAAAATTATTTTTTTCATGACAAAAGTATCTCTATCACTTACACAAACAAACACACACACACACACACACATACATACACTATAACGTGAGAATTTTTTACCTATCTCCAATTCAAATTCAAATGCGAATTTCAGCAACCACACATCTTTATATTTTGAAAAGTTGGATGAGACACTGAGAAGTTTATGCAATTTGGTTAGTTGTCTTGTTATATATGGAGTGATGCTAAGAACGATCTGTTAGAATCATTTTTCTCTCAATATTGTCTTCTATTTATTTTCAGTCATTTTTGGCCTTTTTCTTTTAGTGTTTTTCTCATTTTCATGAGTTTTATGCAGAATTTTTCATGTTTCTCTAACTGAAGGAAAAAATGATGAATAATTATGGCTATTAAGAAGAGTATCTAATCGTACGTGCGTCACACATATAACGTTTGATTATTTAAAATTAAATGATTTTATCTATTGCGGAGTTTTTTAGTGAACCTTCACATTTTAATATAATAATATAAACATAAATATATATTTTAGTTTAACTACCAGAAGTTTTAAGTAGTTGATCGATCATCACTTTTGTGTTTGTCATGTAGTACTTCTTTTCCTTATTGCCAGAGTCTAAGAGAGACACATTAATTTGAACAATATTTATGGTACGATTTTTTTCTTAATTTAAAAACTTTCATTGATTTTAAAGTCAAATTTTTACAAAATCATTGATTACATTTTTATTACGTACTTAAAACTTATAAAATTTGGTACTTCTTAAATTTTTCTTGTTTAAACACTTTTATATTTATTTCTACATTTTTCAAATCTTTTTAAAATCAAATTTAGTCAATTTAGAATTCTTAAACTAAAGGAAAAAGTATTAGTTGTCATTAATTCTAATGACTTCTAACAAGGAAATGTTTTGCCCTAAATATATTTAATTAATTTTCAACACTTAAATATTAGAAAAAAACACTAATTCCGATGACTTCTAATAAGGAAAGATTTTACCATAAATATATTTTATTAATTTTTAAATCCTAAATATTTGGAAAAAATAGTGAAAATATGATTTTATCTAAAGCAAAAACTTTTAATGAAGGACAAAAAATTCAAACAACATATATATATATATATATATATATATATATATATATATATATATAATTAGCATCTCTTATAAGTTTGATTAAAATTTTATACTTCAGATTTACATCGTAATTCTTTATTTCATTCTATGATTTATATATTATTATTCTATTTTTTACTCGTTTTCTTTAAATAAAATTGAAAATATCATTGATGATGATGATGAAGAATATATAATTCTTTATTTTTTTATTATTAATGATAAGAAATGAAAGACAAATCACGTTGCAAGATCAATGGTATTGTGACAGCACTTTTAAATTTTTTCTTGAATATTGATCTTGGGAGCATATATACATGTAAGTACCATCTTTTTACCTATATTTGAGCTAAGTTTTAAAAACATTGTGTCTTGATTCATATGTTTTATCTTACTTTGATGTAAATGAGCCAAGGCATATGGAGACATAGAGTGATCATGGAAATCAACCCGACCAAACCTCTGACCCGTACCCAACCCGAAATCAACCGCAGCTTCAACCAAGTACAAACTGACAGTACCAACGTACAAACAACAACTCAATTCCTACGTACAACAATGAAGCAACGACATCAACAATATCAGGAAAACGCAGCATCAGCCATCAACAATCAAACACAGTTCTAAAATTTTCACTTCCCGCTTCTAGAAGAATCTAGAAACTGTCCAGGTGTCTCTTTCAACGGTATTATCCCCTGATTATCTCACCATCGTCCGATTGGTACATACGTGGATGGTTGATATTAATCCCATTTGAATTTTGAAATTTTCCCCTCCAATTTTCCATCCCACATCGCCAAAAACATCAGCAATTCAACTCCAAATTCTTTTGTATAAACTAGTTCGTTGCATTATTCTAAGTGTATGATTTGCTATTTGATTTATTTTTCGCCTAAACAGTAGCTAAAAAAGAGCAACAGAGATTTTTTGTTGAAATTTGATACTTGGGTTCGCCAAGAGGTTAATGTAGTCATCTCACGTTTGTTTCTAAGCTAAGGATTTTCCGAGAATTTGCTTGGCTTATGCAAGGAGGGGATGAAGCGTTCGTCTCGTTGGTATTAAGTTTAGATCTCGTTATTGGTTTTAGCTTAAAGCTTGAAGTAGAATAAACTTATTTTATCTAGCTTAATTCAATTCTAAAAGTAGCTATTATGGTTGTCATTCTTATGGTTATTCCTATTTCGAAACTGATTTGGAAACTTGACTAGCATTCTTTTAGTATTTGTTAGCTTAAATCATTGATTTATCCTTCATTAATCTGATGAAATAATGGTCCATTGCATGTGGAGCTTAGCAAGTTTGTTACTTTAGTGCAAAAGCATATTCTAGATTCCCTGTTACTCATAGCATTACTGGTTTGAGCATCATTATCTACCTATGTTTGCCCAAAATATTCAGGAAGTGTATTTGACTTTCATTCTTAGCAATATCTGCTTAATTCTTCAAAATATGAAGGGTTGTTTTAGTGTCCCTCGTTGTTTCTTATCTCTAATTTTTAAGCAATTGAGAATTTTGATACATGCTTTATGAAAATGGGAGGCAGTATCTTAATGAAATTTATCTGATCATGGTAAAAAGTGAGCTTTTCTCCTTAAAACACATTTCGACTATATGATAACTAAATGTGTGCTTGTTGGATTCATGTTTTAAATACACTTGTTCAGTTGAAATGTACAATTTTCAAGGGTATTTAATTTTGGTTTCTTAACAAACATATCATTTTCGTATTGTATATGTGCTCATTTAAATTCAACATGGAATGCTTCCTCATTATTTCCTTAGTTGATTCTTGTTGGGATTCATATATTAATTTTTATATTTTCTTTGTGGCATGTGACATTGATCTGAGTCCCGTTGGACTCCATACCTCTGCATTTATTCGGGACCAAGTCCCAAGCCTCCGCCAAGTCCCAAAAAATGGACTAAAAATCAAGAAGATCAAGGTTGTATACAAAGATATGTAACAGATATATGCTATACACAGGTCTTGAAAGCTGATATACGAATAAAAAGGATAAAAGATCGGTCTAGGGAAGCTGGTATATGAATTCGCAAGCTGATATACAGTATGTATACAGCCAAAACGTGAACAAAGAGGAGCTGATATACAACTGATATACATTGCTGGAAAATGAGCTAAAAGCTCAAGTTCAAATCTCGACAACTTTCAAAATGGACCAGATAAGAAGCCCAAAATTCTTTTCTTTATTTATTTTGTATAATTCATATTTGATTATTTGTTGTATTAAATTTTTAAATTTGGTTAACCTTAATAAATTCCCCATTCGAACTGTTATTTTTGCTTTATTTTTATATTTTATCTACAATTATCACTTGTCACAAAGCTTAATATTTGAATCAATAAAAAATAAATTTTTGTTATTGCTTCCTCTTTGAACAAAATTCTTAAAAGTAAAAAATGGCATTTATTTCATTGATGTCTTTAGGGCTGGGCATATTTTGATTTAAATCGAAAAATCGAACCAAAATTTAATTTTGGTTCGATTTTTCAATTTTTCGAATTGATTTCGATTTCAAATTTTAGAAATTTGATTAAACGGTTTGGTTTTTGTATTTTCAGAAAAAATCGGATAAATCTAAATTATATAAATAATATTATAATTTATATAAATATATATATATATATAATATTATATATATAAATATACTAAAAATATAATATTATCTGATATAACATATAAATATATAAATTATAATCACTTAGTAATCCTAAATCTTAATATAATGCTTTGCTTTAGACCCAACATTAACGTGAAGATTGCAGTGACGTTCAGCCATCCTCAGTTCGTTTGAAATTTCAACATTGCTAAAGGCAGTTGACAGTCGTTTGCTTAGTTCGTCACTGCCATCGGCAGTCGCTGCCGAGTGCGTCCATTGTCGTCACACCAACTACGACGACTTAGTGAGGTCGATATTTATGGTTATTTCATGCATGTTGAATTACTTATATTTGAGAATGAAAAATAGATTTGGAAAAAAGATTATTTTTCTCGAAAAATCACCAATTTTAAATGCTCACTACTTTAATTTTTAAATCCAAAATAAAAATACGAAGTAACCGAACTGAATTTGTATAAATCGAACCAAACCGAAATATTTTGGTTCGATTATGGTTGTCATTTTTGTCAATTCAAAAATAAAAAAAATGAATCGATATTCAACAATCAAACCGAACAAACCGAATGTCCACCCCTAAATGTCTTAAAGCAGTTTATTTAAGTTAAAGAGAATTCTCCATAATAGGAAAATCAATTTTCTTTATAAAAGTTGCAACTTCTCATAGCAAGTTCAAATTAGTGATTTCTTTATTTCAAAAATAAACGTCTCTAGTGAAATCACTCTCTTTCCGATAAATGAATTGAATTTAGTTTAATCTTCTCATTAGGAGAATTATGCTTAAAATTAAATAAACTATTTTTTCATATCAATAGAATAAATGCCATGTTTGTAAACGGATTTAAGATTTTACAAATTTTACCACATTTTCAAAACTAGCCATTTTTATAAATCAGTCAAATCAAATTTTGATCAACCTTTTTTAACGAACGCTCTTGAGTTCCTTAAAACCTTCTCAAGGCGTTACCTGAATCTTTACCCATTTTCTCTAATTTTAAATATTTATTTCTGCTTTCAAGTCTTTAAAATATTTTTAGTTTTTCTTGATATTTTCTCAAAAAATCAAGTGGCAACTCTGTAATTTCTTAAATTATTTCAAATTTCTTTCTAAAGTTTTGAAATAATTTTAAAGATCAAAAATCGATGTTTTCCAACCCTTTGAAGGCTTAAAGAGATAAAACAGGGAGCTTATCTCATGTAGATGAAGAGAAAAGAGGGTTGGTGAAGGATATTCGTCGGTTGGCTAACGTTGGAGTTCATCTTTTGAATTCGGAGAATGAAGGTGTGATTGTTCAAGAGGTATTAAAGTCATCCCTTAGTGTTGAGGTGAAGGAGAAACATGTTTTGGATCATATTTTGATGCAGATTAAGAATGATGTGGGTCAACAGAAGGTTTTGGCTTTCGAGATTGGTGGTGATAGTATCTTGAGGTACCATAGTAGATTGTGTGTTCCTGATGTTAATGAGCTGCGAGAAAAGATTTTGATAGAGGCTCATGAGTCTAGATATACTATTTATCCGGGTTCGATGAAGATGTACCATCACTTGAAAGAGATTTATTAGTGGAACAACATAAAGAGATATGTGGCTAACATCTTGGCTAAGTGTATGGTGTGTCAGTAGTGAAGGTTGAGCACTTGAGGATGGGTGGCATGCCTCAAGAGATTGAGTTGCCCATGTGGAAATGAGAGATGATCAACATGGATTTTATTACCAGTCTTCCGCAGTTTCGGAGTTAGTATGATTCAATTTGGGTCATCGTGGATAGAATAACTAAGTCTGCTCACTTTTTGCATATAAGGACTACTTACTCTGGAGAGGATTATGCTAAATTGTTTATTTAGGAGATCTTCAAGTTGAATGGTGCTCTAGTTTCCATTATTTCGAATCAAGGTATACAGTTCTCTTATTACTTTTGGGTTTATTTCAGAAAGGCTAGGGCACGTGGGTGAACCTTAGCACCGTATTCCACCCTCAGACGGATGGAAAAGTGGGGAGAGCTATTCAGACTTTAGAATATATGCTAAGGGTATGCATGATTGATTTTGGAGGTAGTTGGGTGGATTATTTGCCTCTCATTGAGTTTGAGTACAATAATAGTTATCACTCTAGTATTAGGATAGCTCCTTTTGAGGCTTTTTATGGTATGAGGTGTAGATCTCCTATTGGGTGGTTTGAGCTTGGTAAGACTAGATTCTTTGATCCGAACTTGGTTCACCAAGCTATGGAGGAAGTGAAGGTGATCAGGGATAGTCTTAGGACTGCTCAGAGTCGCCAAGAGTCATCTGCAGATGAGAGGCGAAGGGGGTTGGCTTTTGAGGTTGGCGATTGGATACTCTTGAAGGTATCTCCTATGAAGGGTGTGATAAGATTTAGAAAGATGGGAAAGCTCAGTCCTCATTATGTGGGTCTATACTTAATTTTGATGAGAGTGGGCAATGTTTCATATTAATTGGATTTGCCTTTGAGTTTGGGTTCCATTCACCCGTTTTCTATGTCGATGTTGAAGTGCATGGGTGATGTTTATTTGGTTGTTCCTATTGAGAGTGTTGGTATTTTGGATTCCTTGATTTATGAGGAAGTTCCTTTTGAGATTTTGGATAGGCAAGTCTGTCATTTAAGGACTAAAGATGTAGCTTCGGTGAAGGTCCTTTTGAGGAACTATAAGGTAGAAGAAACTATTTTGGAAGAATCCATTCTTGTTCTCTAGGTTAAGTAATTGTGCTTAAGGTATGCGTTTTCCTACTCTTTTTGTTTTATGACTTTGTTAATGGCTTTGTGATTGCATTCCTGTCTTACAATCGTGCTAATAGATGCCTTGATTCATCATACGAGGATGAATGATCTTGAGGGAGGGGGGGATGTAATACCCTAGATTTTTTACCTCTAAAATTTCTCTACTTTTGTGCTCACTGACCAGGTAATGACTTACCTAAAAAGTTATGAAGACTCATTACGAGTGGTAGGGCTCAAGTAGTAGGCAAATCAGTGAGAAAAGCCCAAGTTTCTGTTGATGTCATGGTTGGCACCTCACGAGTCATAAGGTGTGGTCATGAGTCGTAAGGAGGGACTCTTGGCCAAACCAATGGAGTAGCTAATGTTTCTGTCCTGAGTACAACTAGGACCCTACGATCCATAAGGCCTGGTCACAAGTCGTAGGGTGTAACTCAAGACCAAACTAGTGAAGGCTGCCCCAAGTCACTTTCGAAACTACGAGTCTAGGCAACGACTCGTACCAAGTCATCACGAGTCGTAACGTGACCCGTAACGACTGATGATCGATTTTCTGCACTTTTAATTGAGGGTGCTTTGGTCAGTTTCCCTTTTCCCCAATCATAATCCATGACATAGAACACCCTAAGTAACCCTATAACCCCTCATTACCCAATCAATTAAACTTCTCTCTTCTATCAAATTCTCAAGTCAAGAATAGAGCTAGGGTTTCAACGATTAATCATCTAGGGCTCAAATTGGTGGTTTGTTTCCATAACTCATGATATGTCAGGCATATATCTCTTTCCCTAAACATTTATTTTCATTATGGCATGCAATGGCTTGATATTTTTATGGTTTTAAATAAAGGGTTAAAGGTTTTTTATGGTAATTGTTTAAATGCTTTTCTTATGGTTATTATGGATTATTCATACTTTGAATGGATAATTTGTGAACTCATTTGGGTGCATGGGTATGGGTAATGGAGTGGAGATCGTGGATTTCCCCAAATAAATGGATTGTTGGTCTTGAAATTGGTAATCACCTAAACCCACTTGCATAATTGGCTTGAAATATAGGTTTTGCCCACTTTTTTAAACTAATGCATTGCATAAAAAGGTTAAAGGACTATAAATGGATTTGAAAGGCCCTAGTGTTCGTGATATGATTTTAAATTTGAGCTTGGGGGTCATGCATTCCCCCAAGTTGGTGGATAATTGGAATGATATGGTAAAATTGACTTGTAAGTTCAATTGGTATGATGATACCAACAATGGATGTCTTAATGAATGGTTGTTGATTAATAGATGGATTATGTGTAAATATTTTAATTGAGCTTAAAGGGGGTTGCGTAGCTTGTCGTGGAAGATGGAGGTTCTGGGGGACCAATATTGGAAACCATGTTTGCCAGAGTGGGATTTTTATGACCATGTGCATAGTTCATACTATTTATACATTTGGGATGACTGGGGTACAATGGACTCCCTGGCCCTTCCTCGGATTTCTTTAGTTCGTGCGGCTAACACGCACCGAGGCCCTTTCGGTGGGAAAAGTCGAACCCACATAATCCGTGGATATTTTTAGGACGGTTAGAGCTACAAAGTCCAGGTTAATGTTCTTAAAGTTCATGTTTAAACTCTATTCCTAACCCCAACATTATGTAGATATGTATATTTACTTGTATGTGAATATGAACATTGAGTTTTGATTGTAATTGAAATGACATTACTTTATCCCTTAGCGCTTATCCCGCTAACTGTCTTAGGATGCTATATTGTTTCATAATGTAGAGTCCGAAGACACTTCTTTTACTCCTGTGCAGCATTAGGTGATTCGATTGGTCTGCAGTGAAATGGTGAGCTTTGATCCTTTGAAAAACTTGGTCATTCCATCGGTTTCGTTTCATATTTAAAATTGAAGAGTTCATATTAATATTATCATTGTCATTGTCACTGTCATATTCTGGGCATGTCCCGACTTAGGTTGGTGTTTATTTTTTTAGAGGCTTTTGTGGATAAAGTATGGGTGGATTGTGTTATGGATTCTTAGATACCTCTTGGTATTCGTTTATCTACCTTGTTAAATGTTCGAAAATCAGTTCTATCTTGTTATATGTTCGGAACTCATTTGTATCTTGTTATATGTTCGGAACTCATTTGCTGCTAGTTATATTGTGTTCGGGTTGGCTAGGCTAACGGGGGTAGTCTCCGGTCCTTGACAGACTTGAGATACCCATCACGACTAGGCTCTGGATTGGGTCGTAATAGGTTTGCACCATAACCCCAAGGTGCATCGCGATCCTTAGGGTGCGCGCTGAGCTCTATGCCACGACCCTTGGAGTTGGCGTTAAGGTGTGCGCCGTGATGCCTAGTCCAAGATGAATGTTCCTTTTAAATTAAGTCTAGGAGCTTGGGGGTAATCTTACAAGGCAATTATAAACACCCCAAGCTCAGTTTTGAATGTTAATTACGTATTATTGGAGCAGAGAAGTGGAGGCTAAACATTTCTATTAGGGTTCATCTTGTAATCTAAAAAAATCTTGGATTTTGGTATGAATAATTTGATTTATTTGATGTTATTTCTAATCATGAGTGGCTAAGCTTTTTAGCTAGTATTATAGGAATCTTGTCATCAACAATCTAAACTAAGGGTTTTTGAGTTTATATTACAATTGTTTTTATATCTTTTTCTCTTCATTTTTAATGAATTCTCATGATTGTAAATTTGAGAGCGTGCCTTAGAACACAACTTGCTTGAACAAAGATGTTGTTGTTTGAAAAAGAGATTAGTGACAAGGAGTTAGAATTTTCAATCTCTAATTTGTGAATTAATGCCTTAACCGGATTAATGTCTTTGAGAATACGTATAATTATCTTTACCACTTAAAGTTTGAGAAAATTAAAGTGGGTCTTTCCTTGAAGGTTGATAAACACTTGAATTGACTTTTAAATACGTTCCTCAATAAGTATAATCCATATATGAACTCATTTAACCCATAGTTGAAAAGAATTAAAATAACAAGGTGAACATAATCCTAGTTTACTATTTCTCTGTGTTCAAACATTACAAGAATTTCTCATTGTTTTCAAACTGAAATCACTAAATCATCATTTGAATCAAACCCCTTTTTTTTTTTGGAAACATATGATGGAAAGTCAAGTAATCTACATTAAACTTAAATTAACACTCTATTCCCTGTGGGATTTGACCCCAACCTTCGTTGGGTTATATATTTGACGTGACCGCTTACACTTCTGTAAAAGAAGTTGTAGTTAGGGCATATCAAATATTTAATTTCAAATAAATAATTCATGAAAACGACATATTTGTTACCATTTGGTAAAAAAAAATTTCATATGTAGTGATTTAATTTATGGAATAATTTTAGATTCATTTTTATTTTGATGTTTTTAAGTAAATTTAAATTATTTAAGAAATATATTATTATTTAATATTTCTTAACGTATCTATGTATATAAATATTGATTGAAAACTTTATAGTAAGTATTTTTTAATTAGATAAAAAATATAATTTTAATTAAAATTATTATAATAGATATTTAAAATAAAATTTCTCTACAAAATTATTTTAGCAGTACAGATCTATTGATACATGTCTTTTTTTGGTCGCTTATCTCTCAAAAGCACTTGCTGAAATAGATTATCCAAACACAATCTGTTTATCAAAAACACTTTTCAAATGAATTTATCAAACACAAATTATTTTTTCTCAACAACACTTTTTTGAAAAACTATTTCATAAAAGTGTTATTTAAATAAGCAGTTTTCCAACAACAATCTCGAACGGGGTCTAAGACATTTTGTTAATCTTCTGGTGATGAGAGTTTTGGTGAACTCATTCAATAAATAATTTTTGGTGATCCAATATTTACCGTGAATTTATATAATTAAATTTGTAGATGAGTCAAAAATATGTGTTATGATTTAAGCTTATCTTAAGACTAATTTATTAGTAGTTTGGTCACTAGGTGATAAAGGAAATCAATAAAATGTAAGATAAACGAAATAAGCAAATTAAAGCAAACAAATTATAGACAAGTCTTATGCGGGGGTAAGTGCGTTCTAGATCTAATCCGAACTGTCGACAAAGTAAGATTATCACCAGCTAGACAAACAACAAAGAACAAGATAAATGCTTGGACGCCAAATAAAACTATTATATTGAGCAAAAGAGTGAATGTTTAAATTCCTTTTCAAGTAAGGGGGCAGCTATATAGGTTACAACATCAGATTTTGACCAATTAGATTTTAACAATAGAGTCCTAAAGGACTAATACCTATGCTGACACGCCATGTGTTTGCTCCGTTAATGAGACAACTATTAACCCTGCAATGCTTAACTCCGTACGAGTTCGTCCACGCACCTGAGCAGACACATTTTTTCCCTATTTGTCCTCTATGTCACCAGGGTAGTGAACAATCGAGTCCTTCTCCTTCACGAGAAAGCGCTTCCTTTGTCATTAACTCGAGAGAGGCTTCTCGTAGTATCTGCCCTCGTTTGTTGTGCCGAATCTTCAAGCAGTCTTTCTTGATCATGTGATGTATCCTTACATAGATTTTACCCTATACATCGACCAAGATATTTGTACTCAGGGGCGGATCTAAGGTCAATTTTAGGATGCTTCGATATCCATTAAATTTAATGCAGATTAGATATAATTATATAAAAAATGTATAAAAATTGATAAGACTTAAAAAAACACCCATTAAACCAAGAATAAATGGGTGCTTTAATTTCTAGATGAAATTTTAAAACTTAGGAGCTCTAAAGCTTAGAACATTAATATGCGTATTCAAATCTCCCGGACACTCACAATTTCTAAATCCTGGGTCTGCTCCTGTTTGCACTAAATCTTAGCGATCCACCATGAGCTCTGATAAGCCTATTCGTCAAGTCATTCTATATTCTGTATGTCGCGAGGTTCAAAGTACGAATATAAAACTAATTACCAACTACTAATCTTTTTATGTTCATTCGGATACAAATTTCAAATTTTCACACATTTAAAGATAACATAGAAAAAGCATAAGTTGTAATATAATATCAACATTACAACAATTAGTTGAATGCTAGAAACTTTAAAGGTTGCAACATATATTTAAAGTCACTAAAAATAGCCAATTGCAGGTGACTTGCCTCCACATAACCAGATACCATCTTCCATCACTTCAGTCCTCGAAACACTTCTCCGGTCATCCATGGCGCGTGATGAGCAATTCTGTTGCTAAACAATAAAAAATTGTCACCAATTTCGCAATAAATTAGCTACCAAAATTCTATTTAGAGACAAATCCATAACTAGTTTCTAATTTTTTTTTTTCAATTTACTTGTTTTTAGTAGTGTATTGTGGTGTGCTAAGAACTAGTACTCTCTAGCTAAGTGGTGCCAAAGCACCCATATATGTTGGACTATATAAGTATGTGTATTTGAATCAACCTCCATGGTTATAGTACTCATCAGTGGCGGAGGAGGGCTTTTCACTGGGCGAGGGTTCAATATTTTTAAAATATACAAACATAGGAATTAATTTTATATATATTGTTTCGATAATAAGTTTGGATAAACTCATAAACCTTTTTTCACCTCTTATAAGCTTATGAAGTCTATTAACAAGAAGAGAATCATGTCCAGTAGTATGAGCATTTCAATTTAAAACGGAGAAGTGTCAGAGCAACATCATGAAATTTATCAACAAAGGTTGTAGTGGATGAATAAGTTCTCTTCACCCTTAATCAAAGATTCGGAGTCCAAATCTCGGATATGGAAAAAATTCTTCCTGTTGGAAGCACTTTTCTCTTTAATTGATGGACTAGTCCTTAGAGAATATGAATTTATATCGGACAAATTCTCAATATAAATATCGAACAACAAAATAATGTACCTTCAAGTTCATTGCCATCCATGTGAGTCTTCACAAAGTACTCCCTACAACATAAAAAATATTAGTACCAAGAAACAAAACATATAGTATGATCTATGCATTTTATCAAGACTATGTAGGGGAGATATAAAGTTTGCCTATTGCTTAGCTCTTAATTAAGGTGTTCGAATATGGGGTACACATTATTAACTAGTTTGCTCTTATATTCTACTTGGTTAACACATGGAAGTCTCAATAATGTAAGTAATAAGTGACTTTTAGACAAAAAGCCCCAAAGTTGATGACTCAAAAATATTGGATATTGTACGGACATATATCAAATTGACACGTCAATGGATTATAGAGGAGGTGTGGGAGGATAATATAATGAAACTGAAAGAATATGAATTTTCAATGAACGTTATGTTGAAATGGCTCATCATTAATTATAGAAAATTTCGACAAAGAAAACAATACTAGAAAATTTAGATTAGAGAGAAAAGATCGTTAATGTGAGCAACAATCCGGAGAGGATCTAGCCCTTAAGGTATTGATTCACGAAAATCAAGATTTTTATTCATATTATGTATTTGTACTAAGAAAATTAACAAAATATTTACCAATAGTTTATAGTGAATTTATTTATTATTTTATATTAACTTAAAATCATTAATACAAACTCATTAATTTTAAAATGTGAATCATTATACAAACTTATGAATTTTAAAATTTGAATCTGCCTCTGACAGTAATGTTGGTTAGCTAGCGGTGGCTCGCTATATACCGGAGTGTACAAAGTAGAAGTGAAAAGTCATCTCTGTAGGAACTTTGGACAACTGATAAAAATTTCACAAATTATTTTGAATGAATTTCAGATTAAAGAAAATTATTTTAACATATTATCTGACAATTAAATTTGAATTTCATTACAAGAAGTTACACTATAAATTATTATAAAAGAAAATAATTGCACTTAATGAGTGATGTTAGAGTGGAAAATACACATTAATTTAAGTAGGTGTTTGGCCATATTTTAATGTTAAAATAGAAAAAAATAATTTTTTTTTCAGATTGAAATGATATTTGAAAAATGGTGTAATGTTTGGCCATGAAATAAATTAGAGTTGTTTTGAGTTTTTGTGAGTAATTAGGTCTGAAAAAAAATTAAAACACCTTTTTGTTGTTTTTGGAATTGTTGATTAAAAAAAATTGAATTAATGTAATACAATAATAACACAGTAAATCTCATAAGTGAAATCTAAAAAATGTAAAATAAAAAAATTTCATGACCAAACATATTTTCCGAAGTTCAACTTCAGAAAAAATGAAAAAAGTTTCATGGTCAATTACTGTATGTGTTCTGAAAAACAAAATTAAATAATTTACTTTGTCTACCAAATTATATTGACGTGAAATTGAAGGTTTAGGATAGATTTGGTTTCTCTTTTAGCAAGATTTAGGTCAAATGATTTGATGATACGGAAAAGTCATATTGAAAATGACATAAGCTACTTTACTTCTTACCAAATCATAAGTGTATCTTATGACTACCATATAAAAGTATTATTCCTCCGTTTTAAAATAAATGTTGTTTTAAATATTTTTATGTTTATTTAAAAATATATATTTTTTCTGTTTTAAAATAGTTAAATGTTTTTTTTAAAGTCTTTGTTATCTAACTTAGCATTATTAAGCTTAAGTTATATCATATGAGTGATTTTAATCCTTCAACTAACAGACGTGAAGTAAAAAACTAGCGGAGACTTGAGTTCAAACTTTTATTAATGTATTCCCAACATTAGGGGCGGAGCTAACATACAATGAGGAAATTCATCTTCGATGAAAAATTATGTTGAAATACTTTAAAGGATAATTCACCACAAGATCACAAGTAAATCATTAAACAGAGATTTAAAACTAGAAGAATGGTAGGAACACTAATCTTGTTCCATTATAATAACTTAATTTGTTGAAGATCTTCTTTTCTTTAGTAATCAATTGTATGATCTTCTAAGCTTAATATGCGTTCTATATTCTTTTCTAAGATGGGTTAGAGAAAGAAAAAAAAATACGTACAAACTTAGGGATCATGATATTTATATTCTAACTCTTCTAAAAGGCAACCTTTAATTATGCCTCTTTAGAAGAGGTATCTTTTCAATTAAGTTTCCATCACACTTATGAAAAGGCTCATGAGGTTTAACCTATCAGAATAAATTGATACTAATTAGATATTATCTATCAGAATAAATCGATACTAATTAGATATTTACTTTTTTAATTGGGCTTCTTTAGAGATAGCATATCTCTGCAGAATATATTAATATGTGAGTCAACAAAATAAAAAATTATTAACAATCTCCCATTTGGACCGTATATATTTTTGAATAATCATACATAGATGAAACTTTAGTGCGCATAAATTTTTGCTATCTTGATTTAAATATCTCAAAATAATCTGGTCCATCGATACTATTAATATAGGATCAAAGCAGTCTTCGTAACATATATTTGAAACTAAATTCATTAATGATCACAAATATCAATTATACCAATGACATAGATCAGGTATAAAAATTACATATACAATGATCTAAGTCATACCTATTTATAAATGGTTCTACCTTATGACTTTAATAGTCCAAAATCACTTTCTTCTACCTTATGCAATACCGTAATAGAAAGTTAATATCTTTATTTTTCAGAGTTATCTATAAATACACGAAATTCATAGATTTCATAAAACTTGAGTCTATATAGAAAATAAACTTTAACATATCAATAGCATAAATAAAATACCAAACTCCCACTAAAATGACTCATCATCAAATTTGACAACACCCATATGAGCCACATGCCCATGAAACACTTTAGATGACAAATCTCTCGTGATCGGATCCACAATCATCAAGTTTGTACTAATATGCTCAATCAACACGAGACAACTCTGAACCCTTTATTTCACAATCAAATACTTAATGTCTATATGTTTGACTTTGACGAACTTCAGTTGTTCTTCGAATATAACTCAGCAGACTTGTTATCTCAATGAGTTTTCAATAATCTTTCTATGCCACGAACTATTTGTATTCCAGTGATAAAATTTCTTAGCCATATTTTTCGATTTGATGCTTCATAGCAAGCCACAAATTCGACTTTCATTGTAGAGGAAGATATTAATGTTTATTTCACACTTTTTAAGAAAATAACTCCTCCAGCCATCATGAAAACATAATCTGATGAAGATCTCCTACTATCAAGACATCCAACAAAATCTGAATCAGAATACCCTGCAATCTCTAAATGATCCGAACTCCAATAAGTGAGCATATAATCTTTAGTTTTTTGAAGATACCTTATTTTCATTTTGCAGTTTTTCAATGATCTATTTTTGGATTACTTAAATATCGCCTTTACATTCCCACTATGTATGCAATATCTGAACGTGTACAAACTTGTGCATACATGAGAATTTCCACTGCTATTGCATATGAAATTTTGTCCATCTCTTTTTTCTCTATGTTTAAATTCGTACATTAGCGCAAATTAAACTTATCACCTTTTGCCATAAGTGTATCTCCTAGTGCACAATCCTGCATTTCAAATCTACTCAGCGCCTTATCAATATAAGTCTTTTGTAATAGTCCAAGAATGTTTCTAGTGTGATCCTTATGGATCTCTATACCCTGAACAAGGGATGCGTTGCCAAGATCTTTCATTTTAAATTTGCTGGATAGAAATTTTTTTGGTTTCATGCAATAAACCTGTATCGTTGCTTGCCAGTAGACTTTCATCTACATATAGCATACTGAACTTGAGATATATGCACTGATCAATGATATTTTCCTTAAAACTAAAAGAGGTTATCACCTGATCAAACTTTTAATACGATTAACAGGATGCCTGTTTTAAATCATATATAGACTTCTTAAGTTTACATATAAGGTGCTTTGAATATTGAGACTCAAAGATTTCTGGTTGTATCATGTATATCGTTTCTTCAATGTCTCCATTGAGAAATGCAGTCTTTACGTTCATTTGACGTAGCTCTAATTCATAATGAGCTGTAAGTGCCATAATGATTCTAAAAGAGTCTTTCAATGAAACTGGTGAAAACGTCTCTTTAAAATCTATGCCTTTCTTTTGAGTGAATCCCTTATCAACTAAGCGTGCTTTATATCTTTCGATGTTACATTTCGAATCACGCTTGATTTTAAGAATTCACTTACAACTAATTGGTTTCGATCCTTGGATAACTCGAAAAGATCTGAAACGTCATTGTCTTTCATAGACTTTCAACTCATCTTTCATGACTTTGATCCATTTAGCAAAATTTCGATATGATTTTTCTTGGCTAACGATTATAGGATTATCTTTTAGTTCCATGTCAAAATCATATTCTTGAAGATAAATAACATAATCATCCAAAATTACATTTCTCCGTTCTCTGCTAGATCTTCTTTTAGGTACTTCAACTTAAGGTTGTTGAGCGTGAGGTAATATCATTGTGTTTTCTCCATAATCTTGATTTACAGGTTGAAACAGATTTAGTAAAGTAATCTTATCATTTTCACTAGAATCGATATTATTAATTTCTCTTCAAACACAATTTATTTGTTTTGATTACTCCCACTATAATCAACATCCCCAATAAATTTGACATTTTCTGCCTCGAAAAAAAATCTATTCGAGGAGTCCTAAAACTTAAAACCTCTCAATCTTTCTGAGTAACCTACAAAGTAGCAACTAACAGTTCTTGAATCCAATTTTTTTATTAGGTTTGTAAGGCCTTGCTTCGGCTGGACATCCCCATACATGCAAGTGTCTAATACTAGGCTTCTTATCGGTCCACAACTCGTATGGAATTTTCGCTACTTCTTTGCTAGAAATTCTATTTAGTATATAAACTGCAGTCTTTAATGCTTCTTCCTAAAGTGATTCAGGTAAAGAAGAATGACTAATCATACTTCTTACCATATCCTTAAGAGTGTATTAAGGTACAATCCCACACTCTACCAAATACTTTGTAAAAGACCCTGGACGTTTTTCACCCGAGCCATCGTATCTATCGTAGTATTCTCCTCCACGATCAGATTTGATAACCTTAATTTTCTTGTCTAATTGAGTTTCAACTTCAACCTTGAAAATTTTAAGAACATTCAAAGATTGTGACTTCTCATTAATTAAATAGAGATATCCCTAACGTGAGTAGTCATCTATTAAGTTAATGAAATATTATTGATCATTCCATGAAGTCGTAGGGAATAAACCACAAATGTCTGTATGTATCAACTCTAAAGGTTTTTTACTCTTATAAGCACCTCTATTCCTTATAATCGTTTGTTTTTTCTTAATACATTCTAACGAATTTCAAAATCTGATAAATCAAGGAAATTAAAAATTCTTTCTTACACAAGCCTTTGAATTCTTTGTTTAAAAATATGACTCAACCGCTTATACCATAACATTGATGAATTCTCATTTGTTAATCTACACTTAGTATTAAAATTACTTGAATGCAGGTTTTCGTTGCTACATAAGTCTTGTCCGTTTATTTTTTATAACTTATCGATCAGCGTATCGATTCCAATAATATTATAATTTAGAGAAATACTACAAATTTTATTTGCAACAGAACAATTGTATCTAGATATGTCCAAACAAGAAATAGAAATTAAATTTCATCTAAAAGATGATACAATAAATGTTTCCTCTAATTCCAAATGAAACCCAATATCTAATGTAATTCTAAAGACCTTAATAATCTCCATAGCTGCTTTATTATTGTTGCCTACATAGATGTATCTTTCAGCATCAATCGACGTTCGGCTCCTTAGGCAATCCTGCATAGTAAAACTTACGTGAGCTGTTCCATCGTATCTATCCACCAAGTGTTACTAGGTACTACAACCAAATTAATTTATGAACAAACGAAGTTGAGAAGTTTACCTTTCTTTTCAATTTTCAATTGAATTAATATGACGTCTATTAAATCGCGGTAAAATATTTTTTTATGAATTACAATACCGTCAATCCGATAGTTATTGATTCAATCTACTCACTTTTAAATAAGAAGCACACATCGTATAATAATCATGGTATTAGAATTTTAATTAGAATAATCTAATGGAGTTTCATCCTGATTATAAACAACTATTCGGAATGAAAGAGTACGCAGAACTTTTGACCCAAAATTTTTAATACTGTGTCTTTGATAAATATTTCCAATAAACAAATTCTATGTTATTAAATTTGTTTTCACAAATAACGAGAAGGAAAAATTTTCCATTCTCATCTATCAAAAATAGAACAATAATGCAAGTACTCATTCCAAAACCAAACAAACATACAAAAAATGATATTAAATCACTGTAACTTAAAAATCGACAAAATCTCAATAAAATTTAAGAAATCAAATACTGTAATAAAAATTTTTGTTTGCCATTCCCAAAAGTATTAGTGAATAGGAAGTACTGAAACTTGTTTCAACCAATGCCGCTTCTTCCATATATATACACATATATAAAATCAAGATAATAGTTAAAAAAAATTGGTGTTGTCATCTTAACAAACAATAAACAAAAGCAGTCCAATAAACAAATGAGGTAACAACCAACAAAACTTAAGAGAAAAAAAAAACTGAAAAAACACGTCTAATGATTTATCAAGATCGTACTCTGATATCACTTGTTGGAATACTTTAAAGAATAATTCACCAAAAGATCACAAGTAAATCATTAAACAGAAATTCGAAACTAGAAGAATGGTAGGAAAACCGACCTTGTTCCGTTACAATAACTTGATTTGTTGAAGATTTTTTTTATTTAGTAATCAATTGTATGATCTTTTAACCTTTAATACGCATTCTGTATTCTTTTCTAAGATGTGGTAGAGAAAGAAAAATAATTACATACAAACTTAACGATCATGATATTTATATCCTGACTCTTCTAAAAGGCAACCTTTAATTATGCCTCTTTAGAAGAGGTACCTTTTTAATTAAGTTTCCATCACACTTATGAAAAGCCCGTGAGGTTTAACCTATGGAGGAGGACAGAAACGACATTTCAAATTAAACTATTTCCATGAAAATGGCCATGTAATTTAAATTTCACTTTATAGCCTTTTCAATTTACTGTCTTGTTCTATACCATTTCTACATACCTTCTATACAGTTTCTGTACATATAAATATTCTATACGAAAATGATACAGTTTTGATACACAATTTATACAATAACTGTACATATTTTTTTACACATTTTATACAATAATTATATAATTTTTATACACTTTCTATATATTTTTTTTATATATATTTTATACATTTACATATTTAATAGAACTATACAATTTCTATACATATATCTTATATAAATACATATTCTATTTAACAATTATATCATTTTGATATAATTAAATTATTATTTTCTAACAATAAAAAAAAGCAGAATATTTGATCAGTTAAAAAATTTATAGCAAAAAAAATTGAAATATTTTTAAAAGGGTCGAATTGCCCAAGTTGAATACTGTATCAGTATTGTATATAGATTGTATCAATATTGTCTATGGACTGTATATGGAGTACGTAGGTCAAAATGACCCAAATTAGGAAAAGGCTATAAAGCAAAAATAGTTTATCCAACTGACCACTTTTTGAAAAGTTTTCAAACTTGGGCTATTTGTTTTAAAAAGTGCTATAGAGTGTCCTTTTTTCGTAACCTATCAAAATAAACTGATACTAATTAGATATTTACATTTTAGGCCCAAATAATTTAATACTTGGTTAAATTACACAAATCCCAAACTTAAGAGACTATATTACCCACTATCCCTTACCTTTTTAAAATTTACATAAAATTCTAGTTTTCAACTTTACTCTTGATATATATCAACAAAACCTCACATCCTATTTTTACTCTACCATTAACTCATGCAAAATATTTTTTTCAAAGATTACCTTCCCTAAAATCTCTCTCAAATTATAATCAATTAAAATATCTTTCTTTCCGATTTTCTCTCATCCATTAATGTATGCAACTATTTTTTCCCCCCACAATTTCCTCCCCTAAAATCTCTCCCAATTTTTTTTTTTTAAAATTGATTGATACATATATAAATTTATTTAGTTATTCATATGTGTTTATTCTTTAATGGTGATTCGTATGAATGATAAATATGATATCATTATATGGGTATTATGGTGATTCATACGATGGATATGGTTTCAATGGTTGATACATATGATATTAATGGGTGATAAATATGATATCATTATATGAGTATTGTGATGATTCATACGATAATATGGTTTTAATGGTTGATACATATGATATTAATGAATGATACATATAATATTATGGTGATTCATATGATAGATACAGTTATTATTTCAATTATTGGGTGATTCATATCCAATTAATGAGTGATACATTTTGTTCACATCGGAGGAGAATGGAGCAGCCATCCCATCACCGGAGCTCACTGTTCTGGTGAACCAGTGTCGGTCCTCTGTTTGAATCATCAGGACTATCATGTGTGTTACCTGTCAAAAACAAAACGAACATAACCATAAGAGTGAAATCCAGTTGGAGTTGAACAAAGGGCTAAGGTCGGATGAAAACTAATCATCAGGTGGAAGCTGCCTAAGAAAAAGACAATTATCCATGACTAGGAAGAGACAAAGAGTAAAAATAGTTGGTCCAGATATTATCTCCCTGTTTGAAATTTGAAAGTTGATTAGGGGTATTGCCGATTTTGTGCATCTAATTAATTCATTATGTAACTGATTGTGAGTGATTTGTTCCACAGAATAAAAAAAATCTATTACTTCCTTAAATAAATATCTAGTCAGTTTTAAATGTATTAATTTTGTATATGTATCACCTTATATCATATGTATCACGATTTCAAAAATTGGGATAACATGTAATTAACCAAATAGTTGGGATAAAATGTAATATCATTTAAAGATTCAGGGATTTATGTAAGTTACCCTTAATACTTTATTAGATCATAAATTGAGCTTCTTTAGAGATAGCATCTCTATGTATAATTCACAAAATAGAAAATTACTAACAAATTATACTATTTATATATAATTAAAATTATTTTTTATGTATATATAATAGATGTTGAACACCTTTTAATTAGTTCGTATGTGCACTTTTAATAGCGTATCCACATGGCAAACCTAGAATTGTGTGGGAGGAAGAGGAAATGGAGCAAATGATTATAAATGAGGACCTACAATATGCAGTAATAGGAAAATTTTCATATGGATGGCCTGACATTCAAGATCTAAGGAGATTGATTCCAAAACAATGTGAATTAAAAGGAGAAGTGAATATTGGTTTCCTTAGTAATAGATATATTCTGATAAGAGCTACAAGGATGGAGGGCTATGTACATTTGCTACCAAAACCACAATTTTATATCAACTATAACTATTGGTCGTATCCTATGCGCACCCTTAAATGGGATTCTCTTTTTGACCCTGAAGCAGAGACATCCATTGCAGTGACTTGGATATCTTTTCCTTCTCTCCCTCTAAATTTCTTTGGAAAAGAAGAAGTCTTCACACTGGAAGCAGCAGTAGGAAAACCATTGCAAGTGGATATGACAACACAAAATAAGATAAGGTCAAGTTGTGCAAGAGTCAAAGTAAAGGTGGATTTACTTGAGGAATTTTCAAAAAGAATAAATATTGGGATGAGGAAGAAGGATGGTGAGATCAAGGAGAAGTGGATACACATAAGATATGACTATGTACCAAAGTATTGTAAAACTTGCATGCTACAGGGACATATAGAAAAAGAATACTTTGTTTTGCACCCTGAACTATACCTAAAGGAGGAGGGGGCAGAGGAGAAAAATAATTCCAGCAAAGTACATGTTACAAAGAACAACAAGCATAAGGATGAAAGAAATAGAGGTGGACAAAATAATAAAAGAAATGACTTCAAAGATGATCATGGTGGTTTCAAAGAACAAAGAAGAAAAGGTATAAATAGAAGGAGAAGATATGAGGGAAGAGGTATGAATGAATGGAGGACTACTAACAAGGAGAAAGATAAGGAAATCACTACTAGAAATGCGTTTACAACATTGAATGACAATATGGAAGCAACAACTGATAAGGGGAAGGACACTAAACAACAGGAGATATAAGTAAAGGAAAAAAAAGACACTCAAAAGGTACAAAATAATACAAATATGGAGAACATGGGAGAATCCAGCATCTTGGATAAACAACAGGATGCCCAAAGTATGATAAACAATGCAACATAATAAGATAATATAAAAAAAGGTTCTGACGATGGGGAGAAAGAAACTACGGGAGAATCTCAAGATAATATGAATACAAAGAAAGGAAATGAGGATAATGAAGCGACAGATGATAACAATCCTAAACGATTGCATTTATTAGAAAAGGATCAGCAAGCTCAGAAAGAAAATCAAGGTACAGGATCAGTAGCCCCAAAGATCAGTTCACTATCGGCAGCAGATAATAGAATACTGAATAAGATAAAAGTATTGATCTTAATGTGGAGCACATTTGTAAGGAGGGTGATTTATCATCAAGACAAATGGGGAATCTCAAAGAAAAAAACAAGAAAGGGGGGAAATTAAATTTACCCCAATCACAAATAAATACAAGGAGAAAGAGGAGGTTATCTTATACTTGTGATCAATGATTAATAAAGTTTTATATTGGAATATAAGATCTGTTAAATCTCAAAAATCTTTTGAGAGGTTAATTGATCTTCACAGGAGACATCAATATTTATACATTGCTATACTAGAACCTTTTCAAAGCCCAGCTGAGTTAAAGAACTATAGGAGGAGGCTATGATTGCTTAATGCAAAAGTAAATTGTTCTTCTAAAATTTGGGTGTTCTGGGAAGATAATTGGGAATAAAATAGTTCTACATATTTTATTCAACAGTTAACTATTGTCTTTAAGCTTAAAGGGTCTACTGAGGAGTTTGTAATTACTGTAGTCTATGCAAGATGCAGTACATTGGATAGACTTGAACTCTGAAAAGATTTAGAAAGTTTATCTGAACAAACTCATGTCCCTTAGATGGTAGGTGGGGATTTCAATGTTATTTTGGATGATGCAAAAAAATTGGGTAGGCTGCCAGTCACACGACAGGAGATGATTGATTTTGCTGACTGTGTTTCTTCTTGTGGTCTTAATGAATTAAAGTGTATTGGTAGCTTGTACACCTGGTGGAATGGGAGAATCCATAAAGATTGCATTTTTAAAAGTATCGATAGGGTATTAGGGAATAATGAGTTTATGTGGTTGTTCCCAAATAGTGAAGTTAATCATCTGATTAGACAAGGATCAGATCATGTTCCTCTTTATATGTCTTATGATTATTCTCAGGAGCATGTTGTAAAGCCTTTCAGATTGTTGAACTTCTGGGTGCAACATAAGGACTTTTTACAAGTCGTTAAAGATGCTTGGATGGTGGAACATAGTAGTTCTCCTTTTACTATAGTACATAACAAGATGAAGAGAGTCAAGAAGGCTTTAGACGAATGGAATAAGAAGACTTTTGGTAATATTCTTCAATAAATTGCTACTTTGGAGGACTTAATCAAGGCCAAGGAAGCTCAGTTGGAAATAAGCCCAATAGAGGAAAACAGAATGGATCTCAGTAAAGCAGAAACTGATTTAAAGAGATACCTGTATATTGAAGAAGAGTTTTGAAGACAGAAGGCTGGGATGAAGTGGTTTACAGAAGCCGAAAAGAACAACAAGTTTTTTCATGCTTATGTAAAAGGAAAGAGAAGGAAAATACAGGTGAGAAAAATTTAAACTAGGCAAGGGGATGTAGTTAATACAACCCAGAGCATTGGAGAAGAGGCTATCATGTTCTTTAATGATCAATTCAAACAATCCCAGGAGGACATTGATAGTGAGCTGCTACAGTCTATCCCACATATGATTACTCTAAGCCAAAATGAGCAAATGGAAGTAATACTTACTCTAGATGAAGTAAAAGCAAGCTATTTTTTTATTTAAATATGGAAAGTGTTTATGGTCCGGATGGCTTCTTAGGAAATTCTTCTAGGCTAGTTGGGATGTGATTGTAGAAGATGTCTCAAATGTGGTTAAAGCATTTTTCAGTGGCTAAGAACTCCCAAGGTATGTCACTCATATGAATTTGGTATTGGTTCCTAAGAAAGAGATTATAAAGACTTTTGGTGATTTAAGACCAATTAGTCTTAGCTATTTTATAAATAAGACCATCTCTAGGATTCTCCATGAGAGGATGGTTGCAGTTCTCCCCTAAATTATTTCTCCTAATCAAACTGGTTTTATTAAAGGAAGGAGCATAACAAAAAATATTTTGCTGGCCTAGGAAATTATCAGGGATATAAATATCATAAAAAGAATCATAATATTGTGGTGAAGTTAGATATGACTAAGGCATATGACAGAGTATCTTGAAAATATTTGGTTAAGGTATTAAGGAAGTTTGGCTTCTCAGAAAGGATCATTGATATGGTGGTGAGGATGATACGTAATAATTGGTATTATCTGTTTATTAATGGCCAATCCTTTGATTTTTTTCATTCATCTAGGGGCTTAAAACAAGGAGACCCTTTATCTCCAGCTTTGTTCATTATTTTTAAAGAGGTTTTATCAAGAAGCTTAAGCAAGCTTTATGAAGATCCTCTTATGCAGATGACACAATTTTTTTTAGTTCAGGACATCCAGGTTCTATCAAGAAGATGGTAGGGGTTCTTAGAGATTATGAAAATATTTTAGGTCAAATGATAAATTTGGAGAAAATTCTATTCTATATACATGAATAGACTTTAGTTGGAATTGGTGGCTTGATCAAAAGAATTATAGGTATTAATAAAGGATCTTTTCCTTTTACCTATTTGGGATGTCCAGTATATTATAGTAGAAAAAAAAGGCATTTTTTGAGGATCTGGTAAAGAAAGTCAGCTTATGGCAATATAAGTTACTATCTTTTGGAGGAAGATATATTTTAATTACTAGTATTCTGCAATCTATGCCTATCTAGCTTCTGTCTGCTATGAGTCCTCCTGTAAGTGTTATTAATCAGCTCCATAAGATATTTACTAAATTTTTTTAGGCAAATACTACTGGAACCAGAAATAAACACTGGATTTCTTGATGTGTTTTCCCAAGAAGGAAAGGGGTATTAATTTTAGGTCCCTCTATACTGTGTCCAAAGCTCTAAATGCTAAGCTATGGTGAAAGTTTAGAACATCCACATCTTTTTTATGGACAGAGTTTATATGGAGCAAATATTATAAGTAGCATCATCTAACTATGGCAAGAGGCTTTAGCATCTCATATGTATGGAAGAAAATAATTGATCTAAGGAAAAAGGTAGAATATAATATTTGGTGGCAGATAAAGAGTGGAAAATTAAGCTTTTGGTTTGATAACTGAACTGGTCAAGGAGCTTTGTACTATGTTGAAAGTGATAGGGAAGAAGAGAAAGAGTTAGAGGTTAAGGAATTTGTCAAAGATGAAGGATGGGAACAACAAATGTTGAGGAATAAACTATCAGAAGAGATGGTGATCTTTATCGTGGAAAACATCAAAGTACCTCATCAGGATAAGGGTGATGATTTTCCTTGGTGGACTGGAAACCATCAAGGTAATTTTACAGTAAAGTCTGCTTGGGATAATTTGAGGAGTAAAAGAGAAAGAAAGGAAGAATATCAGGTCATCTGGACTAAGGGTTTACCTTTCAAGGTTAACTTCTTTATGTGGAGAGTGTGGAAGAAAAGGATTGCCACTGATGATGTTCTGAAAAGCATGAGAATCAGTCTTGTTTTAAGGTGTTGGTGTTGTGAAATAAAGAAAGAGGAAACAGTGGAACATATTTTTCTGACAGCTCTCATAGCTGAAAAATTATGAAAGCAGTTTGCTATTTTTGCAGGCATTGATATTGAAGATATGGATTTGCATCAACTTATTCATACATGGTGGACCATGAGCTGGAATCCCAAGATGGAAGCAGTATGCAGGGTAATGCCAACAATAATTATCTGGTGCTTATGGAGAAGGAGAAATGAGATGAAACATGAAGAAAACATCTCATTTACACAGTTGGTATGACAGGTGCAAGGCATGATTAAGAAGTTGATCAAGGTTTTGTTTTCATGGATGAAGATTGGTAAATAGAAATGGCCTAATATTGTCTCTATTCTCGAGAGTTATAAGCCTAGATTATACTATCATAGGTTATATGGGCTTTTCCAGAGAGGGATAAGGTGAAATATAATATAGATGGGAAGAGGCGGATCTAGGATTCAAACTCTCCGAATGTCAAGTGCACCAGTGTCCAGAAGTCAAGAAATAGAGGTGAAATCGTGATTTGAAAATTGAGAGAATAGCGATAGGATTTTTTTTTTTTAATTTGGATAAGAGAGAATAATTTATTTTTTAACAACTAACGAAATTTTAAAAAAAGGTCAAAAACAATATTTAATTGTATAATTAAGTCAACTGTAATTAGCATAATATTATGCAAAATATAATTACGCCTGCAAAGTAGCAAACATTACTTTAAAAAAATCTGTTGCTGCCAGCAAAGGTCGAACCCGCGACCTTACAGCCACTAAAATCACGTGTTACCACTTGTACTAGATATCACTTTGGTATAGAGGGTGACAAGTTTATTATTTGAATATATCAGTGTATATTTCTTTTAAAAAAATATTTGCTGCCAACAAAGGTCGAATCCGCGACCATTGGGCCACTAAAAACACACCTTACCACTTGCACTGGAAATCACTTTGGTATTATGGGTGGCAGGTTTATTATTTGAATATATTAGTGTATATATACCTATATATAGAGAGAGTTTCCGTCGAAGTTTGCGAGTGGCGTACCACCTTCACGGGCCTTAATAGATCCGCCCCTGCAGATGGGGCTTGTAAAGGTAATCCCGGGATAGGATCTTTAGCTTTTTGTCTCAGAAATGAAAGGACAATATTGATAGACCACTTTGGATGAGTCGATTTTGAGACTTTGAGTCGCGTGACACATTTCTCCATGGTTTTCGTCTAGGTTGCTTGGACTTTTTAAAAATGTTGCAGTATTCTTATCAAATTTCTTAAAAATATATAATTTTTAAAAAATTCGACATGCACACATCGATATTTTTGAAAAGTCCAAACAATATAAGTTTTCGTTCATGAATGAAATTTTGACTTGTCAAAAAATGAAAACGAATATGAAATTCTTCACAACAGATAATATCGTAGTTGGTGAAAATGACTGCATTAATAATGATAGTTTCCGGTTTCTCTGGATTTCTTGGTGTTCATTCCCAATTGAGGAATATGTCTAGATAATATTGGCAAATATTGCAAATTTGAAGCAAGAGGCAATTCTAGGATTTCTAGAGTAATGGATGCACTACTAAAGAAAAGAAAAAAAAAAAATGAATTGATCCTTGTAAGTGCACCATCAAGCATTTTTATAGCATGAGCTCCAATGGGTAAATATTAAATCTATTCTAAAAACTATGTACATAAAATATTCAATTTTACAGAAAGAGTCAAAGAGATATAATAGCAGTAGCGATTGCAAATTTTGTTCATGTAATAATAGCTCCAAGTTGATAAACTTTTCCTACTATTTCTGCAAGATCCAACTTTCTAGATTGATGAGATTGATCTTGAAACTATACCACTCACATAATATAATTGAACGTTAATAGTGTCAGTTGAATGACACAAGAACTAAAAGCAAAATATATTATTAGCATGGGGTTTAAAAGTGTCATTTTCCCGATATGGTATTTTTGAGAATCAAGCACTACTCCTTCTGTTTCCTTTTATTTGTCCATTATTTCAAACAAATTGATATACTGTATAACGATTTTTTTTAAAACTAAACTATTGATATATTTGACAATTAGTCAAACTATTGTTATAATTGATAATTAGAGCTCAAAGTATAGTATTTCTAAAATTTTCTCGTGAATGAACTAATTATGGTGCATAGGTATTAACTATTAAGAGAAAGAATTATCATTTATTCGTCCAATTTTGTGATAAGTTTAGCACAAAATGATTATTTATCACTTTTTTGGCTAATGAAAGTAACAATGACTCATAAACATTTTTTCTATATTCAATTTTTTCTCTCAACTTTTTTCTTTCCATGTATCATCCTAAAAAACCTCTTTTCTTTTTTTTCTTTCATCTTTTGCGTTTTCCTCCTATAATCTCTCCATTTTAATTAGCAAATCTCTCAAAGTTAATTTAAAGAATATTTGCAATGTCCATATCTTGATTAATCACCTTCTATTTTACGAAATTTGTTGAAAAAAATGTTAATTGTTTACTGTTACTGAAATTTTCAAACATATTATGTATACACTTGTATGTTTGCCATTTGTTGTTTGTTTTTGTTGGATTTTGTATACATATCTTGTATACATCTGTAAATTGGATACATATGCTAGTGTGTTATTTAAAACAAATTACACCCGTCCATTCATTGGTCCGTATCTACCTGACAGGTTAGTATACATTTATTTTCATATTATTCATTTTTTTGTATTCATCTAATAAATTGATAAACTTTTATTGCATTAGTATATATTCATTTGTATACACATATATACAATACTTTAGTATAATCCGTAATAGACAATAAAATAAAATTCTATGCAAATTTTGATATGAAGATCAGAAGTTAAAAGGCAAAAGTATATTGATATGGAAAAAATTTCAATTTTATTGGCAAAAAGTGAAATAAGGCAAACAAATAATTGACTCTCTTTATCTAACATAAAATAAGGAAAAAGATAATCAAAATAATACATACTCCAAATAAAAAGGGACAATACAAATAAAGAAGATAAATTGGGGATTTTGTGGATACACACATATGACCTACTATATGTAAGGGTTGAAATTTGTTATAACTATTTCCATACCACTACATGCATGTTAGATGCTTAGGAAGATCATTAGTGAACAAAGTTCTATTGGTCTAGGTGTGTTAGGAATACCAGAAGATAAGCCTCATTAGACAAGTGTATCAATCTGCTTGGAGAGCTTCCTAAATACAACAACAACAAACCCAGTGTATTCCCATCAAGTGGGGTCTGGGGAGGGTTGAATATACGCAGTCCATACCGCTATCTCCAGAGAAGTAGAGAGGTTGTTTCCGAGGAGAGTTTCCTAAATGCCTTGAAAAAACTTAATGTTTCGAAATGATCCTTGGAGATGAATATACACCACAAAAATTTTCTAGCTCAAAAGTTAAGTTGAGCATTTTCCTATCGATTGACTTTTAGTTGACGATTTTGCTTGGGTCAACTTCCAATGACTGTTTCTCCTTGGATATAAAGATTCATGTGGCCTACTATATATCAAATTAAATTCCTCCGAGTCTTCTTGTCAATGCCACCAACCGTTCGTCAATCCTTGTGATGACTGTGTGATGTCAATTCTTTTAGAACTAAATTTTGCTAAATATATTGTGTTAAAAGGATGCCAATTCTATTTAGAATAACTTACATAAAACCCTAAATGTTTAAGTGATATTACATAAAATTCTGATTATTTTACTAATTACATCTTATCCCGAATTTTTAAAATGGTGATACATATGTTAAGCGGTGATACATATAAAAAGGTGATACATATGAAACATATCAGATCTTTATTTAAGGAAGTAATAGATTTTCTTTAATTTCAACAACGCAAATCACGACAAAACAGTTACAAGCATTAAAACCTCAATTTCATTCAACAAGAGCTCAAAGTTGAAGTAAACCAATATTTTTGAACCATACCAGATTACAAGATCAAATTTTTTGAATTTTGGGGAAAAAAATTGATCTTCCTTCTAAAATTTATGGTAATCTTCAATGGAACTCGTGACGGTGTTATTGTGTCATTTCGGGGAATGGGTTTAAAAAATAAGATATGATAACTATCGGGTCGACGGTATTGTAATTCATAAAAAAATATTGTACCGCGATTTAATAGATGTCATATCAATTCAATTGAAAATTGACGTTTCTCTGCAAAAAATTCATGCCAAATACATTGTTTAAGGCAATTTATCAGCGTTGGAGATTCATAATGATATGGCTATGAAACCTTTTCTTCAAATTTTGAACGAGGCAAAGTCATGTGTATGATGGCAAGTTGATTTGCAGGCTTTTTTTAACTATCTGATAACAGATGTATCATAGTGATACATCTGGAACTCATATGTATCACTTTGATACATCTACACAAATATGCCTCTACTTGAAATCTAGTTCTGCATACAATGCACAAAGATTCAGGAATTTATGTAAGTATGATTATTTGGTGATTCATATATCCGGTGATTCATATAACTTGTGAATAATATAACTGTTGTTTCATATAACTAGTGATTCATATTGGTGATGCATATAAATGGTGTTTCAAATAACTGGTGATTCATATAACAGATTCGTATAGCCAGTGATTCATATAACTGGTGATTCATATTGGTGATGCATATAATTGGTGATTTATGTAACTGGTAATTCATATTGGTGATGCATATAACTGGTGTTTCATATAAATGGTGATTCATATTGGTGATTCTTATAACTTGATATATTCTGTTTACAATTGAAAGAGAAATTTTTTGTATATTAGTTAATTGTTGATTCATATAGTAGGTTATTCATATAACTAGTTTTTTATGTTAGTGATTAATGTAACGGATGATTCATGTAATTAGTGATTCATATAGTTGGTGATTTATATAAATGGTGATTGATATTGGTGATTTATGTAACTGATGATTCATGTAATTAGTGATTCATATAGTTGGTGATTCATATTGGTGATTTATGTAACTGTTGATGCAAATAACAAGTGATTCATATAACTGGTGATTCATATAAGTGATACAAATAACTAATTATTCTTGTAAGTGGATATTCATATAAATGGTGATTCATATAGCCGGTTATTCATGTAATTGGATATTCATATAAATGATGATTCATATTGGTGATTCAAATGTTAGGCCTTATGCGATTTAGATCTCTTCTATATTATGAGATCAGTAAATTAACACTTAGATGTGAGAATCCTATGTTCTTGTTTAAAGTGATGCTAGGGATATCTGCCAACTTTTTATGATTCTTGCCTTACAAGAGTTTAAACAATTTCTTCATATATGTCGAGTCCATGGAGCATTATTTGATTTATCATGATTTGTATGGTTAGATTTGGTCCTAACTTTGCCTTATCCAGGAGAATTGTCTCCTTAATAATGGAGTATATAGCTGATTCACTGTGGTTGCTTGCTGATTTTAGCTCATGTAATGAGCAGGTCTTGAGTTTATTTGTATAAACAACAATTAGGCCTCAGTCCTAAATAAGTTGGGATCGGCTATATGAATCTGCACTAACCATATTTATTCAATTAAAATTTCATCTCAGACCAGCATATTAAACAAAAACTATAAGAGTTCTAGAATCTCTCTAACTTTATCCTGTCATAAAAATCTCCTACTAGAGCTAAGAAACTCTTAGAAAGCATAGGCCCTAAAGTAAACGTATTTACATGGCTAAATATATTGTCCGTTGATTGGTATGGGCATATATTATGTCTTTTCATTATGCCACATCTTTATTTGTTTGTCAAAATAATTAAATGTTGTTTCTGCATATACTTTACTTCTACTTTCTTGAAAATTTATACAGATTTTTCTTGTATATTACAGGTTGCTGCCTAAGAATTCATTTCTAGAAAGGAACCACGATTAAGTGTAATGGTAATGGAGAATTCTAAACTTGGGTTTGCTTTGACGCGTGATATGTTTATTCTTCTCTTAATTGATCTCACTATTAACTTTGTTTTGTCATTCCTTTATCTCCAGGAGTAATAGTATACTAGTATTGTTTGCATTTTGGTGCTTGTTATGTATCTTCAGCAAAACGATGTATCTTTATATATTCTACTTTTATAGAAGTTTACTTAAAGAATTTTTCATTTTCATTTCTCTTTCAATTTTTTGTTCTTTTGAAGGAAACACATGTTGTATTATTGACTTATTGCCACTGTATTTTTTATCATTGTCGAGACTAAATTTTGATAAATAAGATTACAAGAGTTACTCTCTCTCTCTCTCTCTCTCACACACACACACACATACATATATTTGGCTCTTTTGTGAACTCGCCATAAATTGAGCCTTGACGTGTGGTGGTAAGTATTGACCGATTCGTCATGATTTGATGTGTGGTGGTGAGTATTGATAGAAAACTCACATAAAAATGCACACACACCAGCAAAACTAATACATGTTTCCTTGATATGGGAGAACGAATAGATGCATTTGGTTTGAATATGTTTTCTTGGGAACAATTGTGTTTTGATTTGATTTTGAAGGGATTGTTTTGATGTTGAAAAGCAAAAGTTTGGTATCAGGAGAAAAATACAATTGCTGTTTTTTTAGCTTTCTACACGAATAAATCCTTAAACTCAGTAATAATGTTTATTATATGGCTAGTTGTTGGTGCACCATTCTTATTTGAACAAATTTTAACAACAATGTCCTATTTTGATCTTTTTAGAGCCTTATATTTTCTCCAAAGAGGACTGCAAACTTAAACATGGTACTAAAATAGTTCTCACCACTACCAAGTAACAGAACAATCTTTTGACAAAATATAACGCTATCCTATGCTACAAAGACAAGCTCCAATACAGAGGAAGACGTATGGGTTCTAATAGTTAGGAATTACTGATCCTGAAAATATCTAAAGTAGCTGATAGAAAGTTAAGAGTACACAAGTTGAAATTTCAAACAAATATGATTCCATTTTTTTGAATAGTATCAAGAATAATCCTAAGTATGCCCTCTATTCGCTCATTCTTCCCGAGTTCATATGCAATGGCGTAGACATCAGATTCTTTTGATCGCTCTACAATCAACTTGCTGCCTATTACGCTGGCAGCATCATTATCAATAAGGGATGGCAATATGTTTCTCAAGTCTCTCACATTTGTGGTAGCAATGGAGATCACCTTGCTTCTTCCTCGATGTATGATATCAATGTCGAAAAGAAGGAACATATTTAACAACTGTTTGGTTCCTCAATGCATGATATCAATGTTGAAAAGAAGGAACATATGTAGTAGTTGTTTAGATCACCTTGCTGTAATACCCATATGAATCACCTATATGAATCACCAAAAAAATATGAATCGCTAATTAATCAGTTAATCCGTTAATATGCAAATAAATGAATCACCCGTATGAATCACCTATTAAAACAGCCAGTTATATGAATCACCATTTATGAATCACCAGTACCTTATGTGTATCACCAATTAAAATATCATTGTAGTGTTTCACAAATATGAATCACACGTATGAATCACCAAAAAAATATGAAACACCACTTAGTCTGTTAATATACAATTATATGAATCACCAGTTAAAAGAATCAGTCAAATGAATCACTAGCACTATATATGTATCACTAATTAAAATATCAGTTTATTGATTCACCCATATGAATCACCCGTATGAATAACAAAAAAAAAATATGAATCACCAAGTAACCAGTTAATCTATTAATCTGTTATTATATGAATCACTCATATGAATAACTAGTTAAACGAACCACTTATATGAATCACCATTTACGAATTAGTTGCGAAAATAATACCTGTTCCGACTTGGATTTGGGGATTTGTTCAATTTTATCCTGATCTTCCATTTGCATGTCAGAAACTTGATTTTTAGCAGCAGAAGCTTCTCTTAAAATCTTCAATTTTTCAGGATCATTCCGCTGCTTTGATCAATTTTCACTAAAACTTAATTTGGTGTAATCAAAATTGCCCGGAGTAAAACTCAAGACTTGATTACTATCATGAACAACTTTTTGTGTTTCAATTTGTGAAATCCCCAAGCTCAATGAGAGTGAATCTTCATTAGCCATTGAAGATAAAACAAATTAACACAAAAGGATTTTAAAGCATAAACCAAAAGTTAACCTCTTTGAAGAAGTTGTCAATTTTTAAAATTAAAGGATGAATGATTACGGTTAAAATCAGTTGAAATATTAGAGAATGAAGTTTACTCAAAATCTACTAAAAATGGGAGAGATTTTACAGGATTAATTTGTGGAGAAAAAAAGGGAGGATGCGTAAAAGGAAGAGAGAGATGGCGTGAAAAGAGGAGAGAAAATAGGATGTGCAAGTTATAGCATATGTATCAAGAGTAAATATGCAAATAGAGATTTTATGTAATTTTTAAAATATTAAGGGATATTATGTAATATGATGTCTTCCGTATCAATCTCCCTTAATCAAAATGAGTGGGCCAAGAAAGCCAATTTAGACAAGGTTAAAAAAGCTTTCAATTTGTTGGACCGTTGGGTCAGAAATAATTTCAGTTGTTAATGAAGGAAAAACTATGTAAAATATTCATTGAATTAAATTTTAAAAAAATTACGTAATATCACAAATTATTTTTACTAAAAAATATAAAATTTATGTTCCTTTTATTAATTATCTAAGAAAAAATTCAAAAAATAAACCCAGATGCATCTACAAACCCATAAATTTTTAATACATAATTTTAATTATGTATCTTTCTTTGGTTTATTTAATGTATTATGTATCTCTATCAAATAGTTTCGGAAATGAATGTATCTTAGTAATCAAAATTATTTATCTCAATTTTAAAATTATATATCCAAATGTTAATTATGTATCCTAGAAAAAATAGAGTAATTAACTGTTATATTCTTAAGTTCAACATTATGTATCTCAACTTCAAAATTATGTATCTGGATGTTAATTATGCATCCAAAAATAGCAAAAAAGAGATTATTCATAATTTAGCAAATAATAGAAGTAGGGAGTCATTAAGGTAAAGTTATTGAAATTTATATAAGTTTTACTTAAATGTTTTACAAATAAAGTAACCCTTTTTTTTAACTGAAATGGCCAAGCGGCCATGTTTCTAAACCCAAATTGGCCACTCGGTCAAATGAATTTCACTTAAGAAAAAAATATTAAATAACCTTCCTTAGATGGTTAACTGCAACTTAATAGCATAATTTTCATCTTTGCAAATTGTAGCAAAAAAGGGTATAAAAAAGGAAAAAAATTCTAATAATATAAAAAAGAAAATACAAATTTTATATATGAAAAAATGAATTTTTATACCCAAAAAAGGGGATGACAGTTATTGTCAGGATATCAATCACCCCCTAATTATCTCTAAAAATGATTTTACACATACTTCATTAACATCTAAAGGGTTGTGTTATTTCAAAATCATAAATCAACCAAAGATTTGTTCTTAATCAAATTCACTTTTTACTAATTTTTCCTTTATTCTTTTTAAAAAAATTCTGATATAACTTTGTATTTAATTGATCTAATGGATGGCGATAGGTTACATTCTCTGCTTGCAATGTATGGAGGAAGATGAGATTTTAACGATATTTTATTTTTTTAAGTTCATTATTTTTTTTTTGACACTGTTAGGAAATCAATATTTTAGATATCAAAAGCATACGAAAACAAATAACAAAAACATCATTCGAATCTGTTTCATGCAATTATCATTTTTTCATAATGTTATTCTTCTTGCTTTGTGTAGAATCAATTTCGATATAATATTTATTTTCTTGAATTAGTTTATGTATTTTTTTTAATGCAATGTGGTATGTTGAAATTATGAATCTTCATATTTACAAATTATAAAATTTCATATAATTCCTACTAATGAATTATGTAATATATTTACAGGGAGACCTAAAGATTGCTGCTGCTTAGAGCCGACAGAAGTCTTATGCAGATGTTCGTAGAAAAGATCTCGAGTTTGAGATTGGTGACTCTGTCTATCTAAATATCTCTCCCATGAAGGGAGTGAAGTGGTTCGGCAAGAAAGAAAAACTCAGTCCCCGATATGTTGGTCCCTTTAAGATTCTTAGTCGATTCGGCAAGGTAGCTTATGAGCTCGAATTTCCTTTAGATCTAGCCTCAGTTTATCCAGTCTTTCATGTCTCTTTGCTCAAGAAGTGCATAGGTGACCCATCAGTTATAGTCCCGATTCAGAGCATTGAGGTTCAGAACACTCTCTCTTATAAAGAAATTTCAGTCGAAATCTTAGACTATCAGACTCGTAGATTGAGGAACAAAGAAGTCTCTCTAGTTATGGTTCGTTGGCGAAATCAGTTCATCGAGGGAGCTACTTGGGAAGTAGAGGCAGACATGCCTACCAAGTATCCTCACCTCTTCTTCGCCAACTCAGATCAAGCTCAAGGTAACAGTTCTCCTTAAGCTTACTTAGCATAGAGCTTATGTTCCCGCAACATCTGCAGTACGGTCATCAAATAATTCTCGTGTTCTTCATGGCTACGAGAATATATCAGAATATCATCAATGAATACTATCACATATTTGTCCAAAAATGGCCTGAACACCCTATTCATCAAGTCCATGAATGCAGCAGGAGCATTAGTTAACCAAAAGGCATCACAAGGAACTCATAATGCCTATATCGATTTCTAAATGATGCCTTGGATATATCTTCCTCCTTGATTCTAAGTTGATGATAACCCTATCGGAGATCAATCTTTAAAAAATAAGCAACCCCTTGCAACTAATCAAATAGGTCCTCTATACGAGGCAACAGATACTTATTACGTATTGTTACCTTGTTTAGCTGTCTGTAGTCATTACACATTCTATAGACCCATCTTTCTTCTTTACAAACAAAATTGGTTCACCCCATGGTGATACATTCGGTCTGATGAATCTCTTATCTAGCAAGTTTTGCAACTGCTATTTGAGCTCCTTCAACTCTGCTGGTGCCATACGATATGGAGGTATAGATATTGGCATAGTGTCAGGTGCCAAATCAATACCAAAGCCTATCTCTCGTACTGGAGGTAGTCCTGAAAACTCCTCAGGAAATACATCAGAAGATTTCTTCACCACAGGTAGCTTCCCCAAACTAAGTGTGTCATCTGTAACATCATTTATCATAGCCAAGAGACCCATACAACCTTTCTTCAATAGTCGTTGGATCTTCATAAAGGATATAACTTTACTACATCTGGAACTCGACCCCCTTCCAATACAAAACTAGATTCGTTGAGTATCTCAAATCAAACTATCTTTGCATGACAATCTAGGGTAGCATAGCAAGGAAATAACCAATCTATGCCCATCAATACATCAAAGTCAATAATATCAAGTACAATCAAGTCATCAAAGATATCCCTACCTTCCACTATAATCTCGTAATCACAGTACACATACTCAACTATTTTGCCTTACAGATTGAGTGGGAAATTAGGATAAAAAAAGGCAGAATTGACGCAATTTCTTTTCCATGAAAGATATCATAGTCCAATAAGAAAACACCCATGGGAGTAGCAACAAGAAAAGGACAATCTAACATCTCAGGCTATCTATCAAATCTCACAGCAAAGTATAAGGACACATAAGAGTGGGTAGAACCCGGATCTATCAAAGCATATGCATCAAAAGAATAAATGGAAAAAATACCTGTAACCACTGTATTCGAGGCCTGAAAATCCTATCTAGTAATTGCAAAGACTCTCGGTTGGCCTCTACCAATATTTTCTTCAGCCTGATCTCCAGCAACCCGTTCTTCATTACCTTGGCCTCTATTTCCATTACCTGCAGTATTACGAGTAGTCTGACTAGGTACAGCTACTTGACTAGAACCCTGACTAACATTTCTCTAAGCCTGAGTGTCCCTGATGCGATGACCCAACTGACCACATAAAAAACACTCTCCAGTCAGAGCACGACACTGGCCCATATGTGATATGCCACAAGTATGACGGGATAGAGTAGTGGCATACATCAGCCAGAACTACAATATCCCTGAGATGCTGAAGACCCTTGAGTACCCTATCTAGAAAGTGGCTTATACGCAAACTGTGAAACCAAATCTATCCCTTTCTGATGGCTCTGATGCTTTCTCTTATTTTCTATTCTCTAATTTGCACTTAAGTCACCACTGAAAGATCCACCCCTCTGAACCTTCTTATGAACCTCATAAGCTGCCCGCTCCGTACTAACCTTGTCCTTAATCATTCTAGAAAGATCCACTATCTCATAATAGGTCAAGACTTTCATCTGTAGGGCCACTGTATTATAAAGGCGATCAACCAACCCATTTACAAACCTCTGAACTTGAGCTTCTTCTGTGGACACCAAGTATGGAGTATATCTAGCCATCTTGCAAAACATAGCATTATAGGTTGACACATCCATATCTAGAGTCTAAACCAATCTCTCAAATTGAGCTACATATTTCTGTTTTTGACTATCAGGAAGAAAGGTATCCATGAAGAACTTTGTGAACTCATCCCATATCAGTGGTGCTGCCCCAGCAGGACTTCCTAGAAATAAAGTATCATACCAAGTGTTAGCCATGCCCTTCAATTTGTACGATTCAAGCTCCATAGCCCTCTCACTAGAACATCCTAATGCCCGCAGTGCCTTAAGAGTACCATCCAGAAAGCTCTGAGGATCAGTTGAACTGTCTGAATTTGTGAAATATGGTGACTTCAAATTTAGAAACTCCTGCAAAGATACCTCATTATTTCCAAAGTTGTACATCTGAACAGGTACCTAAAATTATGGCTGAGGCTGTGCAAAATTGTGTTGATCACCCCTCTCCTATCTATCCAGTTGGCCGGCCAAGCCCTCTATGGCTCTTTGCATGGAAGCAAGTGTCTCTGCAGTACTACCCTCATGAGATTGTGAAAGTGGACTAGCATTTCCTTCAGGAGTGGGCTCTCTTGAACTTCTTAGAGTGGCACTGTAATTCTCTGTGGTATCACAACTACCCCTACCTCGGATCTTTCTATGGACTTCACCTCTTCCCCTACTAGTAATTGCTCTATGAACAATCTGATTAACAAAACAAGACAATTAGATTTATCTAATTAATCCTAAGCATCACATACATAAGGAAGAATAAGAAGGGAAATCAAGACACATCCTATCATGATCTCGCAGAATTATGATTATACAAATGGTCGGCAACATAACCATAGTTGAGATTCTACTAATACCGTGTGCTCCATAGTTACAGAATTAACCTGTCGCTTTGATACCAATATTGTCATGACCCAAATAAGGATCATGACCGGTGCTAAGGATTTTAGGACTTCAAAGCAATCCTCGTTAGATTTCTACTAAAAATCGGACAGAGTTTCTCCTGTTTTTGGGCCTAACAAGAAAATTTCCTGTCTCAATTGAACAATAAAACTACCCAACATCACAACCACCACACAAATACCAACACAATCCATGATAGATCATCAACAATTCACCAATACCACCAACTAACAATACGAAAACCATCTCTAAAGATGAGAGAAAATCCAATATTCAATAAATCCAAAATAACGAAAGAATACTCAAAGCTCTAAAGACATAGCTTCTAAGAGTTTTCAAGAAGCCGAACATAACAAATAAACTCCTGCCCACGCGAAAAAATATGGGGCTTACTAGGAAATTGCTACCTCAAACTCTATATTAACGTAATCCTCGCCGTCACCTGCATTCTCTGAAAAAATAATAGCGAGGGGTGAGACGCTAGCTCAGTGAGTAATAACACTAAACCATAACCGTTTTAATGGGGATAAGTCATAAAATATCATGAAATAATGCTCTTTCAGAAAACAGTAATGAAAAACAATATCATTATTTCATGTAAGCCAAGTGAACAAATAGTTCAGTAATAAACTTAAAAAGCATCGTATCATATCAAATATTAAATATTTGGCAGGTTTTCAAGAATGAATCAAGTAATAAGTGTGGTATTCATCTTCATCAAGAATAGCCCATAACAGTGGACCCCTCATAAAGGAGTCAAATATCATATCAGTAACAGTATGCTAGTTCTACCTTCCCACAAGTGAGGGCTATAACAGTCATCAATAAATATAAAGTGCACCAGGTATAATGATCCTGCCGTTAGCTACGGGATTCAAATCAATGTCTAATCCCATTTATAAATTCTGTGTAAACAATAGGATATTCATATGAAAGGATTGTTCAGAATAGTACATATCATTTAAAGTTCATATCAAATCATGTTACATGTAAGCTTGAATAAAACACATGTCAAAAATACTTAATCTCATGTAAGTAAAGAATATTCACCGTAATAATATCATATCTCAAATAATCATTTCAATATCATATCAAGTAAAGGACTTGCCCCACATGCAATTTCAAAGCATTTCGTAACTCATTGTTTCATCAAAATCAAGTATAAAAAATTTCAAGTTAACAAACACAAATTATGGTGAGATTACTACTCACAGTACTTAAGTTTTCTAAACAAATGTCTTTAAACGACTATAGGTTCCAACTGAAACTGAAGTACTGAGTTCTGATAACTGAATACTGATAACTAAAAGTTTAGATAGATACTAAAGTACTAATTTCTGATGGCTAAGTAACTGATATTTGATAGCCATAGTTCTTTAGAACTATCTGAGTTCCTTACTGAATAGTGAGACTGAAATTATAACTGTGAGAGTTTTCATCTAACCGAAATACCCCGATTATAAACTGAATTAGAGTCCAATCTGTGACCCCAGTTGGAAGGGTGTTAGCACCTTTCCATGGGATACTAACAATGCTGGGTTAACCCTAATCATGAAGAAAGACTCGTGAAGTATATATATCATTGCGTCAACCTTAGTCTGGAAGGAGGAAGACATACCCTATGCTGGATATGTAGTTTTGTAATATAGGGACTGCTGGTAAGGGTCAAACCATCTGCTGGAAGGAATGCCCCCATCCATGGGTTTGCTCGGTGCTGAATCCTACTCCCAACTGGATCGACACTGAACTGATCACTAGACTGTACTAGGCTTGACTGAATTGACACTGATCGTGTTGACTGACTGAACTGGCCTGAGTTTACTGAGTTCTGTTACTGACTGAGTACTACTGTTCTTGACCTTTACTGGGACTATTCTATAACTACTTCAACTAAGTAAATAGTTAGATTTTGGGTAATAAATATCCCCAGGACTGGATAGTGTCAATAATAAAACATGATAAATCTTGAAAGCATAGCAATAGTCAATTGTTCATAATTTATTCAGTGAGATATTTCGTCAAACACTTGTAGGTTATGAACTTGTACACGAATGAGAACATATGCTAACATGTCATGATTGCACTATTCAATTCATATGGACATTCTATCAAATACTTGGGGAGCATGATTGTGATATATGAAGAATAACATATAGGGCATCGTAATTTTAACATGCAATCTTGCAAATTCAAGGGTTTTGACATGAGAGATTCATAATTCAACACACGTGCTAACATAATTTTATGGAAACTCATAAAAGATCTTAACTTGAAACCCATACAACAACACAAATACGAGCATAATTCACTTCATAACATGGGAATCATAATTCAAGTTTTTGAAAAGGATTCTTGAACTCCAAGGTGGAAGGAAACCCAAGGATGAGCATCTAACGTGCCTTGATTTTTAATTTTGTGAAGATTATGGTAAGTTCTTGAGACTTAATTCTTGAGCTTGATGAAACTAGGGATTGTTCTTGAGAGGATTTTGAGAATAAAGAATGTAATTTGCCCTTTTTGGGAGTTAAATCTTGTATTTTAGCTGAATTGGGTGAGGGGAAGGACCTAAATGCCCTTGGAAACTCGAAATTTAATGAGAAAAACTGGCCCAGTGATGCGATATCTGATGCGCCGCATCTATGGAATTGACGTGATCACCGTCGCGTCGCGTCGATGGTGTCAACATAGCAGCTAATGTGACGCGTCAAGATTACGTTGGCTTGCTGTTTTGGTCATCCAAACGTGACTCAAATAAAGTCTGAAAATTCTGAAACTCACCCAATATGGCCTATTGGCATCCCTGATCATAAATCAATTTAAAAATCGACATTCTAAGGTCAGAAAAATCGTAATGATGCCATTGAAATATCGAGGCCAAAATGAGACTAAGTGTCAACACTTGACTGAAATTTTCGAAGTCTGGGGGGCCTCTTTTGGCATGCTATACATGACTGAAGTGACTAGGATTTTACAGGGTCTTACCACCCTTTCAGGAAAATCTATAACCCTAACAACTTTTCAATATAAACAAGAGAAAATTGAAGATAATTTTGACCTTGAAGATGAGTAAATCGTGGCCACAAACATACACATACATCAAAAGAACTTAGCATTTCATCGTGGCATATAATCATAGAGAAAAATAACTCTTTAATCAAATGAATTAAGGATCGACAAAGGAGTTAGATCTTAAAAGTAGCACTTAAATTATAATTTTTACATGTGAATGAGCCAGCTATCATGTATATGCCAAAGTGATCAACTTCAACCTTAAGCTGTGATTTTGCAAATCGCTAGGCCACAAACATAGCACACTATGATATGTCTTTCAAAAATAATACAAAATACCTAGATACAGGTAGCTCACGACTTCTGTTTGAGAAATAATTTCACAGACCCTTTAAAAATAACAAATATGAGTCCGAACTTCATTAGAGGAAGGAAGGAAATTGCAAAACTCATTGAACCTCTTTCTCTAATCAATAAAAGACAATATTTTTCATCATTTTGACAAAAAAAACATGCGAATGGAAGAGAAATAAACAACTCGAATGTGAAATAAACCTAACACTTCATCTCTCATATGAGGATTTTGAAATCTATCAAAATAATTAGTAAGCAGATAACAAGTTCTTGTTTTTTGACTTAACCAATTACTATTTTATTAAGGCGAAACAAATAATAGTGACTATTCTTTTTGACATAAAGGAAACAACTTTACATGCTAAAAGTGAACATATCCACCGATAACGAATTCAAACAAGGCATGAGTACGTATTTTAATCAAGTAAAGGTCGAAACTTTATCCATCTAATTTATTAAGGCAAAACAAACAATACTAACTATTCTTTTCGACATAAAAGAAATAAATTCGCATGCTAAAAGAGAATATATCCAATAACAAATTTAAACAAGGCATGAATATGCATTTTAATCAAGCAAATATCGAAACTTTATCCATCTAATTATAATAATTAAAGAAGAAAGTCAAAGAAACACGTTCAGCTATTGTTAGCTAATTTTATACCATGAACAAAAAAATAGTCATAATGTTGATATCACAACATCCTATGTCCTTCAAAGTCATCTACAACAAACAATCCCAGAAAACAAAGAAGGGGATGAAGAAAAAAACAATAAAAAAACTAAAAGGAAAATGTGTATTTATCTTTTTTGGAGAAGAAAAATGGGGCTTTAAACTTTCTTCGGAGTCTTGATCACCATCATAAAGCAATCTTTTGAGAATCCCGATTAGCCTACTGCTTGAAAAAAAAATTACTAAATTTTTTTTTTAACTCTTTGCTCAAATTTCTTTCACTCTTTGAGACTTGTCTCTCAACCAAATAGTGGTATTATTTATAGGAAAGGATAGTGGTTCACTTCTTTGAATCTACCAATATGGAGAAAAAATTTAGGGGTGTTTTGAAAATTTAAAATTAAGGATAAGGTTTGTTGGAGGAAAAGGTGAGGTGGAATTATACAATCTAGTACAAATTTTGAATTTCAAAAATAGAAAAAGAATAAGGTTGAGGTGGAATAATACAATCTAGTACAAATTTTAAAATTCAAATGGAAAAGAGGATAATGTTGAGGTGGAATTGTACAATCTAGTTAAATTTTCAAATTTAAATTTTTGGGATTAAGATTGGATATTAGAGGAAAATTTGGTTGTTGATGTGTTTATTGAGATTAGGATTTAATAAATGGCTCTAACTCATAATTTTTTTATTTAAATTAAAATCATACTGAAAATCAATTGGCAATTGCATTACAATTATGACCAAATTTAATAAATTGACTAAAATTTAAATAAGATCCGATACGAATTATTAACCGATTTAATTTCGAGATTCTTGATTAGATAAAACCAAATAAATATTTTTTTAAATAAATTATTTTTGAGAAAAAATTATATTTGGATCAAAATTTTATCTATTTGAATAAATTTTCAAGATTAATCACAATAATAGTCTAGTTTTGATAAAAATATAAATTTAAGTAACAAAATTTATACAATCTTGTATATGTAAATACGAGAACATATAATCGGTACTTAAATGATAAAATTAATCCAAAATAAATATTTTAGAGCATATTTATCCAGATGAAATAAACACTTCAATTTTATTAGATATTGAAGAAACTCAGGATTAAATTTAGTCATGTAGGGCAAAAATTAGGGGTCAACAACAGCCTAAATCTTGTGATACTCTATTCCTCATCAGATTTGGATACTTCATGAATTTCATCTTCTACTTCAAGTTTAGGGCCGCATCACTACTGCAATATGTTGAAGACTCGATTCGAGCAATATTCAAAGTACTATAAGTTTTTTCCTTGTCAAGAAAACTTCATTGCTTGGGAGATAATGAAGAAGACTTTTGCTTTAAAGACGCCATCTTTATGGGACTCCAAATATGCATTCAAGATTCATACTTTGCTTTCTTTTACTCTTTTATTTTTTGTTTTCTAATTTGCGTTAACATTTATTTTCTCGTAAAGTTTTAGAGTTAAGAAGGGGCACTAATAGTCTATGAGGTATGCGATCTAAAAGCTTTTCAACAGCTTTATGTTGTTGGAACCATCTTAACCACACCGAGATAAAATCAATTTTGACAGTCAAATCAAAAGTCACTTGCCCTGACACCCTTATTTTCATCAAGCCAAACTAAAGCACTGTGATAGAACTAACACCATCTAACAGTTGGCACCCCTATTCGTTAGTCAAGCTGAAGAGTAGGCTTCCAACTTTTTCTTTTGCAGGCTTCCGAAAGAGTATGAATTACTTAGAAGTAGATGTCCATAATAATTCCTTCTTTGTGATGTTGGCAGGAGTCTGTTTGAATCGCGACCTTCCTAGATATCTCGGTATGCAGGTTCATGGAGCAACTCTCTTCACAGTACTTCAGATTTTTTTGGCATGGTGTCAACCTCTTCTAGGAACTTGGCAAAGAATTTCATTAAGAATTCTTTTTTTAACTTGACTAAAGGAGACACGAAATATTTCTACAGATTTTATGATGGGACAATATTGTACCTACTAAAGCATGTTCATGGCATAGCCAAAGTCCTTCGGTTTTGGAGTTTTCTTTTGCTTCCTATGTTCAAGTTATTGTATGCATTTGTTCTTTGGATAATTTGTGCCATAGACATAAATTCTTACCACTAAAATAAAGCTTCGTATTGTTGGAATTTGATACAAGAAGCTTAGTACATTTGACTGTGGTTTCATTTTTTTTCTTGTTGTGTTGTAGATTTACGAGAAAACACAAATGATCTCGATATCAAAAAGTTGATCCACCAAATGTTCATATGATCGATGTTAATCCTTTAACGCGTAACTTCCTTACTATTTGGAAAGAAAGAAACTTGGAGTTATGAGATTTTATCTTTAGCAAGCACGTAGCCTATCTCATGATCCTTGCCGCTTGGGGAGAAAGACTTTTGAACTACTGTATTCAATTCTTTAGAGAGCAAGCATGTGGTGTAGCTCATTTTTTGATTTTGGGAGATCATATTCTAACCTTTGCATATAATCCTTGTGGCCACGCAAGAAAGGAGTTTTGAGTTTCCGTGTTTCATCCTAAGTGGACGAGTACATAGTACATCTCATCCTTGAGGATTGGTGACAAAAAACTTTGAGTCACAACATTTCCTCTTTTTTTTTTATATTTTTTAACTCATATGACTGAACTTAGGATAAAAAAACTCTAAGCTGCCTACGTACCTCAGATAAGAGGATTAAGTCATGGTTCAGGATGGTGAGTTAATTTTTTTTATTTTTTTCTTTATTTTTTTTTATCTTTTTTTTAGAGTCGTTCACAGTTTAGACTCATGCGGGCCAGGAGTGATTTGACTTACAATTTAAGCTCGTGCATCAAGGAGTATTCTGGGATATAATTCTTGTAATGTAACTTTCCTCCCAACCCTTTGTAATGAAGTATTGTTTCACTTTTCAGTTTGGAATTTATTGGACCCAATAGTTGAAGCAGCTTTGCACTTGATTTTGTGTCGACTTTTGAAAGTTGGAGTTTAGAAGTTCTTTGACATTTTTTCTTTTACGAGCGATCAATGTCCAAGTGTCACCCTTCTTGCTATTGGAGAAGCCATTTGACATGGGCTTGCTTGTTTTTTTTCTTTAGGGTGAGAATCTCAATTGGGTCAAAAATCTCAAGTTGTAGCATGATGATTCCTTCACCTTTTGATGATGCCACAGATCACATAAGTTGTAGAATTTTTAAAATTGAACCTTTTTATGGATCAGTTTGGCTCTAACATGATTTTCATCAACTATATCACCATTATTAGTGATGATTTTTCTCTCTCGTGTTAACATCATGATCTTTTCCTTTAGGATGAAGGATTCTGTGGTGTGATGACTAACAATGCGTTGAAATTTACAGTACTTAGGATTGCCGACTTTGTTAGATTCTTCATGTAGCTTTGACTTAGGGAGTTCAATGACTTCTTTGGCTAGCAACTCGTTAAGAATGGCAGGAATATCAGAGTCGGTAAAAGGATATACCCTTGTTTGTAACTCCTTAAAGGTTGGTTGATTTTTCACTTCTCGCATTTGTTGCTTTGGAGCTTTCTGTTTTAATTTTTGTCTTGTGAAGGCCTTCGTAAAACTCACAGTTGTCACCATAGATTTTCCAATTTGGTCTTCTGATGATCTCTTGACTTTTGTGACTTTTTTCCTAGGATCAAAGACAGGTGACGCCATGATATGACTTGCAAATCTTAGCTCTATGTCATGAGAACTGATAGCTAATTCTTCAAAATTTCGAGGCTTAATTCCTTAGAGGATATACACAATGCCACAATGCATCCCTTGAATGCAAACTTCAACTGCGGAAGTTTTGAAAAGTTGATCCTTACAATCAAAGCTCAATGTTCGCCAATAATTTATGTAGTCCACTACATGCTCGTCTTTACTTTGTCTTGTGTTTGTCAACTCCATCATGCTGACCGTACGATGGGTGTTGTAAAAATAATTTAGGAATTGACTTTCTAGTTGCTCTCACCAATTAATTGATTCAGACTCCAAGTCTGTGGACCAATCAAAGGCGTGGCCTTTCAAAGAGAGGATAAACTTCTTGACAAGAAGATTACCCTGTGTACCAACACTGCTATAAGTCTCAATGAAATGAGAAACGTGTTGCCTTGGATTTCCCTTTCTATTAAATTATTGAAACTTTGTGTGGTTGATATCCAATTGACATCGATAAGCCCTCGATTAGCTTAGAATATGACTTTGAGTATATTATGAAACTTTATGACGGATGCCGTAGTGTGCCTTGATGATATTTGCAATCATATCTTGCAGTTGTTGAACTATTAGAGTGGCCACTGAAGCGGATCGATCAGCGCATTGATTGTCACTTGACTTGATAAGAGATTTACCATCAACTTTTTCATGCGGTGTTAGATTATAATTTGACTCTCCAAGATTGTAGAGATCTAACTTTCTCATAAGTTGGGTGATTTGAAGATATTTCTCATCAACAGACTTCTTCAAGGCTTCAATAGTTTGCTTCATTATTGCAAACTTCAAGTTGATATCATGTGCGTCAGCCATAAAGGCATTGACCTTTGTTGAAATTGAAGAATCCGTCGAATATTCAGATTCACTAAAATTGATGCCAGTCTGCGAGAGTTCATCATATAACAAGGATGACAAATTGCCCTCAAGGGTTGTAGTTTCAGCTATTATATGAGATTTGCTCCTTTTTCCCTTCTCCAAAGAAATGAAGTATTCAAATTTATCCCAACCACCGGTCTTAAACTTGTGTCAAGTGAGTGGACCAACATAGCTGAGCTCATCAGATGCGGCAGTAGAAAAGTTCTTTCATGAAACACCATTAGTCTTTTTGAAGTCCATAGCAGTAGTTGAATTTGATTTGCAGGAGAAAGAGATGGATAGTAGAAATGGTTTCACTGGGCGTGCCAAAATTCATTCGTAATAATTTTTCATAGTACTGAAAATTAACTGCAAGCAAAGATAAAATAAACAAAAAGAATGATTTTATTTAAATAAATTTTGTGGGTACAATTCTGTTGTTCTCTCAATTCTTCTCTCCTATGATTTTTCATGATTGAAGGGCCTTTTGTAACGTAATTTTCGAACTTTTGGATGGTTTGAGCCTCCTAGAAATGCGTTTGAATCTTTAGAAATTTTCGGACAACACTTTGTCTTCTCGAGTTGATCTCCGGATAGAATTCTGGTGACGACTCCTTTGAAGAACTGTGTAGTTGATGTAGGTGTTTTCTCTAATGCTTCTAGAATTATCATCAGAAAATTATGTAACCCTCTTATTTATGATTGTAGGGGGTAGACAGTTCAAGTGTAAATAATTTTTTCTGCCTTATTCTAATGGTTACATTCAATTATCAACTTAACCGAAATGTTGTGTGATAAGATTACTTGTGATTAGCCACAAATATGTCATTTGAGACACTTGGTGATGTTTCATTAGCTATTGAACTTAACTTGAATTGCCACATTCTTGATCGGGTGGCCTCTTCTTGTTGGTCTTTGATTTGACTAGGATGTCACGTCACTTGACACGTGGCGTGAGTTTGGACTTCAATGTGAGATGAATCTTGATGAGGAATAAAATGGGCTTAATATTTTTACAACCCAAAATAATTTTAGACCAAAGAAAATATGGATCAAAATTCAAATATTATATGAATTTGATCCAATAAATTTTACGTGTCTACGCTAACAATATTCTTCCTCTTATAATTCCTCTTATCTTGAGGAATAACAACCTTTTTGTTGAGTTTTTTTTCAATTTACATGTTCACATTGAGCTTTTCAGATGGTTCATCTACTAGAGGAAATTCAATTTTGTCAGGCAAGCACTCTTTTTGCTTCTTGATGTTAGACCCACGTTCAACAATTATTTTTTTTACACTTAGAAGAGACGGAGTAAAACAACCAAGATCAAACGAAGTTCTAGAAACAATAGTGGAGCTACTATTCTCTATTAATCGAGGGCTCTTATGTAAATGAGTAGAATCAAACTTCGGTTTAAACATGATTCATGAAAATCTATCACAATCAGAAATAGAAGAAGAAAACTTTGTTGAAAATATACTGAAAAATCACACGGAATAAGAAAAGAAAGAAACACTTTTAGCAAAATTGTACCAACAAAGCTCACATTAGATAAAAACAAAAAAGATAGTAAAGAAATATGATAACAAACGTAAACCCCAATTTTATTTTTCTTTTCAAGAAATGCTTTGAGTATGTAAATGGAGAAAAGATGTACAGTATGAATGAAGAAGAAACGCGTTTAAGGCAAAAAAAAAATATTCTTTTAGTAAAATAGTTTCAGAAAAATGTGAAACTTTTTGGAATAGATAAATATAGGAATAGTAAATGAAGATATTTATTCATATCATAATATACTCTTACCATAATTATCAACACACTATTTAAGGAGAAACGAATACTATTCTATAAAAAGGGAGTTAATTTTATTGTATAAAATATATTATCAAATTTTATAAATAAAATAAAATAAATATATTTTAAAAAAAATTGTTATAATTTACAATTAAATAATTAATAAAGTAATTATCTAAAAGTATTGCTATAACTTATAATTTTTTTTGGTCAAATAACTTAAATATCAACCCTTATAGAAAGAATTACACTCTCTCCCATTTTTTTAATTACTTTACTCTCTCTCTCCCTATTAATATACATAACATAGCCGACATATACATAGCATTCTGTGTGTATGTTAGGATTTTTGTAATATGTTTAGGGAGTTGGATTTTTTGTAATATTGGAAACATAAGTTGTGTATTTGTGTAAATTTGATAAATATACAGATAATAATTTTCATTTACAACAAATTGACTGTTGGCCATCTCCTTTAACTTTGTATCCTTGTTGGGCCATTTGACCTATTTTCTTTCTATTTTTTTAAAAAACTTTTTAATTATTTTTTTGGTTGTGCTATTTTTTTTAAAAAAAAATTCATTCTATAAATTCTTTTTTTTTTCTTTTTTTTTTTAAAAAAATATTTTTCCTTTTTGATTGTTTCACTTCTTTTTCCGAAAAATAAATGTTTTTGTTGTTTTATTATTTTTTTGTTTATGCTTTTATTTATGGGGAAAGGACAGAAATGGTACTTCAAATTAAACTATTTCCATGAAAATGGTCATGAAATTTAAAATTCACTTTTTAGCCATTTCAATTTGTTGATTTGTTCTACACCGTTTCTACACACCTTCTATACAGTTTCTATACATAACTTATACATATAAATATTCAATACGAAAATTATATAGTTTTGATGCACAATTTATACAATAATTGTATATTTTTTTACACATTTTATACAACAAATATATAATTTTTATACACTTTATATATATATATATTTTATACATATACATATTTGATAGAACTATACAATTTTTATACATATATCTAATATAGATACATATTCTATATAACAATTATATCATTTGTATATAATTATATTTAATTGTTATTTCTAAACAATAAAAAAAAGTAGAATATTTTTTCAATTAAAAAATTTATAGGAAAAAAAAAACTAAAATATTTTTAAAAGGGCCGAATGGCCCAAGTTGAACACTGTATCAGTATTGTATATGGACTGTATCTAAACTACGTGGGCCAAAATGACCCAAATTAGAAAATGACTATAAAGTGAAAATAATATACTTGACTGACCACTTTTTGGAAAGATATCAAACTTGAGTTATTTGTTTTAAAAAGTGTTATAGAGTGTCTTTTTCCCTTTATTTATTAGGATGAAAACGCATGATAGTCAAATAAATATCAATCGATATATTACATTATTATTTATATAATATCAATGCACAATTATACAACATTCATACAATGTCAAACATTATATACTTATTTATATAATATTGATACACATCTATATACTATTTATATAATATTTATACACACTTCTACACCATTTATACAACGTTGTTACATAACTATTTGTATAATATTGATACATGTTTATACATATTTATACAATATCGATATATTACATATATACACTATATAACTATTTATACATCATATATACATATTTATATATAATTATACAATATCGATACACGTTTGTATCCTATTTATATAATATCAATATATTACATATACATTATATAAATATTATATATACAATACATAGTCAGTTGGGATATAAAGTTGGGCTACAAGTTTTGTAGTGAATTTTCCTTGGTGATTAATAAAATTATTAGTTATCCCCCCCAAAAAAAATTATTTAGCCACGATTTTATATCATTTAGTCACAATCTGGGCAAGTTTCATGGGAAATGGTGAAGAGTGAGGAAGAGAAGTGTGTTTGAATGCCATGGTAGGTACTCCTGGTTTTAACACTTCTGAACTCAAGTGTAATATTAAGAAGGCAAAATGACTTTCTGGATCCCTGTACTATGTCGTTTATGTAAGTTGGAAATTCTACTTACATGTTTATTATATGGACCCTTGAACCCATCAAAAAACAATATTTCGCACCCTCTGACCGTTGACCATGCCTATGTGGCATTGGAAGGGTGACTAGGACAAAGAGAGTGTAGCCACTCGCCTGGGGTGCAAGTGGGGATCAATTTTTGGCCAATTTTACATTAAAATAATTAAAAAAAAAATATTAAAAGTTAAAAAAATAATAAAAAGGGTCCTTTTTTCCCCTCCATCTTTTTAAATTTAAAAATATTTTCAAAAATTTAAAAATAATTTAAAAATATTTTTAAAAATTTAAAAATAATCTAAAAATATTTTTAAAAAATTTAAAATAATTTAAAAATATTTTTAAAAATTTAAAAAAAATTAAAAAGGGTCCTTTTTTTTCTTCCATCTTTTTAAATTTAAAAATATTTTGAAAATTTTAAAATTAATTTAAAATATTTTTAAAAAATTTAAAAACAATTTTAAAAGATTTTTAAAATTTTAAAAATAATTTAAAAATATTTTTAAAATAAAAAAAATTATTTTAAAAATATTTTATTTTTTTTTTAAAATAATATTTTTTTTCCCTCCCCACCTCACCCCAGCCCTTCCCAACCCCCACACCCCACCTAGCCCCTTCCCCCCCCCACCCTCGACCCCCCACCCCACCCCAATATCCGTCCAGCCCTTTCCCACCCCACCCCAGCCCTGTGTTCCCTCTCCCCACACCTCACCAGCCCCTCTCCACCCCACACCCCTCTCAGCCCCGTCCCCACCCTACCCCATCCCCTTCCAGCTCCCACACCCACCCCAACACTCTTCCAGCCCCCCACCCCCCCACACGTTCACTTTTTATTTTTTATTTTAATTTTTCCTCTCAATTAATTTTCTTTTAATTAAAATTTAAATTTAAAATCTTTTTATTTTTTTGGGGATTAAAATTTAAATTTAAATTGAAAATGAGTGATAGTGAGTGAATATCACTTGAAAAAAATTAAACTTTCTGAGAATTTGTTAAAAATATTCAAATATTAAAATAAAAAATTTATTATGTTTGTATATATGGATTTATAGTTAAAAATTTAAATTAGTTGGAGAAGAATTTTAATTATTTCGAATGAATTTGATGTTTAATTTGTGAGCAAAAATAAAAACATGATTATTCAAATTTTTCTACAATTTATAAATTTTTGTTATTTAATTAAATTAATTTTAATATTTAATTTGTTATGTAGTATTTTAAAAATGACTTGGAATTTAATGTAATATTTTTTTTTATTTTCTTTATTTTTGTAAATGACGTGGCAGATAACGCGACAGACGTGTCAGGCGTGGCAGACGTGACAGATGACGTGGGGGAAGAGTGTTTTATACTCATAAAAAATGGGTTTAAAATATTGCTTTTTAGTGGGTTCAGGGGTCTAGATGACAAACATGTAAGTAGAAGTGTCCAACTTACAAAACCGACCTAGTACAAGGGTCCAGAAGGTCATTTTTCTTATTAAGAAAATAACTATCTTTATTTTGGTGTTTTATGGAGGTAGACATAGCTTCCTTGACAATTAAACAAATAAAGAGCTTGGAATAGTTTCTTAGATGGATACGCAATTGAGAGTAATATTGGCAAAATGCATTTTTTTTTTTAAATTTTGGCTATTTTTTTGCAATTTAAAATATGATTATATTTGTTATAAAATATTTACTTTATTGTATATATCTAAAATTACCCCATTAATAAATAGATAAAACTGTATATTAAATATGTAAAATATATTTATGTATATTAAATTTATACATCTATTAACTATAATTTTGATGGACAGTTATACAATATAAAATTGGGAAAAGGACATAAATGGCCACTCGGCCGAAATTAATTTCACGAAAATGGCCATGGAATTCAAATTCAATTTTCTAGCAATTTTAATTTGCTGGCTTATTCTATACAGTTTCTATACTTATCTTATACATATAAATATTTCATAGAAGATTATATAGTTTCGATACACAACTTATTATAGTTGTTTTACACATTTTATACAACAATTATATAATTTTTATACACTTTCTATACATTTTCTATATATACTTTTTACATATACATATTTGATTGAACTATCCAACTATACATATATCTTATATAGATACATATTCTATCTAATAAAATATCATTTTTGTATAATTATATTTAATTATTATTTTTAAACAACAAAAAAATAAAATATTTTTCAGTTAAAAAATTTATAGCAAAAAAAACTGAAATATATTTAGAAAAAGGCCGAATGACCCAAGTTGGAAACTGTATCAGTATTGTATATGGATTGTATCAATGTGGTATATAAACTGTATCTGAACTAGATGGGCTAAAATGACCCAAATTACAAAAGGTTAACTTACATAAATCCTTGTTTCTTTAAGTGATATTACATTTTATCCTAATTATTTGGTTAATTACATCTTATCCCAATTTTTTAAAGTCGTGATACATATGTTATAAGGTGATACATATAAAAAGTGATACGTTTAAAACAGACTAGATATTTATTTAAGGAAGTAGAAGATTCTCTTTTATTCTGTGGAGCAAATCATGTACAATCAGTTACAGAATGAATTAATGAGATTCATAAAATCAGCAATACCCCCAATCAACTTTCAAATTTCAAGCGAACAAATCGAGTCAAATTGAGTTTCTTCAATCTTCCATGTGATACATTTGGTAAAAGTTTCCCGCCGAACTCACTGGTATCAGGTTATTCATTGGGTGCAATGATAGTGTTTTGTCGCCGGAGAAATGGAACCCAACCGTCGAAACACTCACACGAACGTGTCACCTGAAACACTGAAACACCGACGCCGTTACCACTTACGTCCACCTGAAATACCGACTTCAGAATCGATAACATCTGACTATCGACACTGATTATGGTAAGTCCGATGTAGAAGTAAGTGCTCTTCAATTTACATAGCAACGGGGAAATCACGGAGTTGCAGACTAGTACGACGTCGTCGACGGGAGTGAATGAAGAAGAGAAGGAGAAGAAGAGGAATTATTATTTGAATACGTGATACATCTGAAAATCTGAATTATTATTTGGCGGCGGAGGATTACTATGTGACACATCTGAAATATGTGTGATACATTTGGTTGCATTTCTATGATTTTTATATAATTCATATTAAATGTTTATGAAAGTTCTGTGATTCATATTAATATTGTTTGCATTAGTTTAAAGAGGTTATCTGTTATATTAGTGATACATTTTTATAGTTAAAATAAATGTATGTATTACCAATAATCTGACTGCAAATGTATCACTCATACATTGTCAATACAAATATATCACCAATAATCTAACAACAAAATGTATCACACATACACTATCAACAATGGTATCACCCATATACTGATAACAAAAGTATCATTCATATGAATCACCGTTACACTATGAAAATGTATTTTAAAAATTAATATTTTTATATATGTATCAATCGGATTAACAAAAAAAATATGTATCACCTATATGTATCACCGACAATTTCATACTAATATTTACTTAAACATATATGAATAACTAAATAAATATATATATGTATCAATCGATTTTTAAAAAATATATGGAAGAGATTTTAAGGGAGGAAATTTTAAGAAAAAAAATAGTTGCATGCTTTAATAAAGGATAGCAAATCGGGAAAGAAGATCCTTGATTTAATATAATGATGCGACCAATTTCAATTTGGTGTTGTCCATTCAGTGATTTCCATGTTTGGACTTTGGATGTTGGAAATTTTACAACCTGATATTTTATTATAAATACTTATTTTTAAAAAAATTAAAAAATATGTGTATAATTTGGGAGAGATTTTAGAAAAGGCAATCTTTGAAAGAAAAAAATCTTGCATGAGTTAATGGTGGAGTAAAAATAGGATGTGGGGTTTTGTTGATATGTATCAAGAGTAAAGTTGAAAACCGAAATTTAATGTAAATTTTTAAAAAGTAAGATATATTGTGTAATATAATCTCTTAAGTTTGAGATTTGTGTAATTTGTCCATTAAAAATGACTATAATGTGGAAATAAAATAGCCGACTGACTATTTTTTAGCAAATGGTCAAACATGGGCTATTTATTTTAAAAATGGTCATGTGATGTCTTTTTCCCAATAAAATTCCTTAAGGAAATGGACATCCCATTATTGAATCCATTGACGACCCTTGAAGTGGTTGTACATTTTCTAAATACCCGGGGCTTTGAGCTAAAAATGACAAAAGAATTTAAAAATGAGGTGTAGGTGACTCAAGTCTTAATAATTTAGTGTAAGTGACAATTACTTTATTATGGATTAAGAAAGTTGGGTAAGTTTGAGAATAGCTCACAAGTTTTAAAATTTACACTTTGATTTAAATGTTTACCTAATATAACAGGAAACGGAGGAGGAAAAGGTGCGTTTCTCCCTCGTCTCATCCATTGTTGTTTTCTCTCTCTTAGAAATTTTTGTTGTACATTGTTGCTGCTACTTTATTCATTATCTTCTGCATCATTATCATCATCTTCTACTTTATTATCATCTTTATCTTCTTCTTGTTGACCATTGTTGTTGTTGTTACCGCTACTGCTGCTATTTGACCAATTTCTTAGGTCAAATTTTATTTCATACATCACTTTCCACTTTGAGATTACTTCACAGGAGACTTTGGTAAGTCAAATTATGATTTTGGTTGAATTTTTCATCTGGCTAACTGTTATTGTGTTGTTTTTCAACAGTAGATAGCACGCGAACATGAATACAACATAAGAGACTTTTGTTTAAACAGATCAATCATCTGTTGCGACAGATGAGCCATCTGTTGCAATGGAAGACAGATGTTGGATTCATATTTATGGTTCTATAGTGCCGTAACATGAACCTAACAGATGGTTCATTTGTTGTAACATATGATCCATCGGTTGCAACAGACTAGTTATCTATTGCAACAGGATAAATATTTATTACAACAGCTTAGTAACCTGTTGCAACAAAATCTGAACTCGATTCCAACAGACGTGTCATCTGTTGCAACAGGATAAATTTTTATTGCAACAGATTAGTAACCTATTGCAATAGAACCTGAACTCTTTCCGATAGACGCGTCGTCTGTTGCAACAGATATATAGTATGTTGCAACTAAGGGTGGGCGTTCGGTATTCCGTTCGATATTTTCAAATTTCATGTTCGGTAATTTGGTAATCGGTATTTAAAAGTAGATACCACATACCATACTTATAAACATCGATTCGGTAATTCAGTAATTAGTAAATTAAACTTTGATTCGGTACGATTTTTGGTAATACCATATTAAAGTTGAAATTGCCCAGATGTACATCTATACTTCAAAGAGTATATTTAATAGAAACCCTATTTAGTATTCCTTTTGTTTCTTTTTACGAATATATTACCAAGGTCCAAGAGATTCTTTGGGATTGACTAATACTGTTATCTATTGAGTAAGTTATATATATAAAAAAAATTCGATATTCGGTAAATACCGAATACCAAACGGTATTAATATCTTTTACTAAACCCAATCCCGAATATCAAAATAATAAAATTTTTCTTCCAAATACCATACCAAATACCGAATTACCGAATACCAATTACCAAATTTTTTGGTTCGATTCGGTAATTCGGTATTTTATGCCCAGGCCTAGTTGGAACATATGATTCAACCGTTACAACATATGACTCGTCTATTGAAATCAGCTTCAAGAGTGTAACATGAATCACAACAGGTAAGTAATCTGCTGCGATTGATTGTCACACCCTTTTTTTAAACCGAAAAGATTATATTTTAAGTTTGAAAGGATTTTTACAATTAAAGTGACAAAAGATGAAAGTTTGTTTTGAAAAAGAATTATTTACATTTTTATTCAGAGTCGCCACTTGACATAATCCGGTGTACCAAGTCACCTTTGAAAAATTCTTTTCAAAACTTTTGACTCTTTAAAACTGATTTGCGAACAGAGATTCTAGTTAAGGAAGTCTGTTGACCAAGGGGAAGGTGTTACACACCCCTCAATTCCGTGGTTCGACCACGGTCGCTTGATTGAGTGTATCGGCTAATTTGACACTATAAAACGTATAAACACATACACATAAACAAGCAAACAAACACATTAAACAACAATCCAAAACCAAAATAACAATGTCTAGCCCAACTATATAGTCCAAAATAGAAAAATACAAAAAATATTAATCTTATTCTATACTAGTCCTAGACTAAGCTCCACTCGATGCCTCGAGCCTTTGTCACGAATGTCCTCCGGGTGCAAAATACTTTAGGACATTCCCCGGCAAATAAGCACAAATACCTCGGGTTATTTCCCATCCAAATGAATACATCTGAATTAAATACGATAAACTAAAAAACATTCAACATACACATTCAAACATTCAACGCATTAACAACACATCATTCCTAAATTTTGCCTACTCGAACCTAAATATTTTGCCTATCCAATTCGACCTATCATGATACTATGTAATTGACAAACTTAATATTGATTCTGAATTAAGTAAAATAACAATAAACCAACATTAATCTAAATTCACCCTTTTTATCAATCTCGCAATTCCACCTTATCTAGCTTCATTTTTTTTATCATCAGACCATCAAAATTACTCAAATTTGTTCCATATATCGCCAAAATTGCATCGTTAAGCACATAATCATAACATCAATAAAATCTAACAATCATGATCAACCCACACATAATCACAACCAATTTAACAAATCAAGATAAAGAGAAGAGAATGGGTTAAGGAAATAGACCCCAATAGAACTCATTTTCATTGATAATAAAGAAATTCGAAATCAAAATCCTCAAACAGGGAACCCCAATGACAAACAAACCAAATCAATGTCCTCCAAAAGCATGATATTGAAACTGAATCCCTAAGACAAATGAACCTGGATCCCTTTTTTTATTTCCCTCTACTGTGAGCGTGTGTGTCTTCGTGTTACTGCGTAGATGGATGGACTATATAAGTGACACCATTTTTATTTTACTATTATGTATGTGTATTCGAAGGATAAGAAAGACAAGTGAACTGGAATCCCTCCTTTTTATCCCCAAATCCCCCATTTCTGTGATCGATTTCCCATCTATTCCTTGTGCAATTTTTGGTGTGTATGTGATGTTCGTGCCTTTCCCTGTTGGGAGCTCCAAAAATAACCAAAAAATAGAGATTCATGTCCTTCTTCTTTTTTTGAATGAAGAAGAAGAAGCCCAAAAATCAAGAAAATCCCTCACTCATTTTTGTTCAATGTGTATCTGTCTATGTGGGGAAGAAGGATCAGCATTCAAACTAAAATAGAAGTCTCATCTTTATTTTTTCATCTGTATCAAGTGTCCCCCCTAAAAAATGGTGTGTATGTGTACTGGCTACTGTGTGTGTGCGTGAATTAAGTAGAGTTAACCGTGTGTGCGTCAATGAATCATCATGAAGAAGAAAAACTCAAATCCCTTTTTCCTTTCCTTTCAATCCCTCTCTGTAGTGTAGTCTCTCTCTCCCCTTGTGCGTATGTTATCCTTTTTCCTTTTCTTGTTTTCTTTTTTTGTTTTTTAATTTTGTCCTAAGTGGGTGTATATTATTGGTGGCTTGTGGAAAATTATGAGGTGGCTTGTAGAAATATGTGTGTGGCGTGTGGTTCCTACGTAGATGAGTGTGTAAGGTGAGTGAGGCATGTATTTTTTGTGTGTAAATGATGAAAAAAAAAGAGTGATACGTGAGGTGGCATGGTGAGGTGTCAAAAGTGTCATAAAATTGATTACTTTTTGTCTTTTTTGGGGAAAATTTATCAACTAAAAGAAACAAGGTATATGGTAAGGTGAAATAAATAAGAAAAAATATGTTCGGGGAGGGACAAAATTACATGTCTACATCATGCCCCCTTTGAATGTAAATACAAAGTGTTTTCAGATAAAGAAGTAGACAACGAGACAGAATTTGATCCGACCATTATTCAAAAGAAAGGAAAAGAAAGATAGATACAACTGAGTCTTTACTTTGGACAAACTACTCATCCCAAGTTATGTAGGGATCCAGTCCCCTGGTATCTCCGAGGTTGGAAGAGAAGTGGACTATACCGAGTTGGAGAGTCGAATGAGATTCCATCGAGGTTCCAGTCCGCAGCTCTGTCATTATATCAAAATGAAAATTACAAGTTAAACCATAAATGAAATTACAAAAATCCTATCTATGCCACTTTTTTATGACTTTTGACTTGAGTTTCATTACCCTATTCTTCAGAAGAGCTCCTGACTTGCAATTTCTTTAACTTGTTGCTTGACTTTCAATTGCTTCACCTTGTTGCTTGACTTTTAATTTCTTCACTTTGTTGCTTTGACTTTCCATTTATTCGCCCTTCTCTTCAGGTGGGCTCTTGACTTGTCATTTCATCACCCGGTTCTTCAGGTGGGCACCTGACTTTTAATTTCATTACCTTGTTGTTTGACTTTCAATTTCATTACCCTATTCTTCAGGCGGGCTCCCGACTTTCAATTTCATCACCCTGTTCTTCAAGCGAGCTCTTGACTTGCAATTTCATCACTCTATTCTTCAGGCGAGCTCCCGACTTTCAATTCTATCACCCTATTCTTTAGGTGGACTCCTGACTTGCAATTTCATCATTATGTTCTCCAGGCGAGCTCCCGACTTTCAATTTCATCACCCTGCTCTTCAAGTGGGCTCCTGACATACAACTTCATCACCCTTGTTCTTCAAGCAGGATCCTGACTTTCAATTTTCATCACCCTTGTTATTCAGGAAGGCTCCTAACTTTCAGTTTCATCACCCTTGTTCTTCAGGCGAGCTCCTGACTTTTAATTTTCATCACCCTTGTTCTTCAGATGGGTTCCTGACTTTCAGTTTTATCACCCTTGTTCTTCAGGCGGGCTCCTGGCTTTCAATTTCACCACCCTTGTTTTTCAGGCAGGCTCCTGACTTTTAATTTTTATCACTTTGTTCTTCAGACGAGCTCTCGACTTTTAATTTCATCACCCTGTTCTTCAGACGGACTCCTGACTTGCAATTTTCTAACTATGTTCTTCGGGCGAGCTCCCAACTTTTAATTTCATCACTCTATTCTTCAGGAAGGCTCCTGACTTATAATTTTATTGCTCTGTTCTCCGGGCGAGCTCCCGAATTTCAATTTCATCACTCTGTTCTTCAGGCAGGATCCTGACTTACAACTTCATCACCCTATTCTTCAGGCAGGCTCCTGAAACCAAAATCAAAATTAGAACGAAAATTATCCCAAACATAGATTATGATAAAGAAAGATTTCATTCATTCATTTTTTGTTGAAAGTAATGACCCATTTTCCAGGAGGGTCCTGAACATAAAGCAATGTCCCATTTTTTAGGAGGGTCTTGAACATAAAGTAAATTCCTATTTTCCAGTAAGGTCCTGAACATAAAGTAATGTTCCATTTTCCAGGAGGGTCCTGAACATAAAGTAATGTCCCATTTTCCAAGAGGGTCTTGAACATAAAGTAATGTCCCATTTTTCAGGAGGGTCTTGAACATAAAGTAATGTCCTATTTTCTAGGAGGGTCCTGAACATAAAGTAATGTCCCATTTTCCAGGAGGGTCCTACACATAAAGTAAATTCTCATTTTTCAGGAGGGTCCTGAATATAAAGTAATGTCCCATTTTTTAGGAGGGTCCTGAACATAAAGTAAATTCTTATTTTCCAGGAGGGTTCTGAACATAAGGTAATGTCCCATTTTCCAGGAGGGTCCTGAACATAAAGTAAATTCTGATTTTTCAGGAGGGTCCTGAACATAAAGTAAATTTCAATTCTCCAGAAGGGTCTTGAATATAAAGTAATGTCTCATTTTTTAGGAGGGTCCTGAAGTGAAGTTCCTAATAGCAGGAATTAAATTTTCTATTTTCCCAGTTTATCATCAAAAGCTTTTGCGGGTGTAAAACCCAATCACAACTACTTGCAACAATTCATAATGCAAGTATGAATCATGATTCTGATCAACAGATTCACCTTTTTTAGGGTAAAATTTAATGACTAAGACCAATAAGTCCCTCTCTTATGAGTGAAAGTGAAAGATTCTTAGATAAAGTGCAACTTTTAGGATTAAAGGCTCAAATTAGGATATACACCTCCTAGCCATGAGACATGAAAGACCCAAATTAGAGAATGTACCTCTTAGGGATATAATATGATGACTTTTACCATGATTGTGATTACTAAACCTGTATAAAAACACTGCTCTTCTATTTGCAGAAATAAGGAACTGCATCTCTGGACATTTGCGCTTTGAAGCCTTGGATTTGAAGGTAGCAACTGTTCCTGATTCATATAAAGAAAATTTATGAGTTTAAAACAATGTGGTTGGCTTGCGGCTTTGGCTTTTGAGGCGGTTTCTCTTGTACTTATCCCGTTAATTTTTCTTCCAATCATTAACATTTTTCATTGCCTCATTGTACCATTGGTCCAAACTCAGAATATTAAGAGTGACTTTAAAACAAACACAGTATCTCTGGTTTGCTATGTTTCTCAGACAATCCCCTTTAAACCTTGGTATTTCCATAAATTCCCCAAATTTGTCTGTTGACAACAACCTTCTGTATGCCTTGTTCTGGCTTGCAATCTTGTTTTTTTCATGTGCTGGCCTTTTGTCTTGATTTGCAAAATTGAAGAAATTGGTAGTCAGTTTTGAAATCTTTTCTTACTTGTTTTGACATGGTTTGACTCAAAGACAAGACAAAAAATGACAATGGTTTTTTATTTAGATAACTGACTCAAGAAAATAAAATAAAAATAAAGAAAAGAAAGAAAAGACAATGAATGTCCCCATTTGAAACAAAGAAACGAAAAATTTATCTAAAAATTACAGTCAACTCTAATGATTATGCCATGCATTTTGGATTAAACTACCTGATCTTTCTATCCAAACCTTCCACCAATCATTCTTGAGTTAATGGCCTTGAAATTGAGTTACTTCCTTGGGCCAATTGCATTCAAAGACCTCATTCGGTTAGTGACGCCTTGAAGGGTTTTCTCCAACAAACCTCTTGCATTTTTTTTTCTCTCAGCGGACCATTGCCTTATGGTGTCTGTAAGGGCTTTCACCAATGAAACTCTTATTTTCATTTCTCTCAGCTCGTCATTGTCTTACGGTGCCCATGAGGGTTTTCACCAATAAGACTCTCTTATTTTTATCTCTCTGAACTTACCATCGTTTTATGGTGCCCGTGAGGGTTTTCACCAATAAGACTCTCTCATTTTTATTTCTCTCCTAATTTCTTATGCTGGGTAAAACAAGTAGATCCCCAAAATGCATCATCACATCCATTGCATGCTTAGCCTTAACATTCTCAAAGATTGATCTGAAGGTCTTTCTTTCGTTGTAACTTGGCTTTTGGATATGGTTAGAAAAAAAGGTTGACATAAGGCCCAAACAACATTTGAAGTGGGGTAGGACTCACAACTTTTGGAATCGACTCAAACAATGAGGATTAACTCATGTCCCAGTTTCTTTTGGATGGGCAAGTCTAAATTATTTATTTGGTTGGACCGAGCTCAGAGTAGGAGAGCCTACACATCTCACCCTCGACAAAGGAGAATCAGATATATGTAGTTCCGACAACTTGTTCTTTTGCTTGATTCTAATTTCTTTTTTCTTTTGTTGACTCTTTTTGTTTTTGGGGCTTTTCTGACTTTATTTTTCTTGACACTCTCTTTTTTTTTCTTATTGACATGCTTTTTCTCTTTTTCTATCTCTTTCTTTTTTATAAAACTTTTCTTACTCTAATTTTTTACTCGACACTTTTTTTTTAACTTTGGTGACTCTATCTTAATTCCAAAAAGGGATATGAAAGAAAATAGAACTGAAGCTCAAATGGGGTTCACAAAGGATGACACAATGTTTGGATAGCAGAATGAAATGCCTCCGTCATATCAATCCTTGAAAAATACAAGTACATATCATGCAATGTGAAAGTGAAAGATAGGAGATCATTCGTGACATTTTTACAACACTAACTTTAACTGAACTTGTGCATCACTACTCTTGAACTTTGTTCAACATACCACTCCATTTTTGCTATACATTTCTCATGCTGAAGGACTCATGACTTTGTGGAGCTGATTTTCTTTCTGTTCCTTTTGACATAGGATCACACATTCACTATTTGACCTAATTAAGATATGTGTTTCAATTGATAACCAAATGATTCTTGTGATTCTTAAAATAATTGCTGTAATTTTGACAGAAGGGTTCAACGTGGTCACCAAATGTCTCAACACTCCACCAATTTCTCAGATGCTTTTTCTAACTTTAGCCCTCTGATTCAATGTTTCATGGTTAAATTAGATTTTAAGATCTAGCTGAAAATTCCACAGGCATGTCATACCACTAGTCTTAACATAAAATGTAATATTTAAAGAAAAGAAACAACACATATTTAAAACACAAAGGAAAAGGGACACCTCATTTAGTTGAAATAAAAGATAGAAGGGTTTGAACATAAATGACAAAAGGAAAAAACAAGATAGATCCCGAACTATAACCCTAAAATAATTTGAAAAACAGAAAAGAAAACAAAACAAACTACCAGACCTATTCTGAGTAGGAGAGGGGTGACTTCTCAATTGCTCAACCTCATAACTTAGCCACTGGTTTGCATATCAGCATGACTAGAGCTTCCACCACGATCAGACACATTCCCTTTAACAAATAAGTTCTGGGTCCCCATGCTTAACTCATTGCTCCCACATATTGTGCAGTACCACGTGCTGGCAAAGAATTCTGTGGGATGATTGAGGTGCCTATATTTTGCACCACAGTCAATTTTTCTTGAATTATCCTTTCTATTTCTCTTTTCAAAGAACAACAATCCTCAATAATGTGAACCTGAACATCAGAATGATATGTACATCGTACATTAGGATCAAAACTTCTTGACTATAGTCCAGGAGTATACCCAGGGAGAGGAGTGATCATGCCCCACTATACCAATCTCTGGAATAAAATGGTGTATGACTCTAATTTCTGTGAAGCTATCCCTCGATTTCTTCCTCATTTTATTATTTGGTTTGGATCGAACATCAGGCCTAGAAGGGATTTGATATATTTGTAGAGTTGGAGGATGACTCTGAGGAGTTGGTGCGTGCCATTGTGAGTAAGAAGAGAGTTGAACATATGGTTGTGCGCAGTATACTAGATATGGAGATGGGAAAATAGAGTATAATAGATTTTGGGAGGGATTATAAAGAGCTTGGGTATGAACTTGGGCTTGAGACTGAGGGCAACGATGACGTGGTCTTCTTTGACATGCTCGTTGTCCAACTATAATCGCAACTGCATCTTCCTCATTCTTCTTCCCTCCAGTTTCACTTAATTGATTGCAATATTATCCCAAATATTTCATGAATTCCTCATGTCCATCTTGCTCCTCCAATTTCGACATCTCAAGGATTGGATGAAGGTTAACACTTGAAGACATGGCCCAGTCTTTGTATGAAACATCTTCTTTACCCGCAGATCCTAGAAAATTTTTCATAACATTTTCTACCCTTTTCATTTTCCAATTATTTTCTCTGGCTCTTCTAGCATACTAGGCTTCTTATTAAGAAATTTGGTGGTCCAGTTAACTTAAAAGTAGGCTCAGGAGTATAAAAATGATCACTAAGAGTATTGAACAGGAGTCCAGTAGTAGCATGGGAAGGCACATGTCTCAGCAGATGATTGAGCAATCAAATCACAGACGACATATGGTGCTGTGAATGTAATAGACATATACTAAGAAGCTAGAGAAAGAGTGGTAGAGTTATTGGGATGCTTTTGGCTTGGAATGAATGTCGAGTCATGTTGCAGTGTATCAATAACAGTAGGAAGCTGACTTTGCAATTTTGGTGGAAAACTTGAGATATTTGTAAGATTAAGAGCAAGGAATGGAGGAGGAGGCAACCCACTGGCCCAAGCTCGGTGCATTTCTGTGATTTGTTGCCTTAGTCTCCTAATTTCTAGCTTTAAACTCTCATTTTATTGGCTCATTGTTCGATCCATGATGTGACTCTCTATATCTTTGTTGGAAACAATTAACTCTTCCTTGAATTTGGTATGATGTGAAGGACTAGCTACAATGCCACAACCACCCACCATAAACTAACTGAACAAGAGATAACAAAATTCGTTAGAGTTCAACACTTTCTCAAAATTTGTTTCTTTTTTTTTCTTTGGAAAAGATCACCGAACCCAAGAAGGGCGCCTACGTATCTCACCCCCAAACAGGGAGAATCAGGTGTGCGTAGTTCATGAAGTCTTGTCACAACATGGCCAATCAAACTTTTTTTTTTTCTTAAAATGTTAAGAAGAAAAGAAAATAACAAATTATCAAAAGAATTGATAAAAATCTCTTCGCATTTTTCTAGTTTAAACTTCCTATATAAAATAAAACATATGATTACCAAAGGAAAATCTTTTTGGGCTTTCTATTTTAAATTTCATATGAAAATAAAACTTGAAATTATTAAAGGAAAATCTTTTTGTAGTTTTCTTTTAAAGATGTATATGAAACACTTACTCTAAGTAAAGAGTGAAGAAAATCTTTTTCTGAATTTTTTTTCATATTCCTATACAAAATGAATTATATGATTACCAAAGAATATCTTTTTGAGTTCTCAATTTTGAATTGCATATGAAAATGAAAATTGGAACTATTAAAGAAATTTTTTTTTGCAGTTTCTTTTTAAAGAAGCATATGACACCTACTCTAATAAAGAGTGAAGAAATCTTTTTAGATTTATCAAATAAGATCCCCGAACCCGAAAAGGCTGCCTACGTATCTCACTCCCGAAAGAGAAAAATCAGGGGTGCGTAGTTCATCCAAATTGGACAGTTAAGGATTAAATAACGAACTAAACCCTGACTTAAGAGACACGACCAAAGACAGACGATGAACAATATTAATAAAATCTTTTTTGGGGTTTTTAATTTGACACTTCATATAAACATGACACCAAAAAATAATGAAAGAAAAATCTTTTTGCTATTTTCATTATATGAAATGTACAAAACTTCTACCATCCTTTTTTTTTGAATTTTTCTTTTATAAAAGATCCTATTGAAAAAAAATATTTTTGAAAATTTTGAATTATGAATTCTTGCTAAAGAAGACAAAGGAAAATCCTTTTGATATTTTTGATTATTTTTTTTGGGAAATAAGTGCAAAAGGTAAATTTTTTTTTTTTGAATTGTCAAAAACGAAAGTCAAAAGAACTCTAAAAAAAAACTACGAAATACTCTTTTTTGACTCACTTTTTCTTTTTCTCTTTTCTTTTCAACACTTTCTTGTCTACAGACTTTACTTCTAACACATGCTTTCCCCAAATCAGTCCGTCAAATGACCACATTACCCTCAGAGATGCAAAATTTAGCACGTAGGGATGCTTTAGAGGTGAGTCTCCTACAAAGGGTCATGTGGGTCCTGCTAAGTCTCTATATGATGCAGATAAACATGACCTAAAGGTTGACCTACACTGGGGTCCACTAACAAGGCTGGTCGGGGGAGCGTATGGTCGATAATGACTGTGAGACTTGTTGCAGAAAGAATGACTCGGGTCATGCACATGATGCTAGATATAAAGCGGTAACATATAAAGAAAAACTATAAACATGTAGAAAGTAGGCACTCAACAATTATAAAACAAATACAAACAATAACACTAACAATATCTATACACCCATAATGTCAAACTAGGCTGATACAACTCCAAAAAAATAAGCTTGAATTTTGAAAATTCTCCAGCAGAGTCGCAAGAACAGTCACACCCCTTTTTTATTGAAAAGATTATATTTTAAGTTTGAAAGGGTTTTTGTTATTAAAGTGACAAAAAATGAAAGTTTGTGTCGAAAAAGAATTATTTACATTTTTATTCGGAGTCGTCACTTGACATAATCCGGTGTGTCAAGTCACCTTTGAAAAATCCTTTTCAAAACTTTTGACTCTTTAAAACTGGTTTGCGAATAGAGATTCCAGTTAAGGAATTCTGTTGACCGAGGGAAAGGTGTTAGGCACCCCTCAATCTCGTGGTTCGACCTGGTCCCTTGATGGAGCGTATCGGTTAATTTGATGCTATAAAATGTATAAACCACATAAAACACATAAAACACATAAACAAGCAAACAAACACATTAAACAACAATCCAAAACCAAAATAATAATGTCCAGTCCAATCATACAGTTTAAAATAGAAAAATGCGAAAAATATTAATCCTATTCTATACTAGTCCTATACTAAGCTCCACCCGATGCCTCGAGCCTTCGTCACGAATGTCCTTCAGGTAAAAAAATGCTTTGGGGCATTCTCCAGCAAATAAGCACAAATACCTCAGGGCATTTTCTGACCAAATGAATATATCTAAATTAAATACGATAAACTAAAAAACATTCAACACACATATTCAAACATTCAATGCATTCAACAACACATCATTCCTAAATTGTGCCTTCCCGAACCTAAATATTTTGCCTATTCAATTCGACCAATCATGATACTATGTAATTGAATAACTTAATATTGATTCTGAGTTAAGTAAAACAACAACAAACCAACCTTAATCTAAATTCACTCTTTTTATTAATCTCACAATTCCACCCCATCTAGCTTCATTTTTTATTAATCACACCATTAAAATTACTCAAATTCGTTCCATATATTTCCAAAATTGCATCGTCAAGCACATAATCATAACATCAACAAAATCCAATAATCATGATCAACCTACACATAATCACAACCAATTCAACAATTCAAGATAAAGAGAAGCGAATGGGTTAAGGAAATTGACCTCGATAGAACTTATTTTCATTGATAATAAAGAAATCCAAAACTGAAATCCTCGAACGGGAAATCCCAACGATGAACAAACCAAATCATTGTCCTCCAAAAGCATAATATTGAAACTGAATCTTGAAGACAAATGAACCCGAATCCCTTTTTTGATTTTCCTCTACTGTAGATCAATGGGCTATATAAGTGATGCCATTTTTTTTTTACTCTTCTGTATGTATATTCGAAAGAGAAGAAAGACAAGAGAATTGGAATCCCTCATTTTATCGCCAAATCCCCTATTTCTATGATCAAATTCCCATCTATTCCTTGTGAAATTTTTGGTGTGTATGCGATGTTCGTGCCTTTCCTTGTTGGGAGCTCTAAAAAGAACCAAAAAATAGAGATTCGTGGCCTCTTTTTTTTGAATGAAGAAGAAGAAGCCCAAAAATTAAGAAAATCCCTCCCTCATTTTTGTTCTATGTGTATCTGTCTATGTGGGGAAGAAGAGTCTGCATTCAAACCAAAATGAAAGTCTCATCTCTGTTTTTTCATCTGTATCGAGTGTCCCATCTCAAAAATAGCATGTATATGTACTGGCTACTGTGTATGTGCATGAATTATTTATAGTTAACTGGCTACTGTCTATTTCTATGGTGGTTTGTATGGTTTCAGAATGTATGGTACAATATGATATGGTACAGTATGGTATAGTACAATACTATGTTTGGATAGACTATATCGTTCACTACTGTTTAATAATATTTTTTTTATTTGATTTGGTTTGTGTGTGAAAATTCTAACATATTAAGGTGGTAAGTTGTAATACCTGTGCTTTTTCTTAGCTTGAAAATCATCTCAAGGATATTAGAATTTTATTTGAAATATGGATTCATTCTTATACATGTGGTATTTCCATAATTGTCACTTTCTATCACATGAAAAATTGAATAATCTTTCATCGATATATAATTCACCCAAATCCGACACCCGGGTGAAGAGTTACGTCCTTTTTAGTGAGACATTGTTTGACCTGAGCCTTCAGCGCGTCGCGGAGATAGCTCAAATGACAATTGAAAAATTCCAGTGTTGCTTCGCGATACTGGCGAATCGTACCAAACTTCTAGGTCTTAGACAAGGTGGCAATGCAATAGCTTCGCATCGCGCCACCATGCAATTTCTCAATTGTCAATTTCCAGTGACACGGCGCGATAATGCCGCGTCGCGCCAAGGGCCCAATTCAGTAAATTTTATTGAAAATTTAATTACGTGTCCAGGGTTAAAAGGGTCAACTTCCTACCCCTATTTAACCCCTTTAACACATGATTCAACTACTTTTCTCCCAAAACATATTAGTTTCTCTCAAGTTTATCTCAAGAACAAACTAGGGTTTATATTGGGGATTCAAATTTAGGAATGTTTCACCATATATCTTCATGAAATCATGATCTAAGGTATGCATAGTGTTCATTCATGGTCTCCTTTCGTCCATGAAGTCCAAGAATCCCTTTCTAAACTCAAGTTATGGATTTTTATATGTTTTCATGTTTTGGCTGCTCATGTTCATGTTGTTCATGTTGATAGATGTGAAATTGGCTTCTACTCCATGATTGTTGATAGTTTCTATGTGGGTTTAATTACTATATTCATAGATTCATGCAACCCTAAGATTTTAACCCTTGACGGATGAAATTAGAATTGAATAATGATGTTTACATGTACCATGCCTGTCATATGTTTAATTAAATGCCTAGATGAAGGAATATTGTCTAACTAGCATGATATTATGAAATCACCATGTACGCAGAAGATCATGCCTATTACATGTTTGATGAAATGCTTCAATAAGCATATTATGGTGATTATCATGTATTCAAGAATATCAAATCATGTTCAGTGTCCATTTTGATGGGAGTAGAAATTAGCACCGAGTGAACCCAAGGATGGGGACTCACCTGTTATACGAGGGTGTGATTCCTAGAAGTAATCCTTGCATTTCAGAACTATGTAGCCAACATAGGTTAAGACATCTTAGCCTGCTATATGAGGGTAGATGAGGTGGCTTAACCTGTTATGTGAGGGTTCCCACCGTTCTCGCTAGAGTTACCTGTTATATGAGGGTTGCTCATATATTGTCCTTACCAGTGGCGCGGTATTGACACCTTTCAATCACGGCATAGATTGGACCCTAACTCAGCTATTATAGCACATTTGGTGCATGTCGGTTAGATACTACTTCCTACAGTTTCATGTTACAGAATCAGGACTTTCAGATACAGTCAATCAGTCTCATTAATAGAACTCAGATAGTTCTTTAGATTTCAGGACTGTTAGATACAGTCAACTCAGATACAGTACAAAACTCAGATAGTTCCATCAGATTTAGGACTGTCAGATACAGTTACCCATATTATCAGTATTATGCAGATATAGTCCTTTATGTTATCAATCATATTAGTTACTAGCATGTCACGTTATCAGTATACAGACTCAGAAATCACGAAATCACATGATCATTTATAGTTACGTATTTATGCATGTATTCTCACGCTCATGTTAGATAGTCAATTAGCATTATTCATTCATGTGAACCATTACATATAGCCTACCTCATATGTCTACTCGGTATATATGTACTGACACATTCGTGCTATGGTGCTTTCTTTTTATGTTACACTGTAGGTTTAGAGACACGAGTTCCAGATCAGCAGTAGATTCCAATTTCAGCAGTCAGAGTAGAAGTGAGTCCTTATTCTTCGAGGATATAATGATTTTCTATTATCTTATTGATTAGCTTATTAGTTGGAGTTAGTTGGGGACATGTCTCATCAACTCTTTATTCAGATTCTTCAGATAGTAGAGGCTTTTAAACTAGATACAGACTAGATATAGACTATCATGTTTAGACTTCAGTATTTTTAGTTTTGTTTTAGGTATTCTATTAGCCCACACAGATGTTAGATCATTTGGTTATGTTCAGTATTGAACCTTATGCCCTTTTAGTGATTATTTCCACATTATTATGTTATCTTATACAGTATACAGGTACTGATATCAGTCATGGATTAGCTTGTGTCCTTTTGGGGTCATGAGCATCGTGTAGCGTTATGGTTCAGCAATTTGGGTTGTTACAAACTTGGTATGAGAGCCAGGTTCAATAGGGTACTAGGATGTCTGAAAGCCACATCTAGTAGAGTCTTGTACATGGGTGTGTTGTGAGCCAAATTTATGTGCAAGAGGCTATGAGATGTTTAAGAATAGTTCCCTTCTTTCAGTATTTATGTTGTGCTTGTGAGCATACTCACAAGTAAGTCTCTCAGTCAAATGCGCTTCTTCTCTTTATTTCAGAATATGCCTCCTAAGAGAAGAAATCAGTCAGCCCCTCAGCCCGAAGAACCTTTGGGCAATCATGTTTCTCATGCGGAGTTCAGAACCGTATTTACCACTCTTACTCAATTAGTCGTTGCTCATAATGAATGGCCAACAGTTATTTCGGCCAACCCATTGGCCAACTCAGCTGCAGCAAGGATTCAGGACTTTACCTGAATGAATCCTCCAACCTTTCTCAGGTGTAAGGTAGACGAAGACCCTCAGGAATTCTTAGATCAAGTTTAAAAAGTGACAGATGCCATGGGGGTGACTACTATTAAGAGTGCTGAGCTAGTTGTATACCAATTGCAGGATGTGGCTCATGCTTGGTTCAAATAGTGAAAGTCTGAAAGAACAAATAATGCAGGTCCTATAGAGAGGGAGGAGTGTGTCACTGCTTTCTTAGATAAATTCTTTCCCCAAGAGCTTAGAGAAGCCAAGGTGCTAGAGTTCATCAATCTCAGGCAGGGAAATATGACAGTGAAAGAGTATTCTCTTAAGTTTACTCAATTAGGCAGGTATGCCCCTCATGTGGTTGAGATAGTAGATCTAAGATGAGTAAGTTAGCTTCAGTGGTGAACGACAGTATGGTTAATGAGTGCAGATCCGCCATGCTGAACAGTGACTTGACCTTAGCTATACTTATGACCCATGCTCAGCAGATAGAAGAGCAAAAAATTAAGTAGAGGGAAAAGTAGAGTGAAGACAGGTAGTTTTAACTTTGCTCATCCTAAATCAGAAGGAGAAAACCATTCTCAGTTTCGTCCTAAGTCATCAGTTCCAGTTCCCTCTACAGCCAGTGCTCCAGTTCCTACGTTTAGAGAGGGTAAAAAAGATAGAGCACCAGGCTCTAAGACCAATGGAAGTGTTAGCAATGCCTGCACCTATCCTCTCTGCTAGACTTGTGGTAAGGACCATTAGGGTGTGTCTAGAGCAGGTAGTGGCATTTGTTTTAGTTGTGGAAAGCCAGGCCATAGAGTTAGAGACTATTCGCAGGTCCTCAGGGTCAACAGAATTGCTCTTCAGCTCAGTCCGGTCGCCCAAATCAGCAGGGTACCTCTTCCAGTGTTACTAGCGGGTAACACCCAAATAGTCTCTATGCTATTCAGACCCAATAGGATTAGAAAAATTCTCCAGATATAGTTACTGGTACGTTACAGATCTTTTATGTGCATGTTTATGCTTTTCTAGATCCAGGAGCTTCCTTATCTTTTTCTACTCCTTATATAGCAGTTGATTTTGGGATCAGTCCTAAAATTCTAGCAGAGCCCTTCTTAGTCTCTACCCTAGTGGGTAAAACCATCATAGCTCGACGGGTATACAAGAACTTCCCAATTATGATATTTCAGAAAGTTACTTCAGCAAACTTAGTCAAAATAAAGATGACTTATTTCGATATTATTCTTGGCATGGATTGGCTTCATTCCTGCTATTCCACAGTCGACTGCAGAAATAGAATAGTTCAATTTTAATTCCCAAATAAACCCGTCCTAGAGTGGAAGGGTAGTGTATCCGCTTTCAGGGGTTAACTTATTTCCTACCTTTGGGAAAGGAAAATGATATCTAAGGGATGTGTTTATCATCTAGTTCATGTTAGATATTCCAATTTCGAGACTCCTAGTCTTGAATCAGCTCCAGTTGTAAGTGAACATTCAGATGTATTTCTCGAAGATGTTTTAGAAATTCCTCTCGAAAGGGAAATAGACTTTGATATTGATCTTCTTTCAGACACTCAGCCTATCTCTATTCTTCCATACAGAATGGCACCAGCAGAACTCAGATAACTAAAAGAATAGTTGAAGGATCTCTTAGATAAGGGATTCATCAGACCCAGCATTTCCCCGTAGGGCACACTAGTCTTATTCGTGCACAAAAAAGACTGTTCTCTTAAAATATGCATTGACTACCGTCAACTCAATAAAGTCACGATCAAGAACAAGTATCCTCTTCCCAGAATCGATGACTTATTTGACCAACTTCAGGGTGCCAGTTATTTCTTTAAGATAAAACTCAGATCCAGCTATCATCATCTCAGAGTTAGAGAGTGTAACATCCCAAAGATAGTTTTACATACGTGGTATGGTCACTTTGAATTTTTAGTCTTGTCATTTGGTCTTACCAACACCCCAGCAAATTCATAGACTTGATGAATTGCGTGTTCAAGCATTACTTGGACATGTTTGTCATAGTCTTCATAGATGATATTCTGGTTTATTTCTGTACTGAGCGAGATCATGCAGACCATCTCAGAATAACACTTCAAACTCTCAGAGATTATTAGTTATTTGCCAAATTCAGTAAGTGCAAATTTTAGCTAAGTTCAATAGCATTCCTTGGTCATATCATTTTCGGTGATGGCATTAGGGTAGATCCTTAAAAGACTGAAGCGGTAAAAAACTGGCCTCGCCGTTTTCTCCATTAGATATCAGGAGTTTATTAGGTTTGGCTGGCTATTAAAGATGGTTTGTTGAAGGATTTTCATCCATTTTATCCTCTATGTCACGAATTGACTTAGAAGAAGGTCAAGTTTCAGTGGTCAGATTCATGCGAGAAGAGTTTTTAGGAATTCAAGACTTGCCTCACCTCAGCTCCAGTTCTAGCATTACCAAATAGTTCAGACGGTTTTGTAGTATATTGTGATGCATATAGAGTGGGTTTATGTTGTGTCCTCATGCATCATGGTAAGGTCATAGCCTACGCCTCCAGACAGCTTAAACCCTATGAGAGGAATTATCTTACTCATGATCTTGAGTTAGCAGCCGTAGTCTTTGCCTTAAAGATTTGGAGGCATTATCTCTACGGAGTTTATGTAGACGTCTTTACAGATCACAAGAGTCTTCAATATGTCTTTTCTCATAAAGATCTCAATCTTCATCAGAGAAGGTGGTTAGAGCTCTTGAAAGATTATGACATGAGTGTCTTCTATCATCTAAGCAAGGCCAACGTAGTGGACGACGCTCTCAGTAGGCTATTCATGGGTAGCGTTTCTCATGTTGATGATAGTAAGAAGAAGTTAGTCCAAGAATTCCACTAGCTTGCCAACTAGGCATTCGCTTAGTTGACTCTTCAGAGGCCAATGCATGTATTCAGAGTTGTTTAGAATCATCTCTAGTTTCTAAAGTGAAAGAAAAGCAAGATAAGGAATCTAGCCTTGTCAAGCTAAAAAAGTCAGTTCAAAATCAGAAAATAGAGTTTTTCTCTCAAGGGGGAGATGGTGTTCTTCGTTGTCAGGGTCGTCTCTATGTTCTAGAAATAGATGACTTAAGGCAGTGAATTCTTGCAGAAGCGTATGGTGCATGCTACTTTATTCACCCAGGGGCTACAAAGATATACCGCGACTTATGGTAGAGCTATTGGTGGAGCAGGATAAAAAGAGTGTTGCAAAATTTGTGGCTAAGTGCTCTACATGTCAGCAAGTTAAGATAGAGCATCAGAAGCCTAGTGGTCCTACGCAGGAGTTCAGTATTCCTACTTAGAATTGGGAAGTTGTGAACATGGATTTCATGATGGGTTTGCCTCGAACTCATAGTCAGCATGATTTAGTCTGGGTCATTGTAGATAGAATGACCAAGTCAGCTCTTTTCCTTCCAGTTCATACCTCTTATTCAGCCAAGGATTATGCCAAACTTTACATCAAGGAGTTGGTTAGATTGCACGGTGTTTTGTTATCAATTACCTCAGACAGAGGTACCCAGTTCACCTCTCATTTCTGGAAAGCATTCTAAAAGGGTCTTGGTACCCAAATTCATCTCAGTACAACCTTTTATCCTCAGACAGATGGTCAAGCAGAAAATACCATTCAAATGTTAGAAGATATGCTAAGTGCATGTGTAATTGATTTCAAGGGAAGTTAGGATGACCACTTTCCTTTGATTGAGTTTGGATACAACAACCGCTATCATTCCAGTATTCAGATGGCTCTATTCGAAGCTCTCTATGGTAGGAGATATAGATCTCTGATTGGCTGGTTCGAAGTTAGTGAGGCCTCAGTCATAAGTACTAACTTAGTATTCGAAGCCTTAGAGAAAGTTCAGTTAATTAGAGGAAGACTCTAGGCTGCTCAGAGCCAAAAGAAGTCTTATGCAAATGTTCGTAGAAAGGATGTCGAGTTCAAGATTGGTGACTATGTCTACCTTAAGATCTCTCCCATGAAGAGAGTGAAGAGATTTGGCAAGAAGGGAAAGATCCGTCCCCGATATGTCGATCCCTTCAAGATTCTCAGTCAATTCGGCAAGGTAGCTTATGAGCTTGAATTGCCTTCAGATCTAGCATCAGTTCACCCAGTCTACCATGTCTCTTTACTCAAGAAGTGTATAGGTGACCCATCAGTCGTAGTCCCTATTCAGAGATAGATGTTTAGAACAGCCTCTCTTATGAAGAGATTCCAGTCGTAATCCTAGACTATCATACTCGTAGATTGAGGAACAAAGAAGTCCCTCTAGTTAAAGTTCTTTGGCAAAATTAGTCCATAGAGGGAGATACTTGGGAATAAGAAGCATATATACGTACCAAGTACCCTCACCTCTTTCCCACCAACTCAGATCAAGATCAAGGTAACAGTTCTCCTTAAGCTTACTCAGTTTCATGATTAGTGTACATCACTAACTTAGTATTCAGTCTCATGCTAATGTTCCCATGATAAGCTTGGTATCAAGTACCACTGCATATTCAGTCATGCATTCATGTATCAGATCAGTTAAATAGTTATGCATCAGACATGCATTCTCATTGTGAGAAAACTTAGTTCTTCAGAACTTTTAGTTATGCATTTATGAATTAGTTACGTATGCATCAGATATGCATGTTCAGTGTGTTATGTTCATCTTGTCAGTCACGTCCGTTATGAGATCATGTTCCACTTATTCATGTTCAGCTCATTGTTTCCCCTCTCAGTCAGTCTCATTTTAGGACAAATGTTCCCAAGGGAGAGATATTGTAATACCCATGCTTTTTCTTAGCTTGAAAATCATCTCAAGGATGTTAGAACTTTTTTTGTAATAATAAGTCATTCTTATACACATGGTATTTCCATAATTTTCAATTTATATCACGTGGCAAATTAAATAATCTTTCCATCGATATATAATTTACCCAAATCCGACACTCGAGTGAAGAGTTAGGTCCTTTTTAATGAGACAGTGTTTGACCTGAGCCTTCAACACGTCGCAGAGATAGCTAAAATGGCAATTGTCAAATTCCAATGTTGCTCGATGATACTAGCACATCAAGCCAAACTTCTAGGTCGTAGACAAGGTGGCAACGCGATAGCTACACGTCGTGCTACCATGCAATTTCCCAATTGTCAATTTCCAGTGACGCGGCGCGATAATGCCGCGTCGCGCCAAGGGCCCAATTTGGGAAATTTTACTAAAAATTTAATGACGTGTCCAGGGTTAAAAGGGTCAACTTCCTACCCCTATTTAAGCTCTTTAACACGTGATTCAGCTACTTTTCTTCCAAAACATATTAGTTTCTCTCAAGTTTATCTCAAGAACAAACTAGGGTTTCTATTGGGGATTCAAATTCAGGAAGGTTTCACCATCAATCTTCATGATCTATGGTATGAATAGTGTTTATTCATGGGCTCCTTTCATCCATGAAGTCCAAGAATCCCTTTCTAAACTCATATTATTGATTTTCTATATGTTTTCATATTTTGGCTGCTCATGTTCATGTTTGATAGATGTGAAATTGGATTCTACTCCATGATTGTTGATAGTTTCTATGTGGGTTTAATTACTATTGCCATAGATTCATGCAACCCTAAGATTTAAACCCTTGAATGATGAAATTAGAATTGAATAATGATGTTTACATGTACCATGCCTGTCATAGTTTGATTAAATGCCTAGATGAAGGAATATTGTCTAACTAGCATGATATCATGAAATCCCCATGTATGCACAAGATCATACCTATTACATGTTTGATAAAATGCTTCAATAAATGTATTGTGGTGATTATCATGTATTCAAGAATATCAAGGCATGTCAGTTTCCTTCCATCGAGTCCTGGGGGTACATGTACATGAAATATTAGTTGTGTGCCTAGATCCATGTCATGTTTTCACGATACTCTCAGTCAAGCTATGTACTTTTAGACTTCAGATAGTCTTATGACTCAGTAAAAATCTCCATGATCTCATGACTCAGTCAGTTGTCAGATATCAGTAGTATTCTGTTAGCCACGAAAATTTAGTAACTCAGTCCATGCTCAGTTCAGTTCAGTAAATCATGTTCTGTATCCATTTAGATGGGAGTAGAAATTAGCACCAAGTGAACCCAAGGATGGGGACTCACCTGTTATACAAGGGTGTGATTCCTAGAAGCAATCCTTGCGTTCCAAAACTATGTAGCCAGCATAGGTTGAGACATCGTAGGCTGCTATATGAGGGTAGATGAGGTGTCTTAACCTGTTATGTGAGAGTTTCCACCGTTATCGCTAGAGTTACCTATTATATGAGGGTTACTCAGATGTTGTCCTTACCAGTGGCGCGGTATTGACACCCTTCCAATCACGGCATAGATTGGACCCCAGCTCAGCTATTATAGCACATTTAGGGCATGTCGGTTAGATACTACTTCCTACAGTTTCATGTTACAAAATCAGGACTGTCAGATACAGTCAATCAGTCTCATTAATATAACTCAGATAGTTCTTCAGATTTCAGGACTATCAGATACAGTAAACTCAGATATAGTACAAAACTCAGATAGTTCTATCAGATTCAGGACTGTCAGATACAGTCACCCATATTATTAGCATTATGCAGATATAGTCCTTCATGTTATCAATCATATCAGTTACTAGTATGTCACGGTATCAGTATACAGACTCAGAAATCATGAAATCACGTGATCAGTTACAGTTACGTATTTATGCATGTATTCTCACGTTCATGTTAGACAGTCAGTTAGCATTATTCATTCATGTGAACCATTACATATAGCCTACCTCACATGTACACTAGGTATATATGTACTGACGTATTCTTGCTATGGTGCTTTCTTTTTATGTTACACTATAGGTTCAGATACACGAGTTCCAGATCAGCAATAGATTCCAGTTTCAGCAGTCAGAGTAGAAGTGAGTCCTCATCCTTTGAGGACATAATAATTTTCTATTATCTCATTGATTAGCTTATTAGTTGGAGTTAGTTGGGGACATGTCCCATTAACTACTTATTTAGATTCTTCAGACAATAGAGGCTTTCAGACTAAATGCAAACTAGATACAGACTATCATGTTCAGACTTCAATATTTTTTGTTTTGTTTTGGGTATTCTATTATCCCATACAAATGTTATATCATTCGGTTACATTCAGTATTGAACCTTATGGCCTTTCAGTACATGTTTCCATATTATTATGTTATCTTATACAGTATACAGGTACAGATATCAATCATGGGTTAGCTTGTGGTCCTACGGAGTCATGACCACCGTGTAGCATTCTGGTTCAGCAAATCGGGTCGTTACATAAGTAATATGGGGTAAAGGGTAAAATAGGAATAGAAAATATTATATGAGGGCATAGTTGGAAAAATAATTGAGAAAACCATGCAAAACCACCAAATCGATGGTTCAAAAAATGGGTTATTCCATGGTTTCCAAACCATGAAATATTATCATACCATACCATGCCTTTTAGTTTACAATCAAAACAAACAGGGTTCCCATGGTAACCATACCATACCATGGGAAAACACCATCCAAATAGGTTGTAAATCCCTCTCTGTATTGTAGTCTCTCTCTCTCTCTCCTTATGCATCTGTTATCCTTTTTTCTTTTATTTCTTTATTTTTTTTCTTTTTTAATTGTATCCTAAGTGGGTGTATATTATTAGTGGCTTGTGGAAAATTATGAGGTGGCTTGAGGAAATATGTGTGTGGCGTGTGGGGCTCACGTGGATGAGTGTGTAAGGTGAGTAAGGCTTATGTTTTTTGTGTGTAAACAATGAAAAAAATGAGTGATGCATGAGGTGGCATGGTGATGTGTCAAAAGTGTCATGAATTTGATTATTTTTTGTCCTTTTTGAGGAAAAATTATCAACTAAAATAAACAAGGTATATGGTAAGGTGAAATAAATACGTAAGAAAAAATATGTTCGGGGAGGGACAAAACTATGTGTCTTAACTGATCACTTATCTTGCAACAGATTACACATCTGTTGGGATTCATGTTACGACACTCTGAAATCACTATTAACTTTTTTTATCAAATAACTTTATTTAGATACCACTCATGGAGGGATCAATAACAATAGGGGTGGATTGTCATGGTCAATGGATCGAAAATAGCAATCAATATGTATGACGTTGGAGTGAGGGTGAAATACTAGAGATGATAGCTATGACACTCCAAAGTGATTTTTCGTATGAAGATTTTGTGAACTTAAGAATCATCTATTGTGTACTGAATTGTCAATAGCAAAAAATCATCATCATCTACATGCACAACACTTTTGAAAATCAGAGGGTTCTATCTTTCAAGATAACCGATAAGGTTCGGTTGCATACTTATCTTAGTGATTTATCCAGGACGGTCTTAAGGGTATCCGTGCTTGGAAAGATGCGAGAGAATAAGAATCAGAATGTAGAAGAATGATAACAACAAGACATCTTTGATGATAGGTTGAATGATCTATACATGAATATTCCAGATGATGATCAAACACCTACACCCATTAATGTGACCAATACGGTGGGCAGTTCTTCTCGATCGACATAGTTTGGAGATCGTCAAGACGACGAGACCGACTTTTAAAAGGGAATGCCATTTAAGTATAAGAAATAACTATCTACTAATTTGTTTATTTCTTGCTTGAAAAAAGATTTCAAAATAATGAAGGTGATTAATTTGAGCAAAGTCTTTAGCTACAAATGTGTTAATCTGAACTGCAAGTGATAGTTTAGAGCAGTGAAGTACTTAAGTTCTATCAGATTCATCATTCATAAACATGAAAAGTATCACACATGTGGTTTGAATCATATTTCGAGGCAGAATCCTCACGCCATGACAAAGGTCCTCAGTGAATATTTCAAGAATAGATTCCTCGATGGAAAGGGCCCTTCTACAAGGGTTATGTCGAATTAACTCCCTACGGAATTATGTGTCTTGGTCAGTTATATATACAACTATGGAGATTGCCTGGGACTTGGTTAGCGGGACACATGAGCATGGGTATGCAGTCCCCGATGCCTACTATTACATCCCTGAGTCCACAAATCTCGAAAGTAAAACGGCGTTGTATGTTGATGAAAATAGAAGGTTCAAGTACTTTTTTGTATCCTATGGTGCTTGGATTCAAGGTTTTCGAAATTTGAGAAAAGGAATAGCCATCGATGGTACCTTCTTACGGAGAAGGTATAATGAAGTTCTGCTAGCGATGGTGGCGCAGGTTGCGGAGAATCATAGCTTTTCTATCGCTTTTTGTGTAGCAAACAAGGAATGTGATGCCTATTATGGATATTTTTTTGAAGAAATACGAATCTACGTCGAAGATACCAAAGAGTTTTGTTTTGTTTTGGATAGGAATCCAAGTATTCCAAAGATGGGTTCAATTTTCTTCACTTCAGCTCACTTTGGTTGTTGCATCAGGCATCTTGGAGAGGACATTCAGACCAACTTTCACAATGAAAGGGTCGTGACCCTTTTTTATAGAGCAACTAAAGCATATAGTAGAGAGGAGTTTTTAGACCATTTCAATCAAATAGAGGATATGCATCCTAAGGCAGCAGAACATCTCGTACGTGTCGATTTCGAGAGATGGAACCGGACATTTTATTCGGTAAATAGGTACATTCATATGAATTTAGTGTCTTGTTTGAGTTACAATTTTAGTATGATGTCATACTAAGTGATTCTTTTCTATAGGTATAATATTATAATGTCAAACATAGCTGAATCGGTGAATCTATTGTTTGGTGATGAAAGAGAATTTCCCATTGAGGCTCTGTTTGAAATAATAATTAATAAGTATGGATAATTTTTTCACGAAAGACGTGTGGATTTCGAGGACAAAGGTACCCCATTTGTTCTAGAAGCAAAAAAAAATATTATCAATGAACATTAGTCTGGGGAATAGATTATAATCTCATCAAATAGCAAATTACAAGTTCAATATCAACGGTCATGGTGATGTTGCCATGGTCGATCTTAAAACAAGATCTTATACGTGCAGAGTTTTTGACTTGGACAAAATACCCTGTCCACATGCTATGGAAGTGCTTCGAGCTCAATATGGTGCAAAATATGAAACTATAATTTATGAGTACTCCTCTCCATATTATTAGGAGGGAAAATATACAATGGCATATAGTAGGCATATTACTCTAGTGCCTCCCGAAGAATCTTAGATTGTTTCTGCATAGCTTTTGGGGAGATTAATACCTCCTCCATTTATTGACCCAAGCACAATCAAATCGGGAAGAAGGTGATACAAGAATTACAAAGACAACACGAAACACACTTCAAAATTAGTCCACAAGATCAAAGATCCGAGGACCCTTTTGAAGACCACACTCGGATTCAACAAACAACAACAAGAACACAATATATTGATGTTTTTATAACCAAAAAACAGCTAACAACAAACTATGTTAACAACAACAAGATGAAGAAGAACAACAATGGAACAAGAACAACAAGTCAAAGATTTAAATTACAAGAAGACAAACAAACGATTACAACATAAACATTATGGATAGATAGTTAGACCTTGGTTGGTATAATCTTAAGAATCCAAGAATATGGTAATCTTGGACCCTTAACACTACACACAACGGTTAACCTAACTCCTACATTAACACAAGAGGAACTTTACCTCCTCTAAACACCAACGTCTCAAGCCAACATTGCAACACAAGTGATATCTACACTTGTTGCCCTCATTTCGGTGTGGTGGCTATTCCAAGCCCTAAAACTAAAGGTGTTTCATGTTTCAAGTCTTACATCAATAAACAACTAATGAGAAAAATACCTAAAATATTCTATTTATATTCTATTACAAGACAAGGCAAAATGACAACAATGCCCTTAAAGGGTGGGGTGGCCCTTAAGTGCATTTGGACCCAATGAAGTGACCAAAATACCCTTAATGAAGATGACCAAATCATGACCCATTAAGTGTTGTCCAAAACCGTGAGTCCTCAAGTCTTTGATGCTCCAAGCAATCATCCACACACGGCCTTGCTTGTGCTCAAAACGAGTCTTCCTTGCATATTTTTATGCCCTCGGGGTGACCAAGTCTTGATCCTTTAAATGATGACTTCCAATCATGTATTCAAAAATTAAGGTGGCAATTTGACTTGTATCATCCTTCCCTTCTTGAAAAGGATTCGACCTCGAATCCAAACCTTGCAAGAACAAAGAGAAGACAAATAAGCACCACATCCTCATGACATGAGGATTAGAGTTAGTACAATAAAAAACATTAACAAACCAAGGAGGTACACATTTAAGATATAACCACATGTCCTTTGTTGTAATCACGAGGGACTTAGAAAAAAAATTACAAAGGAGTTGGCGAAAGGAATCACCATCAAGGGGTGGTTTCCTAATTGAAAGTAAAGTCCACCTAACACATATAAATATATCACTCAAACAAGTGGACCGACCAATAACAATCCATCCTTCACACCCTAAGAAGTTACTGGGATTGAAAGGGAGACACAACCAAGGGCTTAGGTCTTGGCCACTCTCATTTTCCCCTAGGGTGTCATCCTCAAAATTAAGCAAGTCCTCTTTATTATTGAAAATATCATAAACTAAAAGAGGGTTGGGAAAGGTGTTACATAAGTCAACTTCAAATAAAAGGTTCCCATGCATGCACTTACTACTAGTTTCAAAATTTCCACTAGAAATATGCCCAACATAAGAAACACATAAAGACGAAGTAGATGGCATTTCTAAGCACATATCACCTACTCTTTCACAAGATTTGTCCTTACATACGTACAAACCATCATGGAAAGCCAAAGGATCACAATCAAAATCATCTTTACAAAGACAATCACAACTTGGGTTTTCTAAATATTCAAGCAAATCAAGATCATCTACGCCTGGTTGATCATTTTGCTCACCCTCGTTAGTAGTTGGCAATTCACATACCAACGTAGACTCACCTTGTTTTTCATAAGGGTCAACTAGTGTGTGAATAATTTTGTCACTTGGTAATAGAACCTTAGTCCTAGCACCAGATGGACACAAATCATTCTCTCGAGGAGAATCAATTTCGTCATCTAAAGGATCAACTAGTGCTTGTGTACCTACAATACGAATTTGGTACTCATGTGACCTAATAATATCAAGAGTATCACAAAATGAAGACTCATGCACTCCTACACTAGGTAAAACCACAACTACGTTCATATGAGTGTAGGGGATAACATTTTTACCTCGTAGCTCACATGAGCTACATTCTTCATCTTAATGTGTGTCCGGGTAGCCCACTTGCTCCCTTGGAACTCCTATATGATCCAACCTTTCATTTATCACTTCACATTAATGGGTAATGGCTTCAAGTTTAGCCAAAATAGCACTTATAGCCGCAGGTTCCGTCATAATTGCACTTAAAAAAAAAGAACAAATCTACAAAATAAAACACAAGTTAGTTCGAAACAGCCTCACCCCACTCTCATACACTTGATCATTTCACACTTGGATTCACAAGTATTGCAAGTCGGCTTGTAGTTCGTGATAAGTCGAGGGGTGAGTCTACTCCTTGGTAGGAATGGATTCTTTGTTTGAATACTCAAGGAAATATGTCCAAACTTGAGCCAAGAAATTCTAAGATTCAAAAATAAGAAAAGCACAAAATAACGCTAACACGAATAAATGGACACAAAAACTAACTAACAAGCTAGTAGGAGATTACTAGGTCGTCAATTAGTGTTCAAACCAACAAACAAAACTAAGAAACAATAAAATAAAACTAAGAAATCTAAAAGTTGAACTCAAAATTTTATGTGAACAGTAATTTAGTGATGTGGCAATCCACTATTGGCCTCGGTTTTGTCAAAATTTTACTCTCCAATTTCAAGTCTTGACCAATCTACAATTTGGAAATGGTGGATTTGGTTAATGGAGGAAAATTTGGTAGACTTGACCTCCTTGGTACTTTCCCCTTGAAACAAGGTCCTTAAATTAAGGAAAGTAGGTAAAAAGTGGTTGTCAAGTCTTTTGAGTGATGTGATCAAGTCTTTCACCAACAAGTACTACAACTTGGTCTTACTCCTTTTGTGGATCTAATGTTCACTTTTTGTTTTAACAAAAGATGAAAAGGGTGAAGAACAAAATAACAACAACAAGAACAAGAACAAATTACAACGCCCAAATCCACAACAACAAGGCCTTCAACACGGTCAAGGTTTAGAATAACAACAATATTAAATTAGCCACACTTTGTTCACATTAACAACATCAACAAATTCAAGTTCAAGCTTAGATTTGAACACTTTTTAGTGTTGGTAAGAAAGAAACAACTACTAGAAACACTCTAAAAAACAAAAGACAACAAGATCTAGTCACAAAGAAACATGTCACGGCCAAGACAACAACAAGAACAACAACTTTCTCGGCCAAGAACAATAAGAACGAACAGATTACTCCTTTTCGGAAAATTTTTTCTAGTTTTTCAACTCTTTTTTTGATATTCTTTTTCAACTCTCAAGCCCAAGATTGATCTTGTTAGAATAGAATCAAAGAGGACTTTAATACCAAATGATACAAGAATTACAAGGACAACACGAAACACACTTCAAAATCAGTCCACAAGATCAAAGATCCGAGGACCCTTTTGAAGACCACACTCTAATTCAACAAACAACAACAAGAACACAATGTATTGATGTGTTTATCACCTAAAAATAGATAACAACAACAACAAGATGAAGAACAACAACAATGGAACAAGAACAACAAGTCACGGATTTGAATTACAAGAACACAAACAAATGATTACAATATAAATAAAATGGATAGATAGTTAGACCTTGGTTGGTATAATCTTAAGAATCCAAGAATATGATAATCTTGAACCCTTAACACTACACACAACGGTTAACCTAACTCCTACGTCCACATAAGAGGGACTTTATCTCCTCTAAACACCAATGTCTCAAGCCAATATTGCAACACAAGTGATATCTACACTTGTTGCCCTCATTTCGGTGTGGTGGCTATTCCAAGCCCTACAACTAAAGGTGTTTCATGTTTCAAGTCTTACATAAATGAACAAATAATGAGAAAAAGACCTAAAATATTCTATTTATATTATATTACAAGACAAGGCAAAATAACAACAATGCCCTTAAAGGGTGGGGTGGCCATGGAGTGCATTTGGACCCAATGAAGTGACCAAAATACCCTTAATGAAGATGACCAAATCATGACCCATTAAGTGTTGTCCAAAACCATGAGTCCTCAAGTCTTTGATGCTCCAACCAATCTTCCACACACAGCCTTGCTTGTTCTCAAAACGGGTCTTCCTTACATATTTTTGTGCCCTCGGGGTAACCAAGTCTTGAGCCTTTAAATGATGACCTCCAATCATGTCTTCAAAAATTAAGGTGGCCATTTGAATTGTATCAGAAGGCCATACAAGGGGAGGCATAGGGTCGGAGAATCATGTCCATCAAGAAGAAATAAGTGCTCCGTATGTAAGAGTGTTGGCCACAAAAGAACTACATGTCCGAATCGTAATCCACGATGATCGTAGTAATTGCAAAAACTTGTGTTGTTATTTTTTGTCATTTTTTATATATTTAAATCATTATTGTTATCGTAAATGTTATCATTTATTATATAAAATATCTTTTTTAATAACTTGTGCATCAATAAAAAGAGGCAAAACATGAACTAAATACAACAAACTACAAAATTATTTTCAACAGATTACCCATCTATTGCAAAGATAGACATTAGCTGGAAGAACATAATATAGTTCATCAAACTAGAATGTTCTCCTTTAATAGGTGACAAATCTATCATAACAGATGGATAATCTATTGACAGAAACCCGACTGATGGCCAATCTGTTCCAACACCTGGTCCATCTGTTGAAAGAACTCAAAATCCAAAATTGCTATTGCTATTGAATTCAAAATTGTCCCTTATCTCCAACCATCAATATGTTAACATGTTTATAAGAAGAAATAGATAGAATGAAAATTAAATAAGAATTAAAAAGCCAAAGTCGATCAAAAATAATTTTTTCATTAAATAAAAAATAAAATACATTAGGTATAGATCTGATATAGAAAAATTAAAATACATATACTAAAAGAAAAAACACATTCTAATTATTATTATCATCATCACCGTCAACCGGCAGCACTAACGCCCTCCTAAGCCTCAACATCTCTTTGAATATCCTTGCTCTCACGGCGACCAACTCCCTCTGCAGGTCATTAAACTGCCTCTAAAGTTTCCGCATGGTGTCGCTCCGAATAGCAATGTCCCAAACATGATCAGTCATATCTAGAACGCACATGAATTGACAAAAAACGTAAACACAAGAGTAAATAAAAGATTCTAAATGTAATACAACGTATACTACCAACTGGTAGATTTACACAAAAAAAAACTTACCTCAACGAGAAAGTGATATGCTCTTTGAATAGAAGTGGTTGAAGATGTAATATGAAAAGATAAAATGTAAGAAATAAATAAAAGTGGAGTAGAATGGAGATTAAAGAGGGACCTATTTATAGAGGATTGAATCTAAATATGTTAGGCAAAAAGGAATGACTGTTCAGCTCCATTGTATTAATTACATTCAAACTCTAGTTTTTATTTTCTATGAAAAGTCACAATTTTTCTTTTATATTCAAACTTCTCACCTTTTCAAAATAGTTTATGACTTAATAATAACCATTTTTATTGAGTTGTTGCAACAGATATCTATTTATCACAACAGATAACCCATTGTCGCAACAGATTTACCACTATTACAATAGATGGTCTGTATGAGCAATAGATGAGATATCTGTTGCAATATAAGGATTATCACAATAGATGAACTATCCGTTAGAGGAGATGTTTTGATTTCTTTTAACAGTCTATTCATCAGTTGCAACAGGTGGAGAATTTGATTCATTAGCTGTTTTGAATGTGTTAGACAAAAGGTCAAAACTGTTCACCTCTTTTTTAATAGTCATCACATACCTTAATTAATCCAAATTGGTGACTGTTTTATTATATAAACATATTTAAAAATAAAAAGGTAAAAAGTCACGACTTGTAGCACTTGTTTTTCTTGACGGCCAAGTAGTCATCTGACATTGAAGATGGTTACCCTTGGAATCTCTGTAGTCTTATACACTACTTAACGATAGGAAGTAAAGAATAAACACTGTCTAACATTGATGGGGTAGGAATAATAAGGTGCGAGAAGATGAATGGATTCACTTTCATGCATGGGAGTTATGTATTATTCATCAGGCTATTATGACAGACACACATAAAGTACAATGATTTTGTGAATTCAGTTTTTACCGATTAGGCATTGATCCTTCAAACAAGATCCTATATTTTACAATTTAGTTTGATAAGTGTAAACTAATAAGGCCGAATGGTTCCAAGATACTAGTGTCTCTACCTTGTTATAATTTAATGTCGGTTTTACTCATGTTTATGTGCTAAGTTTGGAGAAGGTTTAAAGTTTTTAGCGGCAGTGTAAATATCTAATAGTGATTGGACCGATTTTAATAGTGCAATAGATTTTTGAAAGGCCTCCGAAGTCCCGGATTGCGGCAAACAAGAATGGAAAATCAATAAAAATTCCCCTGGTCTAAATTTATATGAATGGGTTGCTCGAGGAGACTATTATACAGTAGAAGGTGCTTGGGAGAATACCTGTGTAGAAAAGAGGAGGCGGAGAACATCATATATCATCTCAGACCTTATTTAAGAGGAAAGACAGGGGGAAAAAGTAAGGAACTTCTAGAAAATCTGGCCAATGAAATTGAGTTGAGAGATGAAAAAACTTAATGAGCTTCAAATATGGAAGTGTATCAAATATTAAAATTTATCAGTTGTTATTGAAAAGGAAAAATGCTCAAGAGTACTGGAGCTGGAAACTTTTCTAGGGACTGCGACTAGGGAGCATCAAGAATGAAACCTAAACCAACAACTCCAGAAGTAAAAATAAGGAAAGCCAAGGCATCAATTTTTGAAGTCTAACTTGCATCCCATGCCTTCTTTTTATGGTTCTGATTAGGTCAATTGCAGTAGAAACAAAAAGGTCTGACGTTGGACAGAAATCCCATGCCTTGTTGTTTCCACAACCTTTGACCAAACTAGAGCGATAAACAGAAGGCATGGGTTGTGAGAATTACATGTGAGCTGCCAACAGGACACAAAGTGCCAAACTGAAACATTTGATACCTATTTTATTTTAGGTGTTTAAAATGAACACTGTCTACTTGAGGTGCCAAAGTGAAAGATCGCTGCAACTTTAGGTGTCTGTCGATGGGTTTCGTCTTTTTTATTTTAAGTCACTTCACTTTACATGTAGTGGCAATTTCTTATGTCTAATAAAAGTTGAATTTTTATAATGTAATTAATTATCCATCTGTTGTAACAAATAGTTTATCTGTTGCAATAGGTTGGTCATCTGTTGCATTATATCAATACTTTTATCTAAGTCTATCTGTTGCAATAATGGAAAGACCTATTTGATAATTTCCAATAGATTACCTACACGTTGCAACATATGTCTAAATCTGTTTGATATTTTACAACAGATATGTCATTTGTTGCAACAGATATCTTATCTATTGCAATATTTGAATCTAGTATTCTATTTCAATTAATAAGTTCAAATCTAAGGATAAAATAAAATTCATAGACAAAATAAAATAAATCAAAGGATTCAAAAATTACATGAAATAAATCAACAAATGAATGAAATATAAAAAAATTGTTATGGGTACAAATCTCAATAAATAAATCAACAATTTAAGTTTTGATGCCAACAATTTCTAAGGAGGGGTGAGGTTATTATTTTGATAGACTCAAGCTATAAAGATCTACTCAATATGGATAAGTTGTTCTTCATCTGGTGCTATGGAATTCGTCTTTGATCGTCGTGGATCTTTAATGTCACTTGTGTATGATTTCTGCGCTTTTGCTTCTCCGTATTTTCATAAAAAGAGTAGCGTATTGTCAATCCTATTTAGCAGTAGCTTCTACAGTGAAATCCACCTGAAAATCCAGAATTGGTCAATGCTAATCACAGAGATACAAAAAACTAAAAAGGATAACTCATCTGTTTTAGCAAATCAAACAGGTCTTCCTCCTATTTTAAATTGTCCCCAAAAAATTATATTTCTGTTGCAACAGATGGATTAATTGTTGGGATTAATTATAACATGAGGAAGACATGTATGATAATTTCTAATGAATGAACCATCTGTTGCAACATATGACTCATTTGTTTGAAAAAACTGAAATAGCAAGACGTCTTGATTTAATTTTTCCCAACAGATGACCCATCCATTGCAGCACATAGGTCATATGTTGGTACAAATAAAAATAATACGTTGAGTAGAGTTTTTTTATTTGCTAAAATAGATGAGACATATATTACAATAGATACAATATCTGATGCAATAGGTTTGTCAATTGTTGCAACAGATATATATATATCTGTTTAATAATTTTCAGCAGATGTGTCATCTATTGAAACAAATATGTGTTTATATGTTAGTTGGAACATAAGTGATATATTTACCTTCTTCAGCTCGTACTGCTCTCCTGTGGCCCTTGTACATTGCTCCGTAGTGCTATATAAAGACAGCGGCGTTGCAATTTTGCTTTTTTAGATACTTGATAATGCCTTAGAAATTACTTTCCTTCTCCCCTTAGATTTAATCTCTAATGGAGTGGATGAATATGAAATCTTCTTTGATGTAATGACACTCCTCTTAGATGCCAATTTCATTACAAAAGCAGTTAATGCATTAATAGCATTAATCAGTACATCATGTTTTGCCTTACAGTCTTGACATTTGCATGTAGAACAGACTTTAAGATGGGAAAATTTGTTATAATCGATATGATCATACTCATAATGGTTTGCCTTAAGAACTATAAGAGGAGCATCATTTACCCCAACAGCAGCACCACTACCACCACCAACATCTCCATCACCACTAACACCATCAACAACTACAAGCCCATCCTCTAAAATTATTTTTCTTATGATGGATGTTGCTCCAAACAATTTCATTTTTAGTCTATCAATGACCTTAGGGTTTGATAAAGTTTACACAGATTGTAAAGTAAGAAAAAATGACATATTCAACTCTCGATTGGTTAAAACAAACAACGAATGCACAATCTAACATAAATTATTACATATATTAGAATGATGATTAGATCATTCCAAAAAATCATTAATTAAAACAAAAACTTGATTTTAATTATACTTACTGCATTCTTTAGGGGTTTGAAGAGATGGATTTTTTTTGTATTTTTATCGATTTTTTCTGACAACCATCTGAAGATTCTTGGACGGGAAACTTCTTCCTGGTAGTTCACTTGTTGTCTCAAATAAGGAATGGCTTCAAATGCCCAAGCCTATAAAATAACGCTAATAAATCAAAACTATTATTTAATAAAAATAAAACATATCATAATAAAAGAAACATTTACCATGAAAGCCTATGAAAAGCCATATAAGTTGATTGTCTTTGGCACTAACAGAGTCAACAAATATTTGACAGTCATTTTGAAGCTTTCATAAACCCAAGGATAGCTAGTAAATGCCTCAAGATCCTCGAAGAGCTTTATGAAACCAATTGGAATGTTGTTATTAACGGCTCTCGCCCAAAGAATATTCTGTACAAACCAAACCAAGCACAATGATTGCTTGTGCTTCTTTGAAACTCTTTTACCTTTCAACGCTTCTTTCAAATTTTTGTTTTTGAAGCTTGGACCAACAAGTGACACCAAGTCTTTATGATTACTCAACTTGTATTTGTCTTTTTTGGGTGTGTGAGGCGGGGTGCTTTTTTGGGTTAGAATAGATATAGCTTGACAAGGAGGAGAAGGATAACATTTTAGTTCAGTAACTATGGAAAACACCTTCCAACCAAAACAAACAGGCATGCCACGGTAATTTATCCACATCTCATCCATCTTATCTTTTTTTTTTCATATATAAACCTATACTTCAGAAGATCATATACCATATTTATTTGGAAACAAGCATTGTTGTCCTCCGCAAATCAAGATATTGCCCAAAGCAGCTGCCTTGAAATAAGCATCCAATTTTTATTCTCAAAGTATTTTTCTAAAGGCATCAACAGATTTTTCCATGGCTGACTTAACCATAAAATCACCTATTAAATCTGTGGCATTATCGCACTGCATTCTCACAGAATAACTATTAATGCTGAAGGTTTTGACCAACCCTTCGGTGGAAGGGCTATTAGCATTTGGATCATCACTTTTGAAAAATTCCTCCTCTCCATGTTCATTTTCTTATGCTCCTAATTATCCTCTACTTTCTGAACTTGATCGAGGAACTCTTGTGGGTCCTTTTCTGACTTAGATCCTGAGAATAGAGGAGAGTTCATTCGGGTGAAGTGCCGAATCCTGGCTACAGTAGTATTGGCCATTAGGTTGGTCGAAACAGCAGATGGCCATTTATTTTGAACTACTACTGAATTGGCTAGAGTAGTGCATGTAGCTCTGAATTTTACATGAGAGACATGCTCATCCAGGGGATCTACCTGAACGAGCTGAGATGTTGGTTGATTTCCAGTCCTTTTTCTGTTAGTCTTTTTGGAAGGCATGTTCTATAAATGGAAGGAAGAAAAGGATTAGACTGAGATTTTAACTTGAGCTCATGCTCACTCGCACGACATGAATACTGAAAGAAGGGAAATTTTTCCTAAAACATCTCATAGCTTCCAGTCTATAAGTGTGGCAATGCGGCTTTCAAACTCCCTAGAAATCTATTGAACCATAGGCTCTGATACCATGTTTATAACGCCCCAAGTTTGTACCCCGAACGCTACACGATGCTTACAACCCTGAAAGACCACAAGCTAATCCATGTCTAATTTATATTGTAAGTATTGAATAATAATACTGAAATAAATGCAGAATTAAATTGAAATACCATAAGGTTCAAACATCTGAAATACTACTGAAAATATCAAACTGTAATAATAATTTGTAAAATCGAATATTGTCTGAAAAGCCTCTAACTGAACTATCTGAAAATGGAACTGATGGGATAATCCCTAAACTAACTCCATCTACTGAAATACTAGGTCTACTAATAAAATGAAATAAAATAATATCCTTAAATTATGAGGACTTACTGCTAAATCTATTGCTGGCTGAATCTAGATCTGTCTATACACGGTCGGGAACCTGAGCGTCCAAACCTATGATATGAGACATCATAGCACAAAGAAAGGGTACGAGTCAGTACGTGGAATGTACTGGTATTCTAGATGAGCTAAGGCTGAATACAAGGGTTCATATGCATGAACAGTAACTGACTGAATGATATAGAGTAACTGAATGTAAGAGTACATGGATAACTGGTACTATTAAAAGTATTGAGTATACAATACTGTGGACATACATAGATATATACTATATCTGAGCTTTTCTAAAGCTAAGTACTAAGTTCTGATAACTAAGCAACTAATATTTGAAGTTACTAATAACTGAATTACTGATACTGATTGACTATGTCTGATAGTCCTGATTTTGTTGAACTGAACTGAGTTCTAAATTGAAGACTGAAACTAAAACTATAGGAGGTAATCATCTAACTGGCATGCCCCAAATCAAAGCTGATAGGGGTCCAACCCGTGACCCTAGTTGGAAGGGTGTTAGTACCGTGCCACGGGTACTAACAATGGCTGTGAGTTAACCCTAACTGCCAGGAAGACATTTTGTCAACCCTTAACTGGTAGGAAAACTTATAAGAGATGTGTCAACCCTTATCTAGCAGGAAGTCATCTCAACCTATGCTAGCTACGTAATTCCGTAACTCAGGGATTGCTACTAAGGGTCAAACCCTACACTAAAAAGAATTCCCCCATCCCTGGGTTCGCTCGGTGCTGAATCCTACTCTCAACTGAAAGACACTGAACTAATTATACTAAACTGGACTAGACTGATATTGAGTTTACTGAGTTTTCTTGAGTTTTGTAACTGACTGTGAGTACTACTGGTCATGACATAACTAATACTATTCTATAACTGGCACTGGATCTAGGTAAACACCTAAATTATCGGGTATTAAATACTGGAATACCCGTACCTTTTTCCTAGCTAGAAATCATCTCGAGGATTCTAAGACTTATTTTGAAATGTAAACCTATTTTGTCCAAATCTGACATCAGACGAGGAAGTTATGCACATTTTACTTGGAACTATTGGAAATGCCCAGGTATGATGGCTAAGTTGATGGACCACCACATAAGTGACGGACCACCACTTTGACCATCATAGCCAAGGCAGTTAAGCCACGTACTGGATAAGGACTGACGGACGATTTGAAGGACCATCAAAGTTGTGATGGACCATCATCCAGGCCATCAACTCTTATCTAGTAAACCCCATTTCTAGTCCACGTCTGACGGGCTAAGTCATGGACCGTCAAGTGTCTGATGGACCGTCAGTCGGACCGTCACACACCACATTCAGTTTATTTCCAGGTCATTTTAACAGGGGTATTTTGGTCACATATCACTCGCCTACATATACCCAGATAAGTTCGAATTCAGCCATTATGCTCATTATTATCTCACAAACAAAAAATTAGGATTTCTCTCTAAATTTAATCTCCAAGAACAAGACCCAATCTTCTTCAAGAATCAAATGATTTCAAATACTTCAAGTTTAAAAACATCAAGAACCTTGAGTCAGGTATGCGTAGTGTTCATTTATGGACCCCTTTCATTCATAGAGTTCAAGAACCATGCTTTTAAATGAGAAACTTTGATTTCCTTGTTGTTATATGATGTTGTTCATGTTAATGATCATTGTTTAAGATTCAAGATATTAATTTAAGTTGACTTCCATGGTGTATGCATGCTTGTAGTTAAAACCCATGAATTTGGGTGGTTCAAGATAATTAAAATTATTGAGAAAACCTATGCCCCAAAGTATGCATGCTAGGTGTTTGTTAAAATGCCTAGAATGCTAAAAATCATGTTCCCATTACCCCATAGTATTTAAATGACAAGCTATGTCAACTCTTAATATGATTCCATATGAACTTCCCTGCTATTGATATGTGTTGCTAGTATGATTATGCAATGAACATGATATTAAGGTTGTGCAAGTACTTCCATATGACATTAAATCCTTTCCATGCAATACATTGTTGATAACCATGCTTAGTATGAAATCCCTTATGTACAATATTATGAATTGTGGACTCAAATCTTGTGATCAAGTCATGTCATGTGTGTCAATTTTCTTCCATCGAGTCCTGGGGGTATTCGTACCCGAAAAACATAGCTGTGTGCCTAGAGCCATGTTATGTCATCATGATTATCTCAGTCAAGCCACAATCTATAGAACTTAGTCAGTCATGTGACTCAGGAAACCTCAGAAATCTCATGATCTCAGTAAATTCTCAGAAAGTAGTACTATTCCATCAGTCAACGAATGTCAATTATTTAGTCCATGTATAGTCAGTTAAATCATGTTCAGTCTCTTTAGATGGGAGTAGAAGTTAGCACCGAGTGAACCCAAGGATGGGAACTCACCTACCAGTTTAGGGTATGATTCTTAGCAGTCATCCTTGTGTTCCAGAATTACATAGGTAGCGTAGGTTGAGACATCTTAACCTGTCAGATTAGGGTTGATGAAGTGGCTTAACCTGTCAGTTTAGGGTTCCCACCGTTCTTATTTTGAGTACCTGCCAGATAAGGGTCACTCACAACTGTCCTTACCAGTGGCGCGGTATTGACACCCCTCCAGTCGGGGCAGAGATTGAACCCCAACTTAGCTATATACATTATTGGGCCATGTCTGTTAAACAACTATCTCCCACAATTTCAGACTTAGTCTCATTAAAAGAACTCAGATAGTTCTTCAGCTACCAGTATACCAGGACTGTTAGAGTTGCAGTGAGTCCTCTTCATTCGAGGATGATATGATTTGATTTATTCATTTATTATTTTAGTTATCTATCAGTTTACAGAGTTATTTGGAGACATGTTCCTTCAACTCTTTATTCAGATAGTGTTTAGAGGCTTTCAGATTTAGTTCAGATTTGATTCAGTTTTCAGCTATTTTGGGTATCTTTCACCCATAAGGATGTTATTTTACCAGATTCTTTATTCAGTTGAACCTTATGGCCTCCATGTTCATGTTTTTCGCATTATTATGATATATATTATAGTGTACAGGTACAGATATCAGTCATGGGTTAGCTTGTGGTCCTTCGGGGTCACAAGCACCGTGTAGTGTTTCGGTTCAAAAAATTGGGGTGTTACAAATACCCTCAGTACTCGATAGCCTGAAAAGTAAAGCTTAGAAAAATCTTGAATAACATAACAATGTTCAATTGTACATAATTCATTCATAGAGATATTTCATCAAACACTTGTAAGGCATAAGCTTGTACATATGCTAGGATGTCATGATTTAATCATTTAATTTACATGAACATTCTATCAATCACTTGGGGAGCACAACCTAATGCACAACTTCATAGATAATATATAAACATGGCAACTACAATGCCCAACTTACAATTTCATGGGTTTAACATGCTATTCATATGATTTCCCCTAAATACTATTCTATTTTCATGAATCTTATCATAATCATGAATTGAAAATACCAAATTAATATTATAGACACATTAATCACTTTGTCAATGCAAGGGTTTATCAAGATAATCACAACTTCATCACTTATTCTATTTAATTTCATGAAACTTGCACTTAAATCATGGATTGAAACCCGACTAACATCACGAACATGAATTCAATCTAATTCAAACATAGAAGTTCATAATTCAATAATCTTGTAGTTTTAAAAATGGATTTGTGGACTCTATGGGTAAAAGAAACCCATAGATGAACACCTAACATACCTTAGAAGATTCTTTCTTGAAGGTTCTTAGAGGAACTCTTAGGCTTGTTCTTGATTTTCTTGAAATAGAATTTTTGCCTCTTTGAGAGAGAATGTTTTATTCTTGAGATAAAGTGAGGAAATAATGAGGCAATAGGTTATTTAGGAGTTTAATTTCGTGTTTAGACTGAATAGGGTTTAAAAAATACCAAACTACCCCTGGTAATAAAGAAAAATTCCTCACTGAAAAACCTAATTTTGGGACCTGGCGCGACGCGACGCTATCGCGCCATGTCACTGGAAAATAATAATTTAGAAATGGGGGCCTGGTGTGACGCGGTGGAATTGTGGTGCCCCTTTGATTCTAAATTTTAGACTCAGCGCGATGCAGTAGAATCGCGTTGGAACATTGGAAAAGGACAATTGTGAACTGAGCCTATGGTGCGATGCGCCAATATCGCGATAGAGGACTGAAAAGTGATAATTTCCATTTGGCTTGGCTCTGCGATGCATTGACGTTCCAAGTGGTACACTATCGTACAAAAATGCCTCTAACTCTTCACCCAGATATCAGATTTGGGCGAATTTTATATCGTTGAAAAGCTAATTGAATTTCCTACGCAATGGTAGGTTCTAAAATGAAAAATTCTACGTATTTCAAAAATTTTATATGGGATTACTCATGTACTAAGACTTAAATTAATCTAGGAAAATATTTGGTATTACAATATCTCCCCCTTGGGAACCTTCGTCCTCGAATGAGACTGATTAAATCGAGAAACACTGATAGACTGAGTTTACATGCAGAACATGCACAACTGAAACCTGACTACATGACTGAACTACTGACAAACTGAGTTTCCATACTGAACATGTATATCTAATGCATGGAATACCTGACTAAAGCTATTGATAAGCTGAGTTTTCATACTAAACATGTATATCTGATGCATGGAATACATGACTGAACTGATTCATAAATGAATAGATGAATATACAATGGTAAAGAATATCAAATTTGTGACTGTAACTGAACATGGAACTGAGTAATTCTAAGGAAGGCTATTACCTTAGGTTGAGAATACTGATGAACCTGAGATCATTTACTGGACATGTATAAATGGGAACATAAGAACATTACTGGGTCTATAACATGATATATATGAACTGAATATCGTGAACCGAATTGATTTCTTGGATACATGTCATACAACTGAGATTGGAACTTGAGGATCAACTTATGAGTACCCACTACTCCAAACTAGATTCGTTACGTGAAGAGAAACTGAAAGGCTTAGGACATGAAAGCTTGGGGATTATAATGTATCTCCCCCTTAGGGCATTATGTCCCTCGAAGAATGCTGACTTGGCTGAGATACTAAAGAAAATCTAGGACGATGAACGAGACTCCTACAGACTGAATCGTGACTGAATATATGAGATCTGAAAATGAGGCATAATACATGAATTGAGCTGAATTTGCAACTACCAGGATGTTCCATTTTGGTATAGGACGACTAGATGGAAAGATGGGAAACCATCTGAATTTATCCGCTTGATTGCTAAATTAGATTACTGGCTTTACGGACTAACTCATACTAAAAACTTATACTTAATCGGAGCATTTCTTTGACACTCTTTCTATAAGGTTCTAATGACTTAAGGGGGTAAGGAATCTTGGCATGGTCTGAATAAGACATCCAAATAAGAAAACACAACATGGCTAAAAATTCTGTAATATGAGCATTGATAACCCCACCTACTAAGGTCTGAGGAATTTAATATTTATATCACGGATTTAACAAAAGGTCTAAACTGAAGATATACATGACATAGTCTGAATTTAACTGACCATTAGGAGCGTAGCATGAGTCATGGGAACTGAGCATACTATGAGGATGAGTAAGTGAGTCATGAGCTGCATGACTTGAGTTGGAGTTTCGGTATTCATAGAACATGATTCATTATACTGAGTGAACTGGAACTCCTTATATTAGGAACTGTAAGTGTACCTGATTTTTTATAGCGTGCCTGAATATGAGCTAGGATCATAGAGCTGACATATAAGGCATGCGTACTGACATTACTACTAAAATCTGAAAGCCTGACTTGGTTACTTGTTCTAACATCTCCCCCTTAGCTTAAACCCATCATTCTAAAGTTGTAAACTACTTAATCAACAACTCTAAACTGAAATGTCACCATTTTACTCTAAAGTCTGGGGTAGACACTGAGGAGGGCTCTACTAATATTTTGGGTCTGACACCGAAGTTGACGACTATATAGGGGTTACAAAGAAAGTAAAGCCCCGGGATCTAACAATGCATAAACATAAAGATGAAAGACTTATAATGTACCTGTAACTATATCAGGAGAACTTCCCTGATCATAGCGAGACTGGAGTGCATAAAATTTGTTCTGGCGTTGACCACTAGTGGTACTGGAAGTGGCGCCCTACTGAGTCGAGCGACCGAATGGAACTGGAGGATGACTGTGCTGACTTTGCGAACCAGCCTTAGGACAGTCTCGAACTCTGTGACCTAACTCACCATATCCAAAACACACATCACTGCCGGCTTTACACACACCTAGGTGATTTCTACCATATTTTTTGCAAAGTAGATGGGTACGACCACTGCTCACACTACCCTGAGTTTTGGAGCCTGGCATCCCATCCTAACGGTCAGTCCTAAACTTTAGTACTGGCGCACTAGCTGAAGATAGAGGTGGAACTGAAGAATTTGGACAAAACTGGAAATAGTTACCGCCTTCTGACTTAGGCTAAGAAAAACTAAAGCTACCCATTTTGGCTCTCTTATTCTCTCTCCCCTTCTTCTTAATCTTCTGCTCCTCAATCTGTTGAGCATGGACCTTAAGCCTAGAAATTTCTATCTCTTTAATTAACATCGTAGTCCTACACTTTTTGACCACGCTATCAGATATCTCAGATACAAACTTACTTGAGGGAACTGAATAAACTTGAGGGAATACTCTATCACACTCATACTATCATGTCTGAGATTGATGAACTCTAACACCTTGGCTTCTCTCAGCTCTAAGAGAAAGAATTTATCTAGGAAGGAAGTAGAAAACTCTTCTCACTCTATGGGCTCTATATTTATACCCCTGTCTACCTTCCACTGCTTAAACCATATATGAGCTATATCTTGTAGCTGATAGGCATCTAACTCAGCACTCTTGCTAGAAGTCACTCCCATGATGTTTGTGACTTTCTGAACCTGATCGAGGAACTCTTGTGGGTCATTTTCTGACTTAGATCCTGAGAATAGGGGAGAGTTTGAAGTGCCGAATACTGGCTGCAGCAGTATTGTCCATTAGGTTGGTCGGAACAGCAGCTGGCCATTTATTTTGAACTGCTACTGAATTGTCTAGAGTAGTGAATTCAGCTCTGAATTCTTCATGAGAGACATACTCGTCCAAGGGATATGCCTAAACGGCCTGAGGTGTTAGTTGATTTCCAGTCCTTCTTCTGTTAGTCTTTTTGGGAGGTATGTTTGTAAACGGAAGGAAGAAAAGGATTAGACTGAGATTTTAACTTGAGCTCATGCTCACTCACACGACATTAATACTGAAAGAAGGGAAAATTTTCCTAAAATATCTCATAGCCTCAGTCCATAAGTGTGGCGAGCTACACACCCATGAACAAGACTCTACACGATGCGGCTTTCAAACTCCCTAGGACTCTGTTGAACCTTAGGCTCTGATACCATGTTTATAACACCCCAAGTCTGTACCCCAAATGCTACACGCTGCTTACGACCCTGAAGGACCATAAGTTAACCCATGCCTAATATCTATTATAAGTACTGAATAATAATATTAAAATAAATGCGAAATTAAATTGAAATACCATGAGGTTCAAACATCTGAAATAGCACTGAAAATATCAAACTGTAATAATAATCTGTAAAATCGAATATTGTCTGAAAACTAATCTAGTCTGAAAAGCCTCTAACTAAACTATCTGAAAGTGGAGCTGATGGGATATCCCCAAACTAACTCCATCTACTAAAATAATGGGTCTACTAATAAAATGAAATAAAAGAATATCCTCAAATTATGAGGACTCACTGCTAAATCTAATGCTGGCTGAATCTAGATCTGTCTATATATGGTCGGGAACCTGAGCATCCAAAACCTATGATATGAGACATCATAGCACAAAGAAAGGGCGCGAGTCAGTACGTGGAATGTACTGGTATGCTAGATGAGTTAAGGCTGAATGCAAGGGTTCATATATATAAACAGTAACTGACTGAATGATATAGAGTAACTGAATGTAAGAGTACGTGGATAACTGGTACTATTAAAAGCACTGAGTATACAATACTGTGGACATGCATAGATATATACTATATCTGAGCTTTTCTGAAGCTGAGTACTAAGTTCTGATAACTGAGTAACTATTATTTGAAGTTACTAATAACTGAATTACTGATACTGATTGACTATGTCTGATAGTCCTGATTCTGTAGAACTGAACTGAGTTCTAAACTGAAGACTGAAACTGAAACTATAGAAGTTAATCATCTAACCGACATGCCCCAAATCTAAGCTAATAGGGGTCCAACCTGTGACCCTAGTTGGAAGGATGTTAGTACCGTGTCACGGGTACTAATAATGGTTGTGACTTAACCCTAAATGGCAGGAAGACATTTTGTCAACCCTTAACTGGCAGGAAAACTCATAAGAGATGTATCAACCCTTATCTAGCAGAAAGTCATCTCAACCTACGCTGGCTACATAGTTCTGTAACTCAGGGATTGCTACTACGGGTCAAACCCTACACTAACAAGAATGCCCCCATTCCTGGGTTCACTCGATGCTAAATCCTACTCCAAACTGAAAGACACTGAACTGATTATACTGACCTGGACTGGACTGATGCTGAGTTTACTGAGTTTTCCTGAGTTCTATAACTGACTAAGAGTACTACTTGTCGAGACATGACTGATACTATTTTGTAACTGACACTGGCTCTAGATAAACAGCTAAATTGCCGGATATTAAATACCCCAGTACTCGATATCATGAAAAGTAAAGCTTAGCAAAATCTTGAATAACATAACAATGTTCACTTGTTCATAATTTATTCTTAAAGACATTTCATCAAACACTTGTAAGGCATAAGCTTGTACATATACTAACATGTCACGATTTCATCATTTAATTCACATGAACATTCTATCAATCACTTTGGGAGCACGACCTAATTCACATATTCATAGATAATATATAAACATGGCAACTACAATGCCCAACTTGCAATTTCATGGGTTTAACATGCTATTCATATAATTTCCCCTAAATACTATTCTATTTTCATGAATTTTATCATAATCATGGATTGAAAATACCAAATTAACATCATAGATAGATTAATAACTTTGTAAATGCAAGGTTTATTAAGATAATCACATAGTCATTACACATATTATTCAATTTCATGAAACTTGCACTTAAATCATAGATTGAAACCCAACTAACATCATGAACATGAATTCAATCTAATTCAAACGTGGAAGTTCATAATTCAGCAATCTTGTAATTTTAAAAATGGATTCGTGGACTCTATGGGTGAAAGGAACACATAGATGAACACCTAACATACCTTAGAAGATTCTTTCTTGAAGGTTCTTGGAGGAACTCTTAGGCTTGTTCTTGATTTTCTTGAAATAGGAATTTTGCCTCTTTGAGAGAGAATGTTTTATTCTTGAGAGAATGTGAGGAAATAATGAGGCAATAGGTTATTTAGGGGTTTACTTTTGTGTTTCGACTAATTAGGGCCATGGAAAAATACCAAACTAGCCCTGAGAATAAAGGAAAATTCGTCACTGAAAAATCCAATTTTGGTCCCTGGCGCGACGCGGCGCTATCATGCCGTGTCACTGAAAAATGACAATTGGGAACTGGAGGCCTGGCGCGATGCGGTGAAATTGCGGTGTCCCTTTAATTCTGAATTTTAGACTCAGCGCGACGCGGTAGAATCGCGTTGGAACAATGGAAAAGGACAATTGTGAACTAAGCCTATAGTGCGATGCGCCAATATCGCGATGGAGCACTGAAAAGTGACAATTTCCATTTGGCTTGGCTCCGCGACACGCTGACGTTTCAGGTGGTACACTGTCTTACAAAAATGGCTCTAACCCTTCACCAAGGTATCGGATTTGGGCGAATTTTATATCGTTGGAAAGCTAATTGAATTTCTTACACAATGACAGGCTCTAAACTAAAAAATACTGAGTATTTCAAAAAATTTACATGGTATTACTCATGTACTAAGACTTTAATTAAGCTAAAAAAAATACGGGGTATTACATATATTAACCATAATACAAATATCAAAGATATTTGGTATTTTACATATAAAATTAGAGGATGGATTTTACACAATTCGATCTACTAAAACTTTGAAAATAAAATACAAATTTAGTTTGAAATCAATCTTGATTCGATATATATACGCCTCTTAATTTCGAAATTAAATACCAAACCAATCAATCAAATTTGAATCCACATTCATATGTTTTAAACAATATCGATTTATACAAGACAATCAAAGTAGGGATAAATTCACATTCACGAATCTCTTCATATATACAAGTCCGTTTAAAAAAAAAAAATTCAAATTCTGTGATACGGTATATATATATATATATGATAATAAAATACAACAAAATACAAATCCATGAATTCAAAAGAATAAACATTCGGACTCATTTATCAAAATCCGACCACATATTCAAAAAAAAAAAAATAACACAAATTCATTATGTGAAATCGACATTTTTATACTATTCGATCTAAATATTATACCTTTTTTTTCAAAAAAGTTATTCAGAAGAT
>NC_061115.1:207138223-207154350 GCF_002878395.1 Capsicum annuum | reverse complement strand
CCTAGGCTTAAAACTATCATCCAAATACATAAAAATAATTAACTATACACTCACTTTATCCTTATTTTTCAATCTTTACTCAATCATTACTAAATTATTAATTATGAACGCTAAACCTAAGAAAAATTAAAGCTTTAGAATTTGACAACAATTTCTTGTGAATAATTACTGCAACGTACTAAACCAGAAGTTAGTATGCGTACCTTCTCATTATTATTTCACTGTTATTCACTTATTCGCACAAATTTCAATGGCATATAAACTGCACCTTCACCCGTACTAACACCCAATTCTAATTTAACGCTAAGAACACAAAAAGGGAATAAGTTAAATATTAGTAAAAGGTAACATTGTATCATCATGTAATCATTACTTCGTCCTTATTAGGACTAGTTTGTTCTGAGAATCTTGTGAGACATGGTAGCAGCGCTACTCTATAATGCATGCACAAAACAAACTCCCTAATTATGATCCTAATCAACGCTTAGCTCATTGATTAGTAGCATTACCTTTTCATTACCCTGCTAATTAATCAATATAAAATCATTAGGAATTAACTCAACCTGAAGATGTCACCCTTTTCGAAGCCGTGAATAGGAGAAAAAATATGCTAACTGTCGTATTCTCCCAACCCCAACTTTATGATGGTATTAATATTATTAATCATTAAAATCTTTTCACTTAAATTAATTCTTGTACTGGCCACATAAGTTTGACCAATTCACTCGTGAATTAAATAATTATCTAAAGTACCCGAAACTTCTAATAAATCCTCAAAATTTATTCGGAACCTCATAACAATAAATTAAATACATAAATTGATTAAAAAGTACGTCTTGGACCTATTGGAAACATTAACATACCAAATTGTGGTTGTCTTGACCAAGGATTGACTGTGATCAAGCCTAAATTAATTAAAACTCAATAATCCAACTAATGACATAAATTACTTTTGAACACCTCAAGAATTGATACTACTCATTCTGTGAGTCATAATTCAAGTACACCACAATAGGGAGAGTTAAAATAGGGAAGATGAGAAAATTTCACAAGCGACCAAAAGGGTCGTTACATCAGATACTAATTAAACAACCATTTGTCCCCAAACAGGCAAACAAGTGTCAAGAAAAGGAAACAAGGAATCACATGAATCAGCAAAAAGATGTGGATACTTGCTACGCATGTCTGCTTCAGTCTCCCAAGTGGCCTCCTCAATAGGACGATTCTTTCACTGGACCTTCACAGACGTAATCTCCTTAGTCCTCAACTTACAAACCTCTCTATCAAGAATAGCAACAAGTTCCTCTTCATAAGAGAGATTTTCATCTAACAAGACCGAATCCCAATGAATTATGTAGTTATTATCACCATGAAACTTCTTTAACATAGATACATGAAACACAGGATAAACTCCCGACAAACTCAGAGGCAATGCAAATCTAAGGCCACCGGCCCCACACCCTTAAAAATCTTAAATGGTACAATATATATAGGACTGAGCTTACCTCACTTCCCAAGATGTGTGACACCCTTCATAGGTGAAACCTTGAGCAACACTTTCTCACCCTTAATAAAGTGCATGTCTCTAACTTTTCAATCTGCATACTCTTTTGCCTGCTTTGAGCCACTATAAGTTTCTCCGGAGTGAATCTAAACTTCTCCAATGAGACTCTCAATAGATCAATACCCCATGGTCTCACCTCAAATACATCAAATAACCCAATGGGAGATCTACACCTCCTCCCATACAAAGCCTTAAATGGTGCCATATCGATACTCAAATGATAACTGCTATTATATGTAAGCTCGGCCAAAGGTAGGAATTGATCCCAATGACCTCTAAAATCCATCACACATGCAAGTAGAATATCCTCCAACACCTGAATCGTTCGCTCAAATTGCCCATCAGTGTGAGGGTGAAAAGTTATACTAATTAAGGTCCAACCTTATACCCAACTCCTCATGCAACTTCTTCCAAAAGATAGAGGTAAATTATGTACCCCTATCCAAAATAATAGAACTGGGACCCTATGAAATTTAACAATCTCCTTAAGATAAATCTTGGCCAACATTTCTGCATTATATGCCACCTGAACCAAAATGAAATGTGCAGATTTAGTCAACTTTTCCACAATGACCCATATAGAATCATACTCTTCCAAAGTCTTGGGAAGACTAACAACAAAATCTATAGCTATCCTCTACTATTTCATTTCAGGAATGGGCATCCGCTGAAGAGTACCATAAGGCTTCTGATGCTCTTACTTTATCTACTGGCAACTCACATATTTGGCAACAAAATCAAATATCACGCTTCATTCGATCCTACCAATAACATTGCCTCAAATAATGGTACATCTTAGTCGCTCCGGGATGTATAGAATACTTCGAACAATGAACCTCAATAAGAATAATAGGAATCAAATTGTCAACAGGAACTCGCCCCTTAATCCGCAGCACACCCTCATTATCAAGAATGTCCTCCTTAGCCTTACCCTGCAAAACCTTATCATGAATCTTGCTCAACTTAGCATCCTCAAATTATTTAGCATTGATTTAACCAATAAATATGGACCTTACCTCAATGCTATCTAGTATTCTTGCTCTTTCATTCACCTCAAGTCGAATAAAATTGTTAGCTAGAGTCTGAATCTCTTTAGCCAACGAACACCTGCTAGCATTCAAAGAAGCAAATTACCTATACTTGCTGACTTCCTGCTCAATGCATCAGTGACCACATTAGCCTTTCCCGGATGGTAGAAAATGATGATATCATAATCTTTAAGTAACTCCATCTATCTATGATGTCTCAAATTCAAATCTCTCTGGGTGAACACATACTGTAAACTATGGTGATTAGTGAAAACTTCACAACGAACCCTATACAAGTAATGCCTCCATATCTTAAGAGCAAAAACCACAATAGCTAACTCCAAATCATGAGTGGGATAATTCTTCTCATTGGGCTTCAATTGCCTTGAACCATAAGCAATAACATTCCTTTTCTGCATTAACACAACACCTAAACCAGAATGTGAGGCATCACAATAAAAAATAAAATCCTTACCCTCTATCGGCGAGGTAAGAATAGGAGCAGTAGTCAACAAGGTCTTGAGCTTTTAAAATCTTTCCTAATACTCATTAGACCAAATAAAAGGTACATCCTTCTGAGTCAACCGTATCATATGGTTGCAATAGAGGCAAACCCCTTCATGAACCTGTGATAATAACTCACAAACCCCACAAAGCTATGAACCTCTAATAATGAAGTAGGCCTAGCCCAATTTTTAACTACTTCAACCTTCTACAGATCTACGATTACCCTTTCCTTTAAAATCACATGCCCCAAAAAGGATATAGAAGCAACCCAAAATTCACACTTAGAAAACTTCGCATAAAGCTTTTTCACCTTTAACAAACCCAAAATAACCCTTAAGTGATTCTCATGTTCATCTGTACTCTTAGAATAAACCAGAATATCATCAATAAAGTCAATAACAAAAGAATCCAAGTACGATTTAAATATCCTATTTATCAAACTCATAAAAGCAGTTGGGGCATTTGTTAGCCCAAAAGACATCACAAGAAACTCATAGTGCCCATACCTAGTTCAAAATACAGTCTTAGGTAGTCAGGCTAAATCTTAAGTTGATGATACTCGGACCTTAAATCAATCTTAAAAAATACAGATGCACCCTGCAATTGGTCAAATAAATCATCGATACGGGACAAAAGATACTTAATATAGATTGTAACTTTGTTAAACTACCTGTAGTCTATACACATACGAAGATTACCATCATTCTTCTTCACAAACAAGAAAGGAGCATACCATAGAGAGGAACTCAAACGGATAAAACCCTTACTCAACAAATCCAGTAACTGAGCCTTTAGCTCTCATAACTCAGCCGAATCCATCCTACAGGGAGGAATAGAAATAGGATGAGTACCTGGCTTTAGATCAACAGAAAAATCAATGTCACGATCTGGTGGCATGCCAGACAAATCTATAGGAAAAACCTCTTAGAACTCACATACCACAAGAACTGACTCAATAGATGGGACCTCTGTAGTAATGTCCCGAAGATGTGCTAGAAAGGACAAACAACCCCTTCCAATTAACCTTTTTACATGAAGAAAGGAAATAGTTTCATTAGAGTAGGACTATAATCACCTTCCCACTCAAGTCTATCCATTCTCAGCATAGCCACAGTCACTGTCTTAGCATTACAATATAATATAACATGATATGAACATAACCAACTCATACCCAAAATTATGTCAAAATCTACCATATTTAGAATCACTAAATCAGCCCAAGTTTGATACCCCATAAACATAACAACACAAAAAATGATAAACCCTATTAATAACAATAGAATCACCAACAAAAGTAGACATATAAATCAAAAAGTAAAGTAAATCACACACCATGTCCAATCCAACAGCAAAATTAGCAGATACGTAAGAAAAACTAGAGCTAGGATCAAATAATACAGTGGCAATCTGATCACAAACGAGAATAGTACCTGTAATAACAGCGTCTGATCCCTCTACCTCGGGCCTGCCTGGAAAGGCATAGATATGAGCCCTACCACCAGTTGTGTGTCGTCTCAACAAAGCTGAAAACTACCTCGATGAGGCTGATTACCAACCCTACCTGCCCGATGACCACCACGACCACTCTATGGATGACCTCTACATTACCACCACCTCCTCTACCTGCTGGAACTAGAGCTCTAGGATCCTGTTGTTGGCTAGACTTATTATATTTCCTCTCATTAAGGTAGGCCGATGAGCTAACGAAGATGAAGTGAGGTAACCACCAAAGTCTTAAAATAGATGTCTAGCTCTTTACAAACCCCAACAAATACCTACATCACATATTAAATGCGGTGAGGAGGGTATCCCTGTGAACTCAGACCCCTAGAATAAGAACCATTAAAACTGCCTCCTCTACGGGCATTCCATTCTGCTGCCTTGGCATAACCCTCTTGCCTTAAGCCCTCCACCTTCTTTACAAAATCAACCATCTCCTGAAAAGACCTACCTAAAAATGTCATCTGAAAAGAAGAAATCTAGAGACCTGAATTCAAATCTTTCACAAAGAGACGAATTCTCTCCTCTTCAGTTTTTACCAAATGAGACACATATTGAGACAATGAATGAAATTTGGCCTTATAGGCCGCAACTAACCTACTTCTCTACTTAAGATTAGTAAACTCATCCCTATTTTATCTCTCAAAGTATGAGGCACGTATTTCTCTAGAAAAACTAAGTAAAATAAAGTCTAAGTCAACAAAGGCAAACCTGTATCCCTACAATCTACATAAGCTCTCCACCACATCTTAGCATCCCCTTAAAACTAAAAAGTACCCATTCTACATCATACCTCTTCACCATACCCATTTTGTAAAGTCTCTCATGACAGTCAATAATAAACTCATAGGCATCCTTAAACTTGATGCCATGAAAAATAGGAGGATTCATCTTGATGAACTTACAGAATAAATCATGCTCATCTCCAGTCACCATCGGACCCATAACCCGTCTCGAAAAAATATCCGACCTTGTCGCCTCTTCCATCTGAGGAGCTACAGCAGCAGTATGCTGCAACCCTGGATAATAATTGCGGATGTTGTAGGCATAGTCTCGGTTCCTGCCAACCCACTCAAATAGTTGAGAACTTGTTGAATCACAACAGAAGACATTTGAATCAAAGCTTCACCTCCCTGAACTGGAACAACCTCATCATGAACAGTCGTCCTCTCATTCTGTACTATCGTTCCATCTTCGGCCATCCCAGGCATATCCTTATGTGGGGGAGGAGATACTAGGCTTTATTTAGAAGGTCTTGCGGCCTGAGCTCTGCCCCTTGTGGGTGGATCTCTCCTTCCTTTTCCTTTTCCTCTTCCTCTTCTTGACTATCCTCTACCTCAAACTACAGCCTCAGCAGTCAGTTCAAGAACCTCAACTCAGCTCTTTTTTTTTTGTGTTCTTACCATCTGCAAGAATAAGAGTGAAAGAAGTCATATACCAATTGGAATCTCCAGATACCAATTGAAATTAAATAATAGCACGTAAGAAAGTAAAATTTGAAATTTTCTAGTGTCCTATAGCCTCTCAAAGAAAAGTACAGATGTCTATGTGCCATTCGCAACACTCTACTATACATGTTCTTATACAACGAAATCAATGAACCTGGCTCTGATACCACCTTTTTCACGATCTAAATGGCCTTGAGTGGCACCCACACTAATCTTTCTGTGGGAGAACCATCTAACGTAATCATTACCTAATCACTTAGTCAATATTAAAATGAAATCATCATAAGACCACCTTAGAACAATAATTCGGAGCTAATCATTAGTAATGCAGCTATCAAACAAACTTCTTACTGAAATCCCCAAGACCCAAAAGTCATCGTGTAAGAACTTCTAACAAAGATCATGTCTAAAGAGATATCAAAAAAATAAAGTAAGTAAAGAATGTTTCATTTCCCAAAAAATGGACAAGAACAAATAATATAACCCATGGCATCCTAGAGATGGAGTGCTCACCCTTGGATCAAAATATGTTATCAAACTCTAGAGGTGAGGTCATGTCTGAGCCTCTAGAACACTTTCTGCACTCGACAAAAGAAAAGTACAGGGTAGTATCAGTACATACCACTATGTACTAGTAGGTATCATAAGCCAACTCGATTTAACAACATGTACACAACATAAATCAATTAACAAGTTGACACACATCGTCACATAAAAAATATATTCGATGAATCGATAATACAGTAATAACAGGTCAGACAGTGCTTAGAAACAAGCTGCATAACCATCAATAATATGAACTATATTGTAAGCATTCCCAGAATCAACAACACTACCATAAATAACAACCAGATCATTCTAAACCTCACAATTAGAACACCATTAGCTAATTATTTGCTTAATAACCCATACAACCTCTCAAATTCAACACAAATATGTACATATGTGCTATGGGACTTATTTTTGCCCAACTAGTCATGACCTGCAAGGAACAATCTATGTTCATATACCGTACCGGCATGATACCGATCCTCCATAAATAAGTAATATCAAAATAAATATTCATACCGGCGTGGCACCCGATCCTCCATAAATAAGTAATATCAAAATAAATATTCATACCGGCGTGGTACCCGATCCTCCATAAATAAGTAATATCAATATATATATTCGTACCAGTGTGGTACCCGATCCTTCAAAAATAAGTGATATAAATATACATATATGTACCAGCGTGGTACCCGTTCCCCCATAAATAAGTAATATCAATCTACATATTTGTACTGGCGTGGTACCCGATTCTCTAAATAAATAAGTAATATGAATATACATATCCGTACCGGCGTGGTACCCGATCCTCCATAACTATATTAGTTAAGTTTTATAAAATTCACACTACATTTTAGGATACAATAGATGTACTAAATTTACAAGTACACTTAAAGTCATAAGACAATTCCATCAAGTAAATTTTCAACAATTATTTATACACATCTCAACAATCCAAATATCATCAAATTCAAGCATACCTAAATACCAATCAACAAGCATCTAATTTAGGAACATACACATAATTAAGTCAAGTCTAACTCCAATTAAACTGTAACTCACCTCAACTGAAGAATCCAAATATCAACTAACAAACTTGCCCTTCCTTAATACTTCGGAATGGTCAATACTTGTGCAAATATGAAATCTCCTATTTATAAAATTTTACTTTAAGGAACCTAGGCTTAAAACTATCATCTAAATACATAAAAATAATTAACTATACACTCACTTTATCCTTATTTTCCAATCATTACTCAATGACTACTAAATTATTAATTATGTCCACTAACCCAAGACAAATTAAAACTATAGAATTTGACAACTTCCTGTGAATGCTTACTGCTAGTGTATCAGAGTATGCGTACCTTCTCATTATTATCTCCCTGTTATTCACTTATTCGCACAAATTTAAATAGCATATAAACTGCACCTTCATCCGTTCTAACACCCAATACTAATTTAACACTAAGAAAATAAAAAGGGAATAATCTAAATATTAATTTTTTTTTAGATATTTAAATTGTTATCTATTTTAATTTATAACATTTTTCACGTAATTTTCAAAAAACACACATCTCACGACCCAAATGCCCATGAGTGGCGCCCACACTAATCTTTTTATGGGAGAACCATCTAAACTCAATCACTTAGTTAATATTAAAACGATATAATCATAAGACCACCTTAGAACAATAATTCGGAGCTAATCATTAGTAATGCGGAAATCAAAAAAACTTCTTACTAAAATCTCCAAGATAAAAAAGTCATCGTACAAGAACTTCTAACAAAGATCATGTCTAAAGAGATATCAAAAAATAAAGTAAATAAAGAATATTTCATTTCCCGAAAGATGGACAGGAACAAATAAGATGATCCATGGCATCTTGGAGACGGAGTGCTCATCCTTGGATCAAGATCTGTTATCAAACTCTAAAGGTGAGGTCATGTCTGTGCCTCTGGAAAACTTTCTGCACTCGACAAAAGAAGAGTGCATAGTAGTATCAATACAAACTACTATGTACTAGTAGGTATCATAGACCAACTCAATTTAATAGGATGTACACAACATAAATCAAATAACAAGTAGATAGGCATCGTCACATCACAAATATTTGATGAATCAATAATATAAAAATAATAGGTCAAATAGTGCTTACAAATAACCATCAAGAGTATCAACCATACAGTAAGCATCCACAGAATCAACAACAATACCAAAAATAAGAACTACATCCTACTAAACCTCGCAATTAGAACACCATTAGCTCGTTATCTGATTAGTAACCCATTCAACCTCTCAAATTCAACACAAATATGCACACACATTCTATGGCCATAATAATTAATTAGGATTAATATTGTAAAAATCACAATTGAAACAGCGAAGCACAAATATTTTAAAGGACTTATAATAACTAATTAGAAGTGATATAGCTAAATTACTATAAAAAAAATACTTGTTGAAAAAATTTAGACGGGCCCCATATAAGACGTCAAGTTAATTTAAAATATCAAGAGTTAATTTATCTTTTTATGTCTATTTTATCTTTTTTATTAAATACTATTAATTTTTTAATTTTTAAATGACTTATAATAATTAATTAGGGGTGATATAGTAAAATTACGGTTGAAGCAGCTGAAGCAGACATGTTATGAATGTCTATTTTATATATTTTATTAAATACTATCAATTTTTAAATTCTTAGATAACCTATTACAATTAATTAGGGGTGATATAGTAAAATCATTGTGGAGGAAGTTGAAACTGACTTGTCATAAATGTCTATTTTACTTTTTCTTAATTAAATATTATTAACTTTTTAATACATAATTGTTGTTTCAGATACACAATCTTTATGTTTACAAAACCCACTTCAACACAAGTTCAAGATTATATCAAGAACACCTATGAATTTTTTTCAACACCTTCAACACAAGCTCAATATGAACTATCAAAGAAGTGTATTATTTTTTTAAGAAATAAGACGAAACAGAATAAGAACCAAGTTCTTCGAATTCACGGAGTGTCCTTAAGGAATTAATTCCCCTGAAGTACCCGAGATTGTGAAATTTTTCCTCCCAGGATAAAATGGTTCAAAATTCGACAATAGTGGTACCTCAAACTGTCGAATTCATAGAACACACTAAACAACATCTTGATCACAATAAGTTTTTTGAAAGTAGAAGAGTGTTTTTAATTCTTAAATTTTTGTTACTACTCGTGGAAAAAATTCAAATATTTATAGTTATTAAGTGCCTCTTACAAAAAAAAAAAACAATGGTTCATCGAAAGGTGCATCCCTTTAGAACAGTCATATCTGTCCATTCGAGATATTGTGTATTTTCTAAACAGTTACATGCAACTGAATGGACACCTCTTTTTCTGAAATAGTGTATCGTTTCCTCGAAAGGTTGCATCCCTTCCAAGGCAGCATTTCAGCATTTTTGCACTGCATGCATGCACGTTCATGGAGGAAAAAATATTTTTTTGTTTTTTCTTGGATTGTTCGAATCATTTGTTTTTCCAAGTTTCAAATAAATTTTGTCTAAAAAATTAATCTCATCGATCAATCATTTTCCAAATCTAAATCCAAAGCCGAAGCTGAGTGAGCGGCAATAACGATGGCGCGAGGCACCTTTTGCTTCTTGCCTTACTATTCATGTGGAGTTCTATTTCTTAATAAGAACACATGAAAGTTTCTTTCTCTCATCAATGTGGGAGAATTAGTAGACTTTTCTTATTATGAGCACACTTTTCTTTTAGGTATGATTTCACTTTCCCTCCACTAAGTTTCTTTCTCTCACCAATGTGGGAGAATTAGTAGACTTTTCCTATTATGGGCACACTTTTTTTAGGTGTGATTTCACTTTCCCTCCACTAATTTTCTTCATTTTTCCATTCACACATTCCACTTGAACCAAACAATCCCCCACATGAATGGGGAATGGCTATTCTTTATAAACCATTATGGACAAGTATATGATCAGCAAGTAAAGATTAATTGCATCTGGATGAGTGAGTTTTCCTTTGAACTTTTTGTAGTGAACATGCATCAGATGCACTCGGTCAATTGGTAGATTTGATATCTTTGAACCGTCGAGATTTAATGTATACCTAGACAACACATGTCACACAACCAGCCTTTTACTATTTATGGTTCTCACAGTTTTGTTCGTTTCATCCATGAACACGTCCTGATTTCATGAGAGCTTAGATAATAGGCCTTTACTGACATTCTTCTTGAAGCGGCTTCCACTTCACCCTCACATAGGTGATTTCTAAATGTTTAATCCTATGATTAAACTATTTGGTCAAATCTACTAAATTTGGATAATCATTAAAAGCTTTACACCACAATCTTTATCCTTATTTACTATACATTGTCTACATCATGAGAATGAGTTGGGTATATTAACAATGTCAGACACAATTTTGTTTGATCTCCTCGAACCTAGCTCTTGGGATCCCCAGTCTGCTAGGTAGAGTTACCACCATGCTGACTTGTCCTAGTCCGTAAGCCATTTCCTTTGATGTTCTCCCAACTCCCTCTCTAGGTAGGCCTTCTATAAGTGAATCTGACACATTATCATTTGACTTTACATAATCAACTGTGATAATTCCACTAGAGAGTAGTTCTTTAACTAAATTATGTCTCTGTATTATATGATGAGATTAACCGTTATACATCATGCTCCCTGCCCTGGCTATTTTCATTTGGCTATCACAGTGTCTACATACTGGTGCCAATAGGTTGGGCCAATAAGGAATATATTCTAAGAAATCCTGGAGTCATTCTGCTTCTTCATCGGTTTTATATAATGCAATAAATTCATATTCCATTGTAGAGCGAGCAATATATGTCTGTTGGGACGATTTCCAAGAGTCAACTCCTCCACCTATAGTAAATATGTATCCACTCGTGAATTTTACTTCATTAAATCTGGTGATCCAATTTGCAACACTATATCCTTCAAGTACCGTAGGACATTTATTATAATACAAAGCATAGTCTTGAGTAAATTTAAGATACCCTAAAACTCTTTTTATTGCCATCCAGTGTGAGTTTTATTAGGATTACTCGTGTACCAACTCAACTTACTAATAGCACATGTTATGTCTGGCCGTGTATAATTTATGATATACATTAAACATCCCAACACTCTTCTGTAGTCTAACTGTGAGTCACTTTCACCTTCATTCTTTTAAAGTGCAAAGCTCACGTCCAATGGAGTCTTGAAAATACAAATTTCCAAATACTTGAATTTGTCAAGTACCTTTTTGATGTAATGAGACTATGACAATGCCAACCCTTGTAGAGTTCTATGAATTTTTATTCCTAAGATCACGTCCGCAACTCCAAGGTATTTCATACTAAACTTGCTCGCAAGTATTTGTTTCGTAGAATTTATGTCAGAAATGTCTCTAATAATGATCAACATATCATCCACATACAAACAAACAATGACCTTGTCATTTAGAGTATCTTTAATGTAAACACATTTATCACATTCATTAATCTTGAACCCGTTTGCTAATATGGTTTAGTCAAACTTCGGATGCCACTGTTTAGGTTCTTATTTTAGTCCATAGAGTGACTTAACAAGTCTGCACACCTTCTTTTCTTTACTAGGAACCACAAAACCCTGGAGTTGTTCCATGTAAATTTCTTCCTCCAATTCTCCATTTAGGAATGTTGTTTTCACATCCATTTGATGGATTTCAAGATCATATATCGCCGTCGAGGAAATTAACATCCGAATTGACGTTATCCTTATTACAGACGAGTATGTATCAGAATAATCAAGGATTCTTTCTATTTGAAGTCTTTTACTATAAGTCTTGCCTTGTATTTGTCAATAGTACCATATGCTTTCATTTTTCTTTTGAAGATCCATGTAGAACCTAAAGGTTTATTTCCTGGATGAAGATCAACCAACTCCCATATATAGTTGCTCAAGATTGATTCAATCTCACTGTTGACTACCTTTTTCCAAAAGGATAAGTCTGAAGACGACATTGCTAATGTTTAAGGCTAATTTTCTAAGAGAGACATGCTCTAAATTCTGCATGAGAGACATGCTCTTCCATGGGATCTGCCGGAACGGGCTAAGGTGCTGGCTGATTTTCAGTCCTTCTTCTGTTAGTCTTTTTGGGAGGCATGTTATGTAAACGGAAGGAACAAAAGGATTAGACTGAGAGTTTAAATTGGGTTCATGCTCACTCCCACGACATGAATACTGAAAGAAGGAAAACTTTTCCAAAAACATCACATAGCCTCCGGTCCATAAGTGTGGCGCGCTACACACCCATGCATAAGACTCTACGCGATGCGGCTTTCAGACTCCCTAGGAATCTGTTAAACCTTAGGCTCTGATACCATATTTATAATACCCCGAGTCTGTACCCCAGATGCTGCACAGCTCTTACGACCCCGAAGGACCACAAGCTAACCAATGTATAATATTTGTTGTACTAAGGGTCAAACTGTACACTAGCAGGAATGCCCCCATTCATGGATTCGCTAGGTGTTGAATCCTACTCCCAACTGAAAGACACTGAACTAATTATACTGAATTGGACTGGACTGATACTGAGTTTACTGAGTTTTCCTGAGTTATGTAACTGACTGAGAGTACTACTAGTTGTGACACGACTGATACTATTCTGTAACTGACACTGGCTCTAGATAAACAGCTAAATTTTTGGGTATTAAATACCCCAGTACTCGATAGCATGAAAAGTAAAGCTTAGAAAAATCTTGAATAACATAACAATGTTCACTTGTTCATAATTTATTCTTAGAGACATTTCATCAAACACTTGTAAGGCATAAGCTTGTATATATACTATTATGTCATGATTTCATCATTTAATTCACATGAACATTCTATCAATCACTTGGGGAGCACGACCTAATGCACATATTCATAGATAATGTATAAACATGGCAACTACAATGCCCAACTTGCAATTTCATGGGTTTAACATGCTATTCATATAATTCCTCCCAAATACTATTCTATTTTCATGAATCTTATCATAATCATGGATTGAAAATACCAAATTAACATCATAGACACATTAATCACTTTGTAAATGCAAGGTTTATCAAGATAATCACATAGTCATTACACATATTATTCAATTTAATGAAACTTGCACTTAAATCATGGATTGAAAATCAACTAGCATCATGAACATGAATTCAATCTAATTCAAACGTGAAAGTTCATAATTCAACAATCTTGTAGTTTTAAAAATGGATTCGTGGACTCTATGGGTGAAAGGAACACATAGATGAACACCTAACAAATCTTAAAAGATTCTTTCTTGAAGGTTCTTGGAGGAACTCTTAGGCTTGTTCTTGATTTTCTTGAACTAGGGTTTTTGCCTCTTTGAGAGAGAATGTTTTATTCTTGAGAGGAAGTAAGGAAATAATGAGGCAATAGGTTATTTAAGGGTTTAATTTCGTGTTTAGACTAATTAGGGCCGTGGAAAAAAACAAACTACCCCTGGGAATAAAGGAAAATTCGTCACTGAAAAATTTAATTTTGGGCCCTGGCGTGATGCGTCGTGTCACTGGAAAATGACAATTGGGAACTGGGGGCCTGGCGCGATGTGGTGAAATCGCGGTGTCCCTTTGATTCTGAATTTTAGACTCAGCGCGGTGCGGTAGAATCGCGTTGGAACACAGGAAAAGGACAATTGTGAACTGGGCCTATGGTGCGACGCGCCAATATCGCGATGGAGCACTGAAAAGTGACAATTGCCATTTGGCTTGGCTCCGCGACGCGCTGACGTTTCAGTTAGTACACTGTCTTACAAAAATTGCTCTAATTCTTCACTCGGGTATCGAATTTGGGCGAATTTTATATCGTTGGAAAGCTAAATGAATTTCTTACGCAATGGAAGACTCTAAACTGAAAAATACTGAGTAATTCAAAAATTTTATATGGGATTACTCATGTACTAAAACTTAAATTAAGCTAGAAAAATACGGGGTGTTACACATATATTAACCATAATACAAATATCAAATATATTTGATATTTTACATATAAAATTGGGGGATGGATTTTACACAATTCGATCTACAATACTTTGAAAATAAAATACAAATTTAGTTTGAAATCAATCTTGATTCGGTATACATACGCTTCTTAATTTCGAAATTAAATACCAAATCAATCAATCAAATATGAATCCACATTCTTATGTATTAAACAAAATCAATTTATACAAGACGATCAATGTAGGGATGAATTCACATTCACGAATCTCTTCATATATAAAAGTCCGTTTAAAAAAAAAATTCAAATTCTGTGATACGGTATATATATGATAATAAAATACAACAAAATACAAACAAATGAATTCAAAAAAATCAACATTCGGACTCATTCATCAAAATCCGACCACATATTCAAAAGAAAAAAAAACACAAATTCATTATGTGAAATCGACATTTTTATACAATCCGATCTAAATATTATACCTTTTTTTTCAAAAAAGTTATTCAGAAGATAAAGCTGAACAAAAGAAGTGTTTTGTAATACAATTAAATCACATTGAATTTACATGTTATCAATTGTTGATGGATACTTTTCTTCCTTTTTTGAATATTTCACCGAATGATGTTGCATATTTGATGTAGTAAGCTTTAATGCTTAATTATAAAAGAAGATTATTGTGTGAAAGTTGGAGAAAATAATGGATACTGATTGTTATTCCTTTTCTTTTTAATTTCTAACTTTTGTTACTATAAATGAAAAACATATTATTTTTTTATATATAAAAGCTTCGTAAATATATTTAAACAGACTATAAAATATAAGAAGTCAGTTATAAGGGGTCTAAGCTATACGTGAAGTTTTGTCATCCTAATTTGATATAATATCAGAGTCAATCTGTGTATATGCACTCTGAAAATCGAAACAATAGCCCAAATCAATGACTAAATGAATTTTTTTGCTCTTTATAATTAATGCTAGCATCAATAATCTTTTTTTCTTTAAGCTAGCTTTCAGTATGTGCGCTACGCTCAAAACCTAATTTAACAATTTAAACTTCTACTATAAACTATAATTAAAGGATGAAAATTAGTCAAGTGAGGTAACTTTTTAAATCTTGACACTGTTTTTCATGCAAAAAGACAAGATAGACTAATGGAAAGATTTGTGATTTAGAAGTGTACAATTACTATTTAAATTGACAGTTAAATAGTGAAAAATACCAGCATCGAACATAAAACGAATTCATAAAGTTTAGGCAACTTGTATGAGAAAATAATTATTTTATTTTATAGGGTACAATTATGTATCTGTTTATGGTAATTTTTTAATCTTTCTCTTGATGAGGAAGTTCTAACAACAACTTGTTATGTAGAACGTGAAATAAAATAGTAGGATTATTCGGTACGTAAGATATAAGGATAATAATTTTGAAATAAAATTTGAAATTAATTTTATATCATGTTTGATTTGAGGTATTAGCTAATCTTATGATTATCTTCTCACATATCAGGACAA
>NC_061115.1:207051913-207135223 GCF_002878395.1 Capsicum annuum | reverse complement strand
GCTTAAAACTATCATCCAAATACATAAAAATAATTAACTATATGCTCACTTTATCCTTATTTACCAATCTTTACTCAATGATTACTAAATTATTAATTATGACCGCTAACTTAAGAAGAAAAATTAAAGCTTTAGAATTTGACAACAATTTCTTGTGAATACTTACTGCAACGCACTAAACCAGAATTTCAATGGCATATAAACTGCACCTTCACCCGTACTAACACCCAATTCTAATTTAACTCTAAGAACATAAAAAGGGAATAAGCTAAATATTTGTAAAAGTTAGCATTGTATCATCATTCAATCATTACTTCGTCCTTATTAGGCCTAGTTTGTTGTGAGAATCTTGTGAGACATAGTAGCAACGCTACTTTATAATGCGTGCACAAAATAAACTCCCTAATTATGATGTTAATTAACCCTTAGCCCATTGATTAGTAGCATTGGGCTTCAATTTCCTCGAAGCATAAGCATTAACATTTCTTTCCTGCATTAACACTACACCTAAACCAGAACATAAGGCATCACAATAAAAAATAAAATCATTACCCTCTATCGGCAAGGTAAGAATAAGATCGCTAGTCAACAAGGTCTTGAGCTTCTGAATCTCTCCTAGCACTCATCAGACCAAATAAAAGGTATATCCTTCTGAGTCAACCGCATCATATGAGTAGCAATAGAGGCAAACCCCTTCACGAACCTGTGATAATAACTCACTAACCCCACAAATCTATGAATCTCTAACAATGAAGTAAGCCTAGCCCAATTTTTAACTGCTTCAATCTTCTACGGATCTACCATTATCCTTTCCTTTAAAATCGCATGCCCCAAAAAGGATACAGAAGTAACCCAGAATTCACACTTAGAAAACTTCGCTTGAAAACCCAAAACAATCCTTAAGTGATTCTCATGTTCATCTGTACTCTTAGAATAAACCAGAATATCATCAATAAAGACAATAACGAAAGAATCCAAGTACGATTTAAATATCTCATTCATCAAACTCATAAAAGCAGTTGGGGCATTTGTTAGCCCGAAAGACATCACAAAAAACTCATAGTGCCCATACCAAGTTCAAAATACAGTCTTAGGTAGTCAGGCTGAATCTAAAGTTGATGATACTCGAACCTTAAATCAATCTTAGAAAATACATATGCACCCTGTAATTGGACAAATAAATCATTGATATGGGACAAAAGATACTTAATATGGATCGTAACTTTGTTCAACTGCCTGTAGTCTATACACATACGAGTATTACCATCATTTTTCTTCACAAACAAGATAGGAGCACCCCATGGAGAGGCACTCAGATAGATAAAACTCTTACTCAACAAATCCTGTAACTGATCCTTTAGCTCTCACAACTCATTCGGAGCCATCCTACAGGGAGGAATAGAAATAGGATGAGTACCTGGATTTAGATCAACACAGAAATCAATGTCATGATCTGGTGGCATGCTAGACAAATTTGTAGGAAAAAACTCTTAGAACTCACATACCACAAGAACTGACTCAATAGATGGGACCTCTGCAGTAGTGTCCCAAAGATGTGCTAGGAAGGACAAACAACCCCTTCCAATTAACCTCTTTGCATGAAGAAAGGAAATAAGTTTCATTAGAGCGGGACTATAATCACCTTCCCACTCAAGTCTATCCATTCTCAGTATAGCCACAGTCACTGTCTTAGTATGACAACCTAATATAACATGATATGAAGACAGCTAACTCATACCCAAAATTATGTCAAAATCTACCATGTTTAGATTCACTAAATCTTCCCAAGTTTGATACCCTATAAACATAACATAACAAAAATGATAAACCCTATTAATAATAATAGATTCACCAACAAGAGTAGACACATGAATCAAAAAGTAAAGTAAATCATATACCATGTCCAATCCAACAGCAAAATTAGCAGATACATATGTAAAAGTAGAGCTAGGATTAAATAATACAGTGGATACCCGATCACAAACAGGAATAGTACCTGTAATAACAATGTCGGATGCCTCTGCCTCGGGCCTGCCTGGAAAGGCATAGATATGATCCCTACCACCAGTTTGTGTGTTACCTCTACAAAGCTGAGAACTACCTCGATGGGAATGATTACCAACCCTACCTACCCGATGACTACCACGACCACCCTATGGATGACCTCTACCATTACCAACTCCTCCTCTACCTGCTGGAACTAAAGCTCTAGGAGCCTGCTATTGGATAAACTTATTATAATTCCTTCTATTAAGGAAAAACCTCCTGATGTGACAAACTCTGCCGCACTCATAACATATACGATCCAAGGTAGGTCGATCAGTTAATGAAGATGAAGCGAGGTAACCACCAAAGTCTTAAAATAGTTGTCTAGCTCTTTACGAACCCCCAACAGATACACGCATCATATATTAAATGCGGTAAGGAGGGTATCCCTGTGAAGTCAGACCCCTAGAATAAGAACCACTAAAAGTGCCTCCTCTGCGGGCATTCTTTTCTGCTACCTTGGCATAACCCTCTTGCCTTAAGTCCTCCACCTTCTTTACAAAATCAACTATCTCCTGAAAAGACCTACCTAAAGATGTGATCTAAAGAGAAGAAATATAGAGACCTAAATTCAAACCCTTCACAATTAGACGGATTCTCTCCACCTCAGTTTTCCCCAAATGAGATGCATATTGAGATAATGAATAAAATTTGGCCTCATAGGCCGCAACTAACATACCTCTCTGCTTAAGATTAGTAAACTCATCCCTTTTTTTTGTCTCTTAAAGTACGAGGTACGTACTTCACTAGAAAAACTGAGTAAAATAGAGTCTAAGTCAACGGAGGAAAACTTGCATCCCTACAATCTACATTAGCTCTTCACCACATCTTGGCATCCCCCTAAAATTGAAAAGTAACCATTCTACACCATATCTCTCATCCATACCCATTTTGTAAAGTCTCTCATGACAGTCAATAATAAACTCATAGGCATTCTTAAACTTAATGCCATGAAAAATTAGAGGATTCATCTTGATGAACTTACAAAATAAATCATGCTCATCTCCAGTCAACATCAAACCCACTACCCGTCTCGAAAAAGCATCTGACCTTGTCGCCTCTTCCATCCAAAGAGCTACAGCAGTAGCATGTTGTAACCTTGGATACTAAATTACGGATGCTGTGGGCATAGTCTCGGTTCCTGCCAACCCACTCAAAAAGTTGAGAACCTGTTGAATCACAACAGAAGACATCTGAATCAAAGTTGCACGTCCCTGAACTGGAACAACCTCATCATGAGAAGGCATCCTCTCATTCTGTAATATCGCTCCATCCTCAACCATCCCAGGCATATCCTCGTGTGGGGGAGGAGATACTAGGATTTCTTTAGAAGGCCTCGCAGCCTGATCTCTTCTCCTTATGAGTGCATCTCTCCTTCCTTTTTCTCTTCCTCCCCTTGCATGTCCTTAACCTTCCTTTTTATCTTTCTTCCCTTGCCTATCCTCAACCTCAAACTGCAGCCTCAGCAGCCAGTTCAGGAACCTCAACTCTACTCTATTTTTTGTGTTCTTACCATCTGCGAGAATAAGAGTGAAAGAAGTCATATATCAATTAGAATCACTAGATACCAATTGAAATTAAATACTAGCCCGTAAGAACATAAAATTTGAAATTTTCTAGTGTCCTATAGCCTCTCGGAGAAAAGTACAGAAGTCTCTGTACCATTTTGCAAGACTCTACTAGACATGTTCTTATACAATGAGATCGATGAACCTGGCTCTGATACCAACTTTTTCACGATCTAAATGGCCATGAGTGGCACCCGCACTAATCTTTATGTAGGAGAACCATCTAACCCCAATCATTACCTAACCACTTAATCAATATTAAAACAAAATCATCATAATACCACCTTAGAACAATAATTCAAAGCTAATCATTAGTAATGCAGAAATCAAACAAACTTCTTACTGAAATCCCCAAGACCCAAAAGTTATCGTATAAGAACATCTAACAAAGATCATGTCTAAAGAGATATCAAAAAAATAAAGTAAATAAAGAATGTTTCAAAATAGTTACAACCAACTGAACGGTCACCTCTTTTACAAAATAGTGTATCGTTTCCTCGAAGGGTCGCGTCCCTTCCGAGGCAGCATTTCAGTATTTTAACACTGCATGTATGCACATTCATGGAGGAAAAAATAATTTTTTATTTTTTCTTGGATTCTTCAAATCACTTTTTTTTCCAAATTTCAAATAATTTTTTTCTAAAAAATTAATCTCATCGATCGATCATTTTTCAAATCTAAATCCAAATCCAAAGCCGAAGCTGAGTGAGCGATGAAAACGATGGCGCGAGGCACCTCTTGCTTCTTTCCTCACTATCCAAGTGGTGAGACTATGTCAATGTCAACCCTTGTGGAGTTCTATGAATTCTTATTCCTAAGATCACGTCCGCAACTCCGAGGTCTTTCATATTAAACTTGCTCTAAAGTATTTGTTTCATAGCATTTATGTCAGAAATGTCTCTAATGATGATTAACATATCATCCACATACAAACAAACAATGACCTTGTCATTTAGAGTATCTTTAATGTAAACACATTTATCACATTCATTTATCTTGAACCCGTTTGCTAACACGGTTTGGTCAAACTTCGCATGCCACTGTTTAGGTGCTTGTTTTAGTCCATAGAGTGACTTAACAAATCTACACACCTTCTTTTGTTTACTAGGAACCATAAAACTCTGGAGTTGTTCCATGTAAATTTCTTCCTTCAATTCTCCATTTAGGAATGTTGTTTTCACATCCATTTAATGGATTTCAAGACCATATATCATCGCTGATGCAATTGATATCCGAATAGACGTTATCCTTGTTACAGACGAGTATGCATAAAAATAATCAAGGTCTTCTTTCTATTTGAAGTCTTTTACTACAAGTCTTGCCTTGTATTGTCAATAGTACCATATGCTTTCATTTTCCTTTTGAAGATCCATGTAGAACCTAAAGGTTTATTTCCTGGATGAAGATCAACCAACTCCCACATATAGTTGCTCAAGATTGATTCAATCTCACTATTGACTGCCTTTGTCCTAAAGGATAAGTCTGAAGACGACATCGCTAATGTTTGAGGCTTATTTTCGAAGAGAAATGTTACAAAATATGATCCAAATATAGTTGACGTTCTTTGACGTGTACTATATCTTGTATTCTCATCATTATGTACATCCTCACTTAGTTTATCTCGAGGTTGTTTAGACCCTCCACTAGACTGTTCATCTTTAGTTTTATATGGATAAATGTGTTCAAAGAACTCAGCATTATCAGATTCAATTACCGTATTATCATTGATATCCGGATGTTTGGATTTATGAACCAAAAACCGACATGCTTTAATACTATTAGCATATCCTATGACCGTGCAGTCTACTGTCTTAGGTTCTATCTTTACCCTTTTAGGCATAGGAACTTGGAATTTCACTAGACACCCGCACACTTTGAAATATTTCAAGTTGGCTTTCCTACCTTTCCATTTTTCATATGGAATTGATTGTGTCTTACTATGGGGCACTCTTCGAGTATTCGGTTAGTTGTAATGATAGTTTTTCTCTATAAGTTTTGCGGTAAACCTGAACTTATTAGTAAAGCATTCATCATTTTCTTTAAGGTTTGGTTTTTTCTTTCCGCAACTTCATTAGATTGAGTTGAATACGGGGCCGTAGTTTGATGGACAATTTCATTCTCTACACATATTTCTGCAAATCCCAATCACTTCTTATCATTTTGATCTTTTTCTCTAACTAATTTTCAACTTCTATTTTATATTGCCTATATGCATCTATTGTTTCATCCTTACTATTTAGCAAATAGACATAACAATATCTAGTGCAATCATTAATAAAAATTATAAAATACTTTTTTCCTCCACGAGATGGTGTTGACTTCATATCACAACTATTAGTGTGTATTAATTCTAAGGGATTACAATTCCTTTCAATGAAATTATACGAATGCTTAGCACACTTTGATTCCACACACGTTTGACATTTGATTTATTGCACTCAAAGTTTGACAAAACTTCTAAGTTAATCAGTTTTCGCAAAGTATTGTAATTGACATGTCCTTATTGTTCATGCCATAATTTATTAGATTCAAGCAAGTAAGAAGTAAAAGAAATTTCATTAATTTCAATTGTCGTTACATTCATCTTAAATAGTCCCTCCGTAAGGTAGCCTTTTCCTACGTACATTTACCCTTTGCTAATTACAATCTTGCCAGAAACAAATACACATTTGAATCTATTTTTGTCAAGAAGTGATACAAAAATCAAGTTCTTTCTTAACTCTGGTACATAAAGGACACTGTTGTAATACCTCGTATTAGTTTTAGCTCAGTTCAGCCCATAGTGCATGCATAAGAGGTTTAGCACCTGAAAATCTAGCTAAGTGTTGGGGACTTAATTTTATTTTTGGCCTCTTAACTTTGATGATTTTTAAAGTGACCTTCCCAACCTCAAGATGATGGTTTCTAAGTTAATTCATGTTCAGGGGTGTTTGTAGCATGTTTTGGAGAAGTTTTGAATTTTTTGGATGAGGATTGAGGTACGTTTGAATTTCATTTCTAGAACCTCATTGCATCGCGATGGGTGTAGCGATGAGGAGTTCATCGCATCACGGTAGTGGCCAAATCCATATTTTAGTTGTGAATTTAAATCCTACAAGGGCAGTCTGGTTTTTTCCCATTGCCCCAATCCGTGAAAACATGGTATTTATCACCAGTTAAGTCATTATATGCCAAATTTCCTTAATTTTCTCTCTAAAATAAACCCTAGCCGCCACCCACATTCATCAAGTTTAATCATTATTCCTTTAAGAAAAATCAAGAATTCAAGTTTCATCACCCAAGTGATTTTCGATTGAACTAATCTTACACGTTTGAATGAGGGAATTTCATGGTCTTAGTATTGAAGTTATGCTACCATTACATGTTTTAACTATCTCATGCTTTAATTCATGACCCTCAAGTGTTTGATGAAATGCCTAAGTAATGATTTTGGAGTAATGCTTACTTATTATAGTTTCAAATACTCTCATGTATTCTTATTATTATTGCTATTGAGTCCTGGGGGTTAGGAATACTCGAAAACTTAGCTATTTACATAGTGTCAGTATTTTCAAAATGGTTTCAAATAAACCATAAGCGTCATCAGTTTAGTCAGTTATCAGGTTCAGTTAAACTTAGACCAGTCCATAATTTAGTGTCTTTCAATTGGGAGTAAACCTTAGCACCGAGTGAACATAGGAATGAGTCTCCCCTATCGGTAGGCATGAGGAATTCCCTCTCCCCCCTCTCCCCTGCGTTAGTAGGCATGAGACATTAGTAGCAGTCCTTAGGTTTCAGACCTACGGCCCCACCATAGACTTTGAGGTGTCCCCCGTCAGTTAGGCATGACATATTAGTCCTTCAGGACATTATATTAGCAGATCTACACAGCCATTATTAGTACCCATGGCATGGTACTAATACTTTTTCAACTGGAGTTACAGGTTGGAACCTGATAGTGTATTAGGGCATATCGGTTATAACTAGCTCCCACAGTCTTAGTTCAGTATTCAATACAGAGTGCAGTTTCAAGTTTGCTTGACCATAGCATACAGTTATCAATTATTCAGTATTAGTATTTCAGTTTAGTATATAGACTACTTCAGTATCATGTTATATGTTTGGTCATACATCCTCAAATTTTACAACTTTCACGTATATTATACAATAGTTATGACATGCTATTCATTCAGTTAATTATTATTCATGTACATGAGCCAATGTATATCACCCTAACCTTATTTAGCATACCAGTATATTTAAAGTACTGGCCGCATACTCATTTCTTGCGCTATGTCTCATATCATAGGTTTGGATGCTCAGGTTCCCAATAGTACTTAGATATTCTAGTGCATCAGTATCAGTAGCAGTGATGAGTCCTCATATTTTGAGGGTCGATTATGTTTATTTCAGCATTTTAGTTCAGTAGTAAGCCGGAATTAGTTGGGGACTTATTCCATTAACTCCATAGTCAGTTAGTTAGAGGCTTTCAGATATTTTCAGACAATTAGTCAGTTTTTCAGTTGTAATTGACAGGCTTTACAGTATTGTTTTCAAGCTGATTAATTCAGAGATTTTTTTAGTAATTTAAACCTTATGGTGTATCCAACTTTGTTGCTATACATGTATCTTTATTATCAGTATTTTTCAGTGCTCACAGCAGAAACCAGCTCAAAGGTTAGCTTGGGATCACTTGTAACCATAAGCATTGTATGGTGTCTAGGGTGTACTCCCGGGATGTTATAACTGTTGAGAGTAAACACTTTGCCTAACGTCATTTTCTAGTAGACTTTTCTCATCCCTTCAATTTTTACAGTTGTGGAGTTTGCCAAATTGATCTTCTTTTTGCCTTAAGCCAGAGCAAATATAGCAAACAACTCTTTATTTGCACAAACATGGCGGGTGGCACCAGAATCCATCCACCATTCTCGAGGTTTCCCACCAGGTTACAATTAGAAAGCATTTAACATAGATCATCCATTTCGTTCTTGGATTTAGCCAGATTTGCTTGATTTTTTTTTGCCTTTCTTGGGGGCACGACAATACGTAGACTTGTGGCCAATCTTGCCATAATTAAAGCATTTCCCTTTGAATTTTTTCTTAGGCTGAGTTCTTTATTGTCCAACTTTCTTCCGCTTCTTTGAGTTGTTGGGGTCGTCTTCTATAATATTAGCTCCATTCATTGCATAAATTCCTTTAGACCTTTGCTCTGTGGCTTTGTTGTCTTCCTCAATGTGCAACCTCACAATGAGGTCTTCGACTGTCATCCCTTTTTGTTTGTAATTCAAGTAATTCTTGAAGTCCTTCCACAAAGGTGACAACTTCTTTATTATTGAAGTTACTTGAAATGCCTCGTTCACAATCAAACCTATAAGAAAGTTCATGTGAACTTTAAGAACATTTTTAACTTGTTCAAATAAGGTATTCACTAAATTCATACCTTCAGTAAGGAGATCATAGATGATGACTTGCAATTCCTTTACTTGAGAGACGACAGTCTTGTTGTCAATCATTTTGTACTCAAGGAATGGTGCAACAAAGAACTTCTTGGTTCCCGCATCCTCAGTCTTATATTTATTTTCCAGCGCATTCCACAACTCTTTAGATATCTTTACTCCGCTGTAAATATTGTATAAGTCATCTTAAGGCCACTTAGGATATAGTTCCTAGATAGAAAATCAGAATGTTTACATGCCTCTATAACAACAAATCTCTCCGTGTCCGAAGTTTCTTCGGGCACTTCTGAAGCATCTTTTGATATAAACCTTTGAAGACATAAGGTTGTCATATAGAACAACATCTTCTATTGCTACCGCTTAAAATCAATTCCAAAAAAAATTTGGGCTTTTCCACTAGTGCCATAGTGGGTGGTGCAGTTGTGCGACTAGTTGTAGAAATATTAGTTGGTGCCACACTTGTCACACCATCAACATGACCATCTGTAGTCATTTTTCCTGTCATAAAAGACAGTCAACTTTAGTATATCACAATAATAATGAAAAGTTTATAGCAACTTTAAACACTGTTTGTTTCTAGTTTAATGTAACGCCCCGAGAGTACACCCAGGGCATCACACGGTGCTTACAGTCCCGAGGGACCATAAGCTAACCCATGAGCTGGTACCTACTGTGAGCATTGACTAATACAATAATATATGCGGAAGAATAACTGATAAGCCATGAGGATTTAAATACAAAAACATTTCTGTATCATAAATCTAGGGAAAATAAATGTCTGAAACTGATAAAATAAAGATAAACCTACTGACTGTCTAAAGTGTCCGAAAGCCTCTAAACTAACTGAATAGGAGTTGATGGGATAGGACTCAACTAACTCCATCTAGATAATGAACTGAAAGTATGAAAATAAATTTAGTCTATCCTCGAAATATAAGGACTCACCACTGTTACGGCTGATAATCTGAAAGGTCTATGCGATCCGGGAACTAAGCATTCAAACCTATGATATAATACATTATAGCACATTAAAAGAGTATGCGGTCAGTACTTTGAATGTACTGGTATGCTAAATGAGGTAGGTTGATATGCATGGTTTTATGTGCATAAGTAATAACTAACTAAATGAATAGCATGAGGTACTAAATAGAATGTATGAAATCTGTAAATACTGATGGATGCGTGACCAAGCATAAATCATGTTCTGAATACAATCTGTAAATTAAAATACTAAAATACTGAATTCTAATAACTGAATATCTGATATCTGTATGCTATGGTCAAGCAAAATGAAACTGAATTACTGGACTGAGACTGTGGGAGCTATCATCTAATCGACATACCCCAATGAGCAAATTTGGGGTCCAACATGTGACCCCAGTTGGAAGGGTATTAGTACCATGCCATGGGTACTATCACTAGCTGTGTGGATCCACTAATGTACTATCCCAAAGGACTAAGGTTGTCAAGCCTAACCTGACGGGTGACCCCTATGAGGTAGTCAAGCCTAAACTGACGGGTGACTCCTCATATCCTACGTTGGCTACGTAGTTCTAGAATACAAGGACTGCCACTAACGACTCTGTCTGTCTGACGGGAAAGCCACCATCCCTACACTCGCTCGGTGCTAAATCCTAACTCGGAATACTGAACTATTCTAAGTTTGATTGATTATGATGACTGATTGAATTGATAATGCTCATAACATATTCTGAAACTATTCTGAAGATATTGAGACTAAGTAAACAGCTAGATTTTTTAGTATTCATAAATTTCTTGAAAAATAATAAATTTCTTGAAGAGGATTTGTGAATACTGGGGAACAAAATGCCCCTTTAGGGTGTTAATTACGTGTTTTGGTCGGATTTGGGGATTTGGGAAATGACCAAACGGACCCTAAAATTTAAAATTGCGAAACTGGAAATCTTGATTTTGACCATCGGTGCAATCACATCGGCTCACTGGAAAATGGACCATCCCAAATTTACCCAGCGGCGCGATGCAGTGAAATAGCGTTAAACCACTGGAAAAGGACAATTCTGAACTGGAACCTTGGCATGAAGCGGAGCCATCGCGGTGACTCACTAAATGTAAAAATTCCCATTGGTGCAACATGGAGTTATCACGGTGTCCCACTGGAAAAGTACAAATGTGATTTTGGCCATCTCCACGACGCGGCCCTATCGCGTTGGGCTACTATTTTTCACTAAAAGTGTCATAACTTCTCACCCGAGTATCGAATTTAGGTGAAATTGGTATCGTTGGAAAGATAATTCAATTTTCAATTATTTGGTTGGTCTTGAGCCAGAAAATTCTGCGTATAATAAAATATAATCTCATTTGAAGTTGACTATAGCAACATTTTTCCTGAAAACTCAATCGGAAAGGGATAATTTGATTCGTCTAATAGCTGGGAGTTATTTGAGGCCTTAAGATACATGAAAATCACTCAGAAAACTACAAAATAATTATAATGTACTTTTCATAAGCTTGAAACATGACTCTAACATAGGTTTGGATTTTTGGGGTATTACAATATCTCCCCCTTAGGATCATTCATCCTCGAATAAGATTGGTTAAGCTGAAAGAATCGAGGAATTTAGATTATATGTTGAATATACATAATTAAAACATGATTACATAACTAAGTCTGAAACATGACAACACATGACTGAATTGATTCTGCGAATGCATGACTGACATGAGAATAATATGTAGCTGAAACTAAGTATGGAAAAGAGAAATTCTAAGAAAATTGTTACCTTAAGCTGAATCTGAGCTTGAGGGAAAAATAATGGGTACTTGGTCCGCATATCTGTTTCTGCTTCCCAAGTGGCTCCCTCAACTGACTGATTCCGCCAAAGAACCTTGACTAGAGAACTTTTTTGTTCCTTAGCCTATGAATTTCTTGATCAAGGATCTCGACTGGAATTTCTTCGTAAGAAATTTTGTTCTGAACATATACGCTTTTTGAGGGAACAACTAAAGCTGGATCACCAATACACTTTTTTAGTAAAGAGATATAGAATACTGAAGCAAGTGTCATGCCATCAAGATCCTTTACAAGGAGCCAAGATAAGGAACTTCAACGACTTCAAGCTTTATTCATCCACTTGAAAGATTGTGAAGATGTTGTAAATTCGGCCAAGGGGGGAATGCATTGATTTGTGAAGAAGGAACTTAAAGAGTCTATATTCTACAAGGGACTAGAATGGACTTTCCACTTTATATTCCAACATTCAAGGGGTACCCCTTTTCTTTAGCTCATTAAGGGTAGTTTTGTCAATTGGCATGTAACAGTATAAATAGGCAATTTCTTAACTCTTTTCATTAGTTTTTGGATGACATTGAATATTACTCATAGTTTGTAGCATTAGTCTTCTAGTTGTATCTCTTAAACCAAAATTTGGAACCTTGAATGCAATTGGATTGGTTTTCACTTGTATTAGGTTATTTGGAAAGAAATATGAACTTGAGAAAGTGTGAGTCCTTTGGTCCACCTAAGAGGAAGGTTTAAGCTTCTATTAGTGAGGTGTGATTGGTGGTTTGATACACCACCTTTTGTTAATCACTTGGTAGAAGTAAAGGTCTTTCTACTATCTTTACATTTATGCATTCTTCTTCATCTCCTTTATGATTGGTGGTTTGATACACCACCTTTTGTTAATCACTTGGTAGAAGTAAAGGTCTTTCTACTATCTTTACATTTATGCATTCTTCTTCATCTCCTTTCTTGTGTGCTTGCTAAATTTTGTTATCTTAGTGTCCAATTTCATTTTTAATAGTCTTTTAGGCTATCATTTGGTATAAAATCCAGGTTAGGCTTGTTCCAACATCCCTAAATCTTGGTTTTAGTGTCCTTATTAAGAAAATCTCAACAAAAAAATGGGTCAAAAAATTTGAAAATCTCAAAAAAAAAAATGGTGTTGTTTTGTGTTGTGTTGTAGATACGAACCTAAAAACTTTGATCTACAAGTTTTTACTTTGTTTTTGAAGTTTCTTGTACTAGATACTTTCTCTCTAGATCCTAGGGAGTCTAGATCTACTTTTAGAGTGAAGTTTGGTTGAGTTTGAGCTAAGATCCACTATGGCTATGGAGTTTTGAAGCTTTTTGAGCTAGATCCGGATTTGGTCTTGTGATTTGGGAATGTTTTGTGGCTGATTTTTAGTTGGTTGAGCTTGTTTTGGCCTAAAAATCCTAGAACTAAAAGAAAAATTAACATTAGGGTTCATTTCCTTATTGGTCAAACTTTGTCAACACTTGAATATTCATCTTGTTCATCAATCATCTTCATATCTTAGGGAAGAAGAATATTTAAAGGTGTTGTTTGATCCAAAATAGGGAAGAAAGCGAGTGAATAAGTTGTTAATCCAAAAGCATATTCCAAGAATATTCCTTTCTTCCCAAAAGGAGAAGGGGACAAGGGGACAACAAAGTACACTTGCAAGTACAAAGAGGGACCATTGCATTTCAATTTCAATTGGAGGCTTGAAAGAGCTCTAAATTGCCTCCTTACCCCCTCAAATCTGAAGCTCTCCTTCCCAAAGGGTGATATTTGGTAGAAATAATATTTGGGGAAATTAAAAATTTGAAAAGTGACAACCAACCACGTAGTGCCATGTCATCACTTGTGATCAACCAAATTCATCTCTAAAATTAGATTTCTTAGTTTCACCTTTTTTACTCTAGTTTCTTTTAGGCTAATTCAAATACTAATTAGCAAGCTAGTAAGTTCCTACTAGATTGGTAATTAGTCTAGAGTTCATTTAATTCGTGTCTTTGATTTTTGTGTGCTTTTCTCATGTTAAAGTCATACTGTTTTGTTCTTCAAGTCCGTACATCACTTTATTTGAGTCATTTCAAACAAAGATCGATTCCGGACCAAAGCTTCTCACCATTCAAGTAACTTGCAAAGTATTGTCAAGTATCCAACACTTGTGAAGCCAAGTGTGAGGTGAGGTAGAGTGAGAGTGTGGTGAGGCTTTTGAACTAATTTGTTTGTTCGATTTGTAGGTGTTACCTTGCTGTTTTTCAGTTTTTTTTAGGTACATTTGAGATGGAGTCCGAGAGTACCACATCTCAACCTTTGGGTAATGATGTTTTGGGAGCCTTGATGGCTCGGATTGAGGCCCTTGGCCGAGATATGAAGGGTGATATAGATACTATGAGGAGAGACATGAAAAGTGATATTGATGCTATGAAGAGTGAAATAATGACTATGAAGGGTGAAATGTCCACTTTTAGTGGAAGGCTTGATTGTGTTGAAAGTAGGAGGAACTCACAACCTTCTACTCCTAACCCCTACCATGCATCATCTAGTGTCCAACCCAATAAATCTCCCATGACTATAACACCCAAAACCCTCCACCAAATGCTTTACCCTCCTCAACCTCCACAAAACCAAGTCTAAACACCTCCTAACCGAAACTTGCCAAGACCTCTACTTCCCCAAATGAACCAAGTCCAACAAGAAGGACTTGGAACTCAAAATACTCCACCAAATCCTAATTTCCAAATGCCTAATCCCTTTAACCAAAGACCAAACCCTCCATTAAAGCAAACACCTCCACAAAACCCCAACTACCAAATACCTAATCCAATGAACCAAAGACCAATTCCTCTACATTATCCAATGCCACAAGTCCAAGTTCCAAATAATCAAATACCTCATAACCCTCTATTTAGACCTCAAAACCGTAACTATCCTATCCAAGTTGAGGATTATGGTAGAGGGAAGCAAAAAGGCTACGAAGTTACTCATGGTGATGATTGGTTTGATGAAGAAGAGAGGGGAAGATATGACCAAAGGGGACCTTATGGTGGTAGATTCCAAGGGTATGAGGCAAAACAAGGCCATATTGATCATCAAAGAAACCGAGATATTGGCATAAATTCTATCAAGGTAGGCATTCCAACCTTCAAGGAAAAGAGTGACCTCGAGTTGTATCTTGCTTGGGAATCATCTTGTGAGAAATTATTCCAAGTTAATGACTTATCCGAAGAGAAAAAGAGTTGCTACGCCATTGTTTATTTTGAAGGTTATGCTAATACTTGGTAGGATTACACCAAGAGGTTCGAAAATATTTTGATTGGTGGACAACCACCCCCTTAGGAAGACTTGAAAAGAATAATGAGAGAGAGGTATGTCCCAGAATAATATAGGCATGAGCTCCTTGCCAAACTCTATAGTTTGAGGCAAGGAAGTAAGAGTGTCGTGGCCTACTATGAAGAATTCCAACAACCTATCTTGAAACTTAATCATAGAGGTGAAGAAGTCATGCATGACATCATTCATTTCAAAGTGGGGTTGAACAAAGACATCCCTTCCCAAATGACTCTTATTAAGTTTGAAAATATGGTTGAAGTCTTTCAAACGGCCATGGAAATTGAAAAAGAGAACAAAGAAAGGTACAAGCCTAAGCCTCAAGCCCCCACTTCAAGTTGGGTCAATTCCAAGGGTAAATATCAAGGGGCCTCGGGTTTAGGTAAATAAAAGGAGCCATCTAGTTTTGTTAAGCAATCTGAGGTCAAGAAAGTGCAAAGATATCCCACAAGAGCCAACGGTAACAAACTTTCTACTCGTAATCCGAAAGGTCTTCAATGTTTCAAGTGTCAAAGATAGGGTCATCGGGCAAGTGAGTGTGCCACTCATAGAAATATGATCCTAAGGAAAGGCAGGTTGTATTACCTAGGTGAAGAAGTAGAGCTTGAACACGAGGTTGATGAGGTTGGTTTACAAGATGGAGAGCTTTATGATGGTGAACCTGAGGCTACAAATGATAATTGTGAGGAAGAAGAAACTTGGCCACAAGATGGAGAGTGTCAAATTACTAATTATGTAGTAAAGGGGGATATGGTGAGCAAAGTACTTGAGGATCTGAGCCAAAGAGAGAATTTGTTCCATACTAAGTGCTTGATTAAGAGAGGGGTGTGCACTTTAGTGATTGATGGTGGAAGTTGTACAAACGTTTTTAGTTCTACAATGATGGATTTCTTGAAGCTTCCAACTACCCCTCATACTAGTCCCTACAAGTTGCAATGGCTTAATAAATGTGGAGAACTAAAGGTTAAAAGGAAATGTGTAGTCAAATTCAAAGTGGGGAACTACCAAAACAAAGTTTGTTGTGATGTCATTCCAATGTAAGTATGTCATTTATTACTTAGAAGGCCATGGCAATATGACAAGTCCACTAAGCATGATGGAAGTTTGAACACATATTCACTTGTGCATGGTGGGAAGAAGTTCACATTACACCCACTTTCACCATCCCAAGTGAATGAATTGCATCAAAGGTTAAGAGAGTTGAAAGACAAGGAAAGGCCTCAACAAAAACTCGAAAAGAAGCAAAAAGTAAAAGCTTCGGGTTCTACCACTTCTAAGGGGGAACTTGCAGATTCTAAGGGGTCAAATGGTAAAAAACCCATGGTTATGTTAACTAGGAGGAAGGACTTATTTAAGAAATAAGACATGGACACTCCTATACTCCTCCTAGCTCATGTTTGTAATACCAACACTTCTTCTTCTTCTTCTTCTTCTTTTTGTTCTTCTCTTCCCCTTTCTATTTCACTTGTTTTGCAGGAGTTTGATGATGTATTTCCATAAGAATTGCCACAAGGGTTGCCCCCAATACGGGGAACTGAGTACCAAATTGATTTGGTATCGGGTTCACAACTTCCAAAAAGGATGGCTTATAGGAGCAATCCCACGAACACTAAGGAGCTTGAGAGACAAGTTGAGGAGCTTATCAACAAAGGTTACATCAAATAAAGTATGAGTCTGTGGTTGTCCCGGTACTTTTGGTACCAAAGAAAGACGGAACTTGGCGCATGTGCGTTGATTGTAGAGCCATCAATAAAATCACTATAAGGTATCGTCTCCTATCTCTAGGGTAGATGATATGTTATATGATATCCATGGTGCTTATGTGTTTTCTAAATTTGATCTTAGGAGTGGCTACCACCAGATTCGTATGCAACCCGGTGATGAGTGGAAGACCGCATTCAAGACCAAATTTGGTCTATTTGAGTGGCTGGTCATGTCTGTTGGCCTTACCAATGCTTCTGGCACCTTTATGAGGCCAATGAATCATGTGATGAAGCCTTATATTGGAAATTTTATGGTTGTTTACTTCGATGGTGTGTTGGGGTATGTTAAATCTATTGATAAACATGTGAATCATTTGAAATGTGTGTTTGATGTTCTCCGAAGGGATAAGTTGTATGCTAACATAGAGAAATGTTCTTTTGGAGTTGGTAAAGTGGTCTTTTGGGGTTTTTTTGTGAGTTCAAAGGGTGTAGAAGGGGACGAATCTAAGATAGACTCTATACGAAGTTGGCCGATCCCTAAAACTATTGGAGAAATCTAAAGTTTTCATGGGTTTGCAAGCTTTTATAGGAGGTTTGTCAAGGGTTTTAACTCCATAGCAGCCCCCTTGACCGAGGTTATTAGAAAGGACCAACCCTTTAAGTGGGGTGATGAGCAAGCTAAGGCTTTTGAGGCCTTGAAAGCTACGCTCATCTCGGCACTTTTATTGCAATTGCCCAATTTTGGTAAGATTTCGAAGTGGAGTGTGATTCTAGTAAGGTTGGAATTGGGGCTGTTTTGATATAATAAGGCAAGCTCGTTGTTTATTTTAGTGAAAATATCAAAGGAACAACTCTTAATTATTCAACTTATGATTCGGAGTTGTATGCCCTTGTTAGTGCTTTGGGTAATTGGTAACATTATTTATGGCCTAAGGAGTTTGTGATACGAATGGATCATGAATCGTTGAAACACCTTAAGAGACAAGGCATATTTGAATAGGCATCATGCTAAGTGGATTGAATTCATCGATACCTTCCCTTATGTAATCCATTACAAAATGGGGAAGGTAAATGTGGTAGCCGATGTGTTGTCTAGAAAGCATATGCTTGTTGCTACTTTATCTTTAAAGTTGATGGGATTTTAGAGCTTACGGATGTTGTATCCCAAGGATCCTACCTTTTCTCCTATTTATAGGGAATGTGAAGAGTGCAGAAGGGACCAATGGCTCAAGGGAAATGCTAACTCCTCCTACTCTCGGTTTGATGGGTATTTATTCAAAGGGAGGCGGTTATGTGTTCCCTCTAGCTCTTGTAGGGAATTTTTAGTTAGAGAGGCACATGATGGTGGCCTCATGGGGCATTTTTGTATTGATAAGACTCTTGGCATGTTAGAGGAACAATTCTATTAGCCACAAATGCGTAAGGATGTTGCTAGAGTTTGTGGCCAATGTACGGATTGTAGAAGTGCGAAATCCCGCCTCCTTCCTCATGGGTTGTACAACCCACTTCCCACTCCCCTTATACCTTGTTTAGACATCTCCATGGACTTTGTTTTAGGGCTGCCAAGGACTAGAAAGGGTCGAGATAGCATTTTTGTTGTCGTTGATAGATTCTCCAAAATGGCTCACTTCATTCCTTGTTCCAAAACCGAGGATACCCCTAGTGTAGCTTCTTTATTTTTTGAACATATCATAAAGCTTCATGGGATACCAAAGACTATAGTGAGTAAGGACTCCAAGTTCCTAAGTCTCTTTTGGAAGTCTATGTGGGGTAAGCTTGGTACGAAATTGCTTTTCTCAACCTCTTGTAACCCACAAATCGATGGCCAAACGGAAGTAGTAAATAGGAACTTGGTTTCTATGCTACGGACTATGGTTAAGGGTAAATTGACTTCATGGGAGGACCACCTACCTTTGGTGGAATTTTCATACAATAGGGTAGTACACTCAAGTACGAGAATGACTCCTTTTGAGAGTGTGTATGACATGAACCCCCTTACCCCTTTGGATTTAACTTCTTTGCCTAGTGAACTTATCATTAGCTTTAATGGATCTAAAATATCAAAGGCAATGAAAAGACTCCATGAGAAGGTGTGGATCACACTGGAAAAGAAGAACTAAGAGGTTGCTCAAAGGGCAAACAAAGGAAGAAGAAAGTTGGTGCTTGAACCCGGAGATTGGGTGTGGGTACACCTAAGAAAGGATTGATATCCAAATCAAAGGAAGGCTAAACTCATGCCCCGAGGTGATGGACCATTCCAAGAGATCAAAAGGATCAATGATAATGCTTACCAAGTTGACCTACCTTCGGATTACCAAGTCCACAATACATTCAATGTTCGTGACCTTTCCCCCGTAGCCTTATTGAGGTGGATGAAGTCGCAAGTTTGAGGACAAATTCTTTTAAGATTTAGATGATGATGCAAGTGTCATTCCATCAAGACCCTTTACAAGGAGCCAAGATAAGGAACTTCAACGACTTCAAGCTTTATTCAAGCACTTGAAAGTTTGCGAAGATGTTGTAGATTAGGCCAAGGGAGGGAATGCAGTGGTTTGTGAAGAAGGAACTTAAAGAGTCTATATTCTACAAGGGGCTAGATTAGACTTTCCACTTTATATTCCAACACGCAAGGGGCGCCCCTTTTCTTTAGCTCATTAAGGGTAGTTTTGTCAATTGGCATGTAATAGTATAAATAGACAATTTCTTCACTCTTTTCATCAGTTTTTGGATGACATTGAATATTACTCATAGTTTGTAGCATTAGTTTTCTAGTTGTATCTCTTAAACCGAAATTTGGAACCTTGAATGAAATGGAATTGGTTTTCACTTGTATTGGGTTATTTCGCAAGAAAGGTGAACTTGAGGAAGTGTAATTCCTTTGGTCCACCTAAGAGGAAGGTTTGATCTTCTATTGGTGAGGTGTGATTGGTGGTTTGATACACCACCTTTTTTTAATCACTTGGTAGGAGTAAAGGTCTTTCTACTATCTTTACATTTTATGCATTCTTCTTCATCTCCTTTCTTGTGTGCTTGTTGAATTTTGTTATCTTAGTGTTTAATTTCATTTTTGATAGTCCTTTAGGCTATCAAATACTGGATGCACTGATGCTAAGTCTACCGGCAACTCAATCTTATGAGCCAGCTTTCCGAAACAGCTTAAAATCTTGTAAGGGCCAACATATCAGGAACTAAGCTTCCCCTTCTTACCAAACCTCTTTTCTCCCTTCAGAAGAGAGATCTTTAGATATACGAAGTCACTAATCTCAAACTCAAGATCCTTTCTCCTCACATCTGTATAAGATTTTTGTTGGCTCTGGGCTGCCTTAAGCCTCTCCATGATTAACTGTACTTTCTCCAAAGCATCAAACACCAAGTCAAGCACTATTAAAGCGGTTTCACCTATCTTAAACCAACCAATCGGAGACCTACATCTCCTTCCATATAGAGCCTCAAATGAATCCATATGAATACTGGAATAATAGCGGTTATTATATGTGAATACAATCAAAGGCCAGTGGTCATTCCAACTGCCCTTAAAGTCAACAACACACGCTCTCAATATGTCCTCAAAGGTCTAAATGGTCCTTTCTACTTGACCATATGTCTGAGGGTGGAAGGTTGTACTAAGGTGAACTTGGGTACCAAGATCCTTCTGAAAAGCTTTCCAAAAGTGAGAGGCAAACTGCGTACCTCTATCTGAGATGATAGATAGTTGAACACTGTGCAACCTAACCAACTCTCTGAGATAGAGTTTGGCATAGTCCTCGGCTGAATAAGAAGTATCAACTGGCAAGAAATGGGCTGATTTGGTCATCTTATCTATAATGGCCCAAAACGAATCATGCTGACGACAAGTACGAGGCAAACCCATCACAAAATTCATATTCACTTTCTCCCACTTCCAAGGGGGACTACTGAACTTCTTCATAGACCCACTAGGCTTATGATGCTCAATCTTAACCTTCTGACAAGTGGAGCACTTAGCCACAAACTCTACAATATCCCTCTTTATCCCACTCCACCAATAGATTTCCCGCAGATCGCTATATATCTTCGTGGCCCCTGGATGAATCGAGTAATAGCCACTATGCACTTCTGGAAGAATTCATTGTCTCAACTCATCAACACATAGCATACACAGTCTACCCTAGCAACGCAACACACCATCTCCCCCTTAGGGGTAAACCTCTACTTTCTGATCTCTGACTGACTCCTTCAACTTCACCAGACTAGGGTCCCTATCCTGCTTTTCTTTCACTTCAGCCACCAAAGAAGATTCTGAACTATTCTGAACCCAAATTCTACCCTCAGTTGAATCAACTAAGCGAACACCTAATTTGGTAAGCTGATGAACTTCTTTAACTAACTTCTTCTTATCACCCTCAACATGAGCAACACTACCCATAGACAATCTACTTAGGGCATCTGCCAATACATTGTCCTTGCCCGGGTGATACAAAACACTCATATCATAATCTTTCAACAATTCTAACCATCAATTCTGATGCAAATTCAAATCCTTCTGCGAAAACACATACTGTAAGTTTTTGTGATCTATGAACACATCAACATGCACCCCATACAAACAGTGCCTCCAAATCTTTAAGGAAAACACAACAGCTGCCAACTCAATATCATGGGTAGGATAATTCTTTTCATGGGGTTTAAGTTGTCTAGAGACATAGGCCACAACCTTACCCTTCTGCATCAAAACACACCCCAAACCAACTCTGAGTACATCACAGTACACAACAAACCCATTTGAACTATTTGGTAACGTTAAAACTAAGGTTGTGGTGTGTCAAGTCTTCAACTCTTGAAAACTCTTCTCACAAGAGTCTGACCACTGAAACTTAACTTTTTCTAAGTCAATCTGGACATGAGGAATGCAATAGATGAGAACCCTTCAATAAACCATCGGTAATAACCATCCAAATCCAAGAAACTCCTAATATCTGACGGAGAAATGGGTCTGGGCCAGTTTCTCACCGCTTTAGTTTTTTTAGAATCAAGTCTAATACCATCACCGAAAACTCTGTGACCAAGGAAAGCTACTTACCTTAGCCAAAACTCACACTTACTGAATTTAGTGAACAACTAATGGTCTTTGAGAGTTTGCAATACTATTCTGAGGTGATCTGCATGATTATTTTTGTCACGGGAATAGACAAGAATGTCATCAATGAAAACTATGATGAACATGTCTAAGTACTGCTTGAACACTCAGTTCATTAAGTCCATAAAGGCTACTGGGGCATTTTTTAGACCAAAGGACATGACTAGAAACTCGAAGTGACCATACCAAGTTCTAAAAGCTGTTTTCGGAATGTCAAATTCTCTGACTCTAAGTTGATGATAGCCGGATCTAAGGTCTATCTTAGAAAAATAACTGGCGCCCTAAAGTTGATCGAACAAGTCATCAATTCTGGGAAGTGGGTATTTGTTCTTGATTGTGACTTTTTTATACTAACAGTAGTCGATACATATTCTAAGAGAACCATCTTTCTTACGCACGAACAGGACTGGTGCACCCCACGAAAAAATATTAGGCCTAATGAATCCCATATCTAGGATATCTTTTAAATTTTTCTTTCAACTCTTTGAGTACGACTGGATCCATTCTGTATGGCGAAATAGAGATAGGCTGGGTATCTAGAAGAAGGTCTATTCCAAAGTTGATTTCCCTTTCAGGAGGAACTCCGGGAAGATCTTCGAGGAATACATCTAGAAATTCCGTCACCACTGAAATTGATTCAAGATTTGGAGCATCAAAATTTGAGTCTTTGACTCGGACAAAGTGATAAATACACTCCTTGGATATCATTTTCCTCGCTTTAAGGTATAAAACAAGCTCACTCCCTAAGCGTTGTAGTACCATCCCTTCATTCAAGAACTGGTTCATTTGGAAACTGAAAATGAACAACTCAATTTCTATAATCAACTGAAGTATAGCATGAGTGGAGTCAATCCATGCCGAGAATGACGTCAAAATCCATCATCTCTAACTCCACAAGATCAACTAAAGTGACTTTCTGAGACACTCTAACCGAGCAGTTCCTGTATACCCATTGGGATACAATAAAGATATCCAGTGGGGTAGACACTGAAAAAGGCTCTGCTAAGATTTTAGGACTGACTCTGAAGTTGATGGCTATATAAGGGGTTACAAAAGAAAGAGAAGCTCTAGGGTCTAATAAAGCATAAACAAATAAATGAAAGACTTGCAACGTACCAGTGACCACATAAGGAGAATTTTCTTGATCCTGTTGGGACTGAAGGGCATACAAACTATTTGGACGCTGACCACTGGTAGCACTAAAAGCAGCACCTTGCTGAGTTGGGTGGCCGACTGGAACTAATGACTGATGGGATTAGCGCAAATCCCTACCTTTTTTAACAACTACCCGATATTTTTGAATCTGATGGATTGGCTTGCCACACCCAAAGCATACATTATTGTCAGCTTTACACTCACCCTGATGGTTTCTACCATATTTCTAGCAAAGAGGATTTGTACGACCATTGTTAACATTGCCTTGGGAATTAGAGCCTAGCGCCTTATCCCGATTATCATTTCTGAATTTGGTTACTAGGGCACTAGCTGAAGATGGAGCTAGGACTGAAGATTTGTGATAAAATTGAGGACGATTGCCACTCTCTGACTTCGGTTGAGTGAAATTAAAGCTACCCGTTCTAGCCCTTTTGTTCTCTCTCTCTCTCTCTCTCCTTAGTCTTTTGCTCCTCAATTTATTGAGCACGGACCATAAGCCTAGATAGGTCAATATCCTTTATGTACATTGCATTCCTACACTCTTTGACCATACTGTCAGACACCTCAGACACAAACTTGCTCATCTTAGGCCTGCTATCAGCTACCACATGAAGAGTATACCTAGCTAGCTGATTAAACTTGAGGGAATACTCTTTCACACTCATGTTTCCCTGCTTCAGGTTGATGAACTCTAACACCTTAGCTTTCCTCAGCTTCAATGGGAAGAATCTATTAAGAAGGTTGTAGCAAACTCCTCCCACTCTACAGACCCTGCATTTGCATCTCTATCACATTTCTACTGTTTAAACCAGGTATGGGCTACATCCTGCAGCTGGTAAGCAACCAACTCATCACTCTCACTAGCATTCACCCTAAAATATTTGTTACCTTCTATACCATGTCTAAGAATTTCTGCGGATCCACTTCAGATTTGGATCCCAAAAATAGAGGAGGATTCATTCAGGTAAAGTCCTGAATCCTAGCTGCGGTAGTATTGGCCACTGGGTTGGCCAAAATAGTGGATAGTTGAACATTCTGTGCTGCTATAGATTGAGCTAGAGTATTAAATGCATCTCTGAGCTCTGCATGAGAAACATGCTCATTCAAGGGGTCTTCCTGAACGGGCGGAGGTGTTGGCTGGTTTACGTTTCTTCTTTCATTTGTTTTTATGGGAGGCATGTTCTGTAAACAGAAGGAAGAATAGATTAGACATAGATTTTAACATGATCCCACGCTCAGTCACACAACATGAACACTAAAAAAAGGAAACTTTTCCTAAAACGCTTCATAGTCTCTTGCCCATAAGTGTGGCGCGCTTCATACCCATGCACAAGACTCTACTTGACACGACTTTCAGACTTCCTAGGATATTTTAAAATCTTAGGCTCTGATACCAAGTTTGTAATGCCCCGAGAGTACACCCTGGGCGTCACACAGTGCTTACAGTCCCGAGGGACCATAAGCTAACCCATGTGCTGGTACCTGTTGTGAGCATTGAATAATACAATAATACATGCGGAAGAATAACTGATAAGCCATAAGATTTTAAATACTAAAACATTTCTATATCATAAATTTGGGAAAACAACTGTCTTAAACTGATAAAATAATGATAAAACTACTGACTGTCTAAAGTGTCTAAAAGCTTCTAAACTGGCTGAATAAGAGTTGATGGGACAGGCCCCAACTAACTCCATCTAACTACTGAACTGAAAGTATGAAAATAAATATAGTTTTTCCTCGAAATATGAGGACTCACCACTGCTACGGCTAATATGAAAGCATTTATGAAAAAATCATTCTTGTAGGCATTTCATAAAATACATGATATTCATAGTTCAAACTAAGCATGGGAATAGTTTAAATCTTGTAGAAATAGCATGATTTCAACATCGACATCACTAAATATGATTTAAATTAGCAAACAGCATTGTTCAAATGTGTGGGATTCGATATCAACAATAATTGCATGTAAACATGGTGTAGAATTACAATTCATGGGATGTCATGGTTAAAATCACAATTAAAATCATCAAAACTTGTAAAGATCCCAACATTGAATTTAGAATTGGATTTTTGAACTCCATAGGTGAAAGGAGCCCATAGATGAACACCAAACATACCTGGGTTGATGAATTCGTGAGAGTTCTTGGGATTTTTCTATCTTGAATCTTAAAGGCTGGGGTTTTGTTCTTGAAAAATAATAAATTTTTTGAAGAGGATTTATGAATAATGGGGCACAAAATGCCACTTTAGGATGTTAATTACGTGTTTTGGTCGGATTTGGGGCTTTGGAAAATGACCAAACGGTCCTTAAAATTTAAAATCGCGAAATTGGAAATCCCAATTTTGACCATCGACGAGACGCGGGGAAATCACAACGGCTCATTGGAAAAGGGACCATCCCGAATTTACCCAGCGGCGCGACGCGGTGAAATCGGGTTGAGCCACTAGAAAAGGACAATTTCGAACTGAAACCTTGGTGCAATGCGGAGCCATCGCGGTGACTCACTAAACGTGAAAATTCCCCTTGGCGCGACGCGGCGTTATCGCGATGGCCCACTGAAAAAGGACGAACGTGATTTTGGCCATCTCCGTGACGCGGCCCTATCGCGTTAGGCTACTATTTTTCTCTAAAAGTGTCATAACTTCTCACCGGAGTATCGGATTTAGGCGAAATTGGTATCGTTGGAAAGCTAATTCAATTTTATATCATCTGGTGGGCCTTGAGCTAGAAAATTCTGAGTAGAATAAAAGATATGCTCATTTGAAGTTGACTATAGAAACATTCTTTCTGAAAACTCAATCAGTAAGGGATATTTTGATTCGTCTAATAGCTGGGGGTTATTTGAGGTCTCAAGATACATCAAACTCAATAAAAAAACTACAAAATAATTATAGTATACTTTGCATGAACTTGAAACATAACTCTAACATAGGTTTGAATTTTCGGGATATTACATTTAATGATGAAGTTTTTATGGCTTTCAATCGTTAACAGAATGAGCTTTAACTTGTAATGACGTTTTTATTTCTTCAAATCACTTGTTAAGTTCAAACAGAGTAGAAAGCATAAAGCTTTAATCTCCAGAAATCAAACACTACAGATTATGAAATTTAATTCCTTAAGATTGTTGTTTCGGGTACACAATCTGTATGTTTACAAAACTCACTTCAACACAAGTTCAAGATTATATCAAGAACATTTATGAAGTTTTTTCAACACCTTCAACACAAGTTCAATTTGAACTATCAAAGAAGTGTGTTATTTGTTTTAAGAAATAAGATGAAACAGAATAAGAACCAAGTCCTCCGAATTCACGAAGTGTCCTTAAGGAATTAATTTCCCTCAAGTACCCAAGGTTGTGGAATTTATTCTTCCAGGATAAAATGGTTCACAATTCGACAGTAGCGGTACCTCAAACTATCGAATTCGTCGAACACACTCAACAGCAGCTTGATCACAATGAGTTTTTTGAAAGTAGATTTGTGTTTATAATTTTGAAATTTTCGTTACTACCTGTAGAAAAAATGCAGGTATTTATAGCCATCAAGTGTCTCTTACAAAAGGAAGCAATGGTTCATTGGAAAGGTGTGTCCCTTTGGAACAATCATATCTGTTCATTCGAAATATTGTGTCTTTTCTGAACAGTCACCTCTTTTTCAAAACAGTGTGCCGTACCCTCGAAGGGTTGCGTGTCTTCCGAGGCAGCATTTCAGTGTTACTGCACTGCATGCTCGTGCATCGAGGAAAAAATAATTTTTTATTTTTCCTTGGATTTTTTGAATCACTTGTTTTACCAAGTTTCAAATAAGCCTAAGCCTAAGCCGAGCGACAACGATGGAGCGAGGCACCTCTTGGTTCTTGCCTCACTATACATGTGGAGTTTTGTTTCTTAATAAGAGAACATATGAAAGTTTCTTTCTCCCACCAAGGTGGGAGATTTAGTAGACTTTCCTTATTGTGAGCACACTTTTATTTTAGGTGTGATTTCACTTTCTCTCCATTAATTCCCTCCATTTTTCATTCACATTCAACTTGAACCCAACATAAATGACTTATAATAATTAATTAGGAATAATATAGTAATTCGATCGGAAGTAGTTACGTCAACGAAGAGGTGTCTGCTTTAGCTTCCTTAATATAATAGTAAAAGATTTGCAGTAATATTTGACTAACAAAAAGGGTGTTTAAGTTATTCATGATATTCCAATGATGATACAAATACAGTGCCATACTCTAGAATAAAGAAAACAGGTGCTTTGAAATTCAACAAGGTAACACACATTGAACCTTGATATTAAGCAAGAAAACTTTAAAGAAAAGTAAAAATAACGTCTTAATAGACATTTTTCACACTTGCACACACAAACAATACTAATCAAAATTCAATCCGAGTTGTTTAAGGGGTAGCATTGGAATTGCTATGTAGACTTTTGTTTATCGAGGATTTGAATCCCTCTCTTTCCATCTAATTTCTCGTACGACAATTCTTCCTAATTTCTCCATTAGATCCAGTAAGTGGACGATTGTCACCCATCTTGATCATAGCAGTAACAAAATCAGAGCTGAAACTACTAGGATTGTTACTGTAAGACGTAACGATCGAATCAGCTGATCCACCATTGAACAATTGTTGATCAGAATGTAACAGACCTCTTTTGCTCACTAAGTTCTTGAAATAATTGTTGTCGAATTTTGTAGGTGTTTGGAGATCAAGTGGTGCTAAGTTGTTGTCACCTGAACCTGAGTTTCTTGGACAATTTCTTTGCCTTGTTGTTGCAAATGATGAGTCTATGTTGTTGGTCTCATTGTATATACGTGCCCTGAATGATGTGCACCTTGCTTGTCCAATTGTGTGAGCACCTGTGAGACACAAATGCAGCCACAATTAAATTTTTAGTAGTATGTAGTTCCTCTGTTTTTGGAGGGTGGGGAATATTTAAGGGTAGAAGTTTGGTATTCGATTCGATACTTTCAAATATTTGATAATCGGTAATTGAGAGTAGATATCAAATACCAAACTTACAAAGTTTGGTTCGGTACGGTAATCAAACTTCGATATGATAAATCTCGATTTAGTTCGATCAGTGGCAAAGTTAAAATTTTGATAAGGGTGTTCACGAGTACTTTCAAGGTTTAGTATATATGTATGAAAAGTAACATTTGATCCACATGCATAGTATAATTTTTCTCCAAAGGATACTCACGTAACCACTCTTCAGCATACATAGCTATGCCTTGAGTTCGATAATTGGTTTTTGGTGATTTATGCCCACCCCAAGCTAGGTATATTTAGTGAAAAAAACAAAACTTAGGTTCTTATGCGATTTCCAACCTGTTTGATCTAAGATGAACATTCTTTACTAATCATAGCTGGTTTCTACCAAAAGAGATTAGAGCTATAATTAGTAAATAACCACTCATATTACTCAAGATTGTTCACCCCAACTCCTTATGGATAAGCTAAATCGTACATATAATAACCAGGTCGGAACTTAAATGTACTAGCTTATCCATAAGAAGAACTTTGTTTAAAGGCACTCATGAGGAATATGGTGAGATAGATAGCAGGTTGAAATTTTTCTTCTTAACTGAAATTTTCGAGTTTGAGATTATGTAATGGTGATTTTCGTGTTATGAAGTACTTTCCCCTTATGGTCTTACATGACATGAATTCAGATTAGTCGAATAAGTGGATTTTAGTTAAAGAAACGTTATACCAACAAAAAAGAAACGTCTAAGTCTTGTTATACAGAGTTATGCAATATAATATATATACTTATGGAAGGTAGTACAGATGAAATAACGAACGTACACACAAGTTGATTCAAACACGTCCGTCTTTATAAATAAGAAAAGGCAGGGGAATTATAGGGAAAAGAACAAAATAAGAAAAGGCAGGGGAATTATAGGGAAAAGAACAAACCTGATAAGGCAACCATGTCTGTAGTTGAAAGGCCAACAGCACTAAAACTAGAGATGAGTTGATTAAGGTTAGAAGTAGGAGGAGGAATGCTGCTATTGGCAGCACCTTGGCTTGCTGTCCTGGCATCTCTTCTGCCCAATTTTACATTCCAATTTGGCCCTCCAAGCTGCAACAATACATAAGTCACAAAAATACAGTAAAGTTAGTTCATAAAAATATGATTATTCCAATTTTTACTTGAATATGGGCAAGTTAATTATTCACCCATTTTGACCCATCCAATTCAGCTCGGCTTTTAGATGAGCTTATATGTAATCCAAATTGATCCAAGAGAAACTTTTTCAAATATTCTTAAAAAGATACTTTTTTTGTTTGATGTGTTATATATAATCATTCTGAGTCAAGAGTCTATCGGAAATATCTACTCTATTTACAAAGGTAGGGGTAAGATTTGTGTACACTCACAACAGCCCCATGTGCGACTTGTGAAAATATACTAGATATGATATTGTTGTTGTATGTTATAAATAACCATAATAATGAAACAAATAATTAACTAAACAAATCATAAGAAAACAAACCAAGAAACTAAAGCATGGTAAGAGTTGAGCAGGTTGGGCTATGAGTCATTAACTCATTTTGACCCCACCCCATATGAGCTCAAGTAACTTTTGTGCGGGTCGATGACTTGATCATTTACTAACTCTATCTATTTTGACTCGTCCAAATTCAGCTCAATTCGTCCATTTTGACACTCCCTAGAACTATACATAACTAAGGACTTACAATGACAACAGAGTCCCTAGCAGTAATGGCCAAAATATCAGCACAAGAAACAACACCAGGGCATGCTTTTTCTACAGCAGATTTGATATTGTCAATGACTTCAAATCCTCTAACAGAATTCACATTTGGTGCAGCCCTCTTCTCTCCAGTGAAGCTTGATGTGTCATCAAGGAGCAGTGATCCATCACATCCCTGAAAGAGAAATTAAACAGTGACAAATCAAGTTATAATTGAAAACCAATAATTTAGACAACCAAAACAAAGGGGTGGGGGCTAGCTGGCTAATCAAAATTACTCCCTCCATCCATTTTACTTCTGTAGTACTGACAGACTTTTAAGGAGTAATAAATAGAATGATAGAATGACAACTCCACTATATCACTATTCAAATATAATAAACTCAATACTTTAAAAAATGACTATATTTAATAATAAGAACAACTAGAAATTAAGTGAGAAATTATTCCTTAATTTTCTAAACTAAATAAGTAAAAATGAATATTTATTTTCAATACAGTAGACAAATTATAAAAATGGATGGAGGGATATTTTGGTAGGTACATATAATTAATACTACTATATAGGAAATGAATGTTTCATGTGACCAATTGAGGTGTATGTCTGTGTGAAAAGTTTAGCCAAGCATACTTAAGATTTGGTCTATATAAAGAGTAGTACAACTGACCACACTTCACTTCATACCACAGCAAGCCTGTCACCTTGTAATTAATGCATGCTAAAAGACAAATAGTTAAAAAATATTCCTTCTTCTATTTCTATTTCATATTAGTTTGCTATATTTATAAAAATATTTATTTTTATTTAATTATTTTTTTTGATAAAATTAAGAGTATTTTATTATTTTTTTTAATACTATCCTCGACATTAAATGATTAAATAAAATATATTTACTCAAATTTATATTTTCAAAAAATAATTAATAAGACTAATTTTATAAAATAAACCTCTAATAAATATTTTCTTAAGGAGAGTGTTAAATAAAAAAGGAGGGAGTACTATGTGACTGGGAAAGCTATTTTTTTTTTTTTCTGACGACAACAAATAACCTTACTATATTAATGCATAAACGATCTTAAACAGTCAAAACGGAGGGACTATAACACGATGAAATGATGAAGACATAGGAAATAAAACAAAGATGGTAAGAATATCTTTACATTGACGAAGCAATCATGGAAGAAAAGGCGAAGCAGAGAAGCCCCCATTCGGGTTTCCCTGTTAATAGCTGATTGCACTGTTGATTTCACTGTTTGAAAAAGTTTAGGACATGATTTTGAGTAGAAATTAGTTGAAAGTTGAGCTGATGAACTTACAATTAGTAAGTTCACAACAACCAAAAATAAAAAAACTATCGGAGTATTATTTTTTGAAAAAGCCATCACAAAAGTTGACTAACTCAGAGTGGAAAGTATAAAAAAGAGAAGAATAAAGTGTGTGTTGAGCACAAGTTATTGTGAAGTGTCCAAGTATTTATAGGGAAATTGTGTAGACAATTTTAGAGAGTTCCATCAAGGTAATTGCTTTGGGCAGGCTACCTAATATGAAGACCAAATTTGCATGGCATTCCAAGTTTGAAAGAATATTTAAAGCAAGCATACCAATAGTTATACTATTTATCATATAAATAGTTATACCATTTATCATATAATTTTAGAACATCTAAATTTAAAATTTAAAATATTAAATTAATTAATCTAATTTAATTTAGCTTCAAAAATTAGTCAATTTGACTTTGGTGAAGCGAAACATGACAAGTAAAAATGAACGGATGAAGTCGGGTTTGCAAACCGGTGTCCGTTATCGGTGTTGGGATCTGATTAAATTTAAAGTCATTGTGCATTGCAGGATCCATTTCTGAGGATATACTCCTTATAGTACGATCGTTTCCATTTCCAGTTGATAACTCTATCCTAGTTGGTACTACTATATGAAAATTCAAGTTCAATGCATTAACAATAGAGCAGTTAGTTAGATAGTACTATATGAATTCAAGTTCAATGCATTAATTATAATTATATCACTTATAATTGCAAGTAAATTGGTAGTGATATGTAATAAATCATAAGTGACGTGCTATAACAGGTATGATTGTACTAATGCCGTAAAAATCTATATCATTATATTATTTGTGGATATAACCTAAAATCTAAATATATTTTATCGATTGGTGTAAAAGCATTTAGATATATTAATGAGATTTAAGTGGATAGCGAGTTATTATTTACTTATTTCAGATGTTGTAATATGGTTTTTCACTAAGTTTATAAATTGATCAAACTAAACTTATACATGTGCATTTTTTGCTTATCTATATGTTGTGTTGACAAGAAAAGTATTTATATAAATTAAATCAGCCGAAAGTTTTAAGTTAATTAGCACCAATGTGTGACCAAGCATTTGACTATATTTTATCTCTAATGTATTTTGTAATCACCTAAAATATTCCTCCTGAAACATGACTTTTAATCGTCTCTTCATTTTATTTTCATTGTTTATCAACACCATTTCTACGAAACATATTAACTACTTATTATTTGTTACTATTATTCTTATTAGTTACATCGATCACTTTTATCCAAAACGTAACACCAATGTTTGTCCGAAATCGATGTTGTTTATATCAACTACATTAATCAGCTTATTTTAACGATTTCCTATATCATATATATACTTGATATGGACATTCGAGCTACCAAGTGCTGTGGTAAGTCAACTTTAAAATTATTGAAGCTGTCAGTGTGCAAGACATAAACTGTTAGGTGAAGTTGAAAGTTGATTGATTCCTCCATAATTAAATGGTAAAATTGAATAATATATACCACATTTCGATCTTACCTTATAACTGTATGAAAAGTACAGGAGATTCTATAATTTTTGACATTTTGGGAATTAAATATGTAATTTGTCAAGGAAGGGGGACCCAAATAAACACAATAATCTTATGATTTGGTGAAGACCAAAGACACTTAAAAGGGGAAAAAGGAACAAAGTGGACTTTTTGTGACATGGATTATATATCACGTAAAGTAGATTCATTGACTTGTCTAATTTGCATGGTAAAGGTAATTATACTTCTAGTTGGAATTTATAGAAGAATCATTGAACAAGAAGAATATGGTAAAGACGTGAAAAGTTTGATCAAGATATTGCATGAGTTTAGATATCTCATGTATTATTTTATACTAATTTTTGTATGGGATAGTAATTTTATCATTTTATATAGTACAAAGTAAAATAAAATAGTCTCGAGATTAATTATATCTCATACCAAATATGAGATAAAGATAATTCTAAAATTTATCCTAAAATTATTTTTCTTATCCGGTGTATCAAACGACTAGTTACTTATTTATTACTTACATAATCACTTCCTTCATCCCATATTAGCTATCCTTTACATTCCTCTTACAAAATTATAAGGAAGACAGTTTTATTAATTTATAGTGCCAAGGTAAATATAGGAATTCTTCTGCTATACTTATTTTAGAACATATATCATATTTCCTTCGTTTTATTTCATTTTATTTTTCCTTCTTGTTAAAATTACTTATTTTAATTTACTTGTCCAATTTATGAAATTAAGAAAAGTTTATCATTTTCTTTTAATAATACTCCAACCGTTAAATGATTATACAAAGTATTGTTATAGTCAAATTTAGAATTTTAAAGCATAATTGATAAGATTAATTTAGTAAAATAAACTTTTAATAAATATTTTTTAAAAAATTGTACTAATTCAATAAAGACCAAGTAAAATAAACCGTAGGAAGTAATTAGCATCATCTAATTGGAATTGATTTCGTAACACAAAAACTAGGTAAATATATCACACATGACATTACTTTTTCCAAAAATTATTGAAGCTGTCAGTGTGCAAGACATAAACTGTTAACTTTTTCCAAAAATTATTGAAGCTGTCAGTGTGCAAGACATAAACTGTTAGGTGAAGAAGTTGAAAGTTGATTGATTCCTTCATAATATTAAATGGTAAAATTGAATAATATATACCAGATCCAAGTATTTATCTTTAACTGTATGAAAAGTACAAGATAAAATATGTAATTTGTCAAGGAAGGGGGACCCAAATAAACACAATAATCTTATGATTTGGTGAAGACGAAAGATACTTGTAAAGGGGAAATGGGGAATAAAGGAACAACTTAAAGAAGACTTTTGTTACATCGATTATATCACGTAAATTAAAGTAGATTCTTTGATTTGTTTAATTTGCATGGTAAGGTGATTCAACAGTCTACCTGGAATTTGTAGAAGAATCTTTGGTCCAGAAGATTAGGGATAGGCATGGTATGGTATGGTATATACCGAATATCATATGAAAATAAAAAATTTTTATATCTCGGTATGAATATTATGGTGTTTGATATGGTATTTGGTAAGAGTTTTAAATTATTTTGATATTTTGTACGATATTTGATATTTATGCAATAAATATCGAAATACCGCATACCGTATCGAAATTTTTTAATAATATATAAAATCCATATATATTATATTTAAGATTATTAAATATATTTATATATCATCCATTAGCCAATTGAACATAAAATTAATTTTTATTCAAAAATAAATTTTTTGGGAAGCTTATTATTTAGGAGTACTATGCTTCAGTTTAGGTAATGTCGTTTAGAGTTTGCATCTTGGACTATTCAATCAGGGTGTATACACGAGGTGTGTGTAAGTTTTAACCATCAATCATGATTGAAATGTTCTTTTTGTGTAATTGATTAACAAAGATAGTTATTAGTATGATATAATTGAGATGTTTTTAAAGTTTAAAGTTGTAGTTTTTCTAATATGAATACATGTAAGTCGAAATCAAATCAAGTATGGTTACCGGATTATCATACCGTAAAATATCGAAATTGAATTTAAAAATACCGAACTACACCGAACTAATTTGATATGGTAATCATATTATTCTTTTAGATACCGAAAACCAAAGTTACTGTACCGAAGTTTAAAATACTATATCATACCGTACTATGTCCACCCCTACAGAAAATGTACTATCTAATAATATCCATTTAGTTTGAAAAAATAATAAATAATTTATCCATTTTTATCTATTTAACTTTAGTTATGTGATAAAATAATAAAGAATAAAGAAGAAGAGTAAAGAGAATAGAGAGAATAATTGTTATTTCTCTTAAGGGATGAGAGATCATAAGATTGAGAGTACAATGAACAAAACTCCTCTATTTATAGGAAAAAATACTCCTAGTTTCTGATTAAAAGACAGATACTTCAAATCCTGATAGATATCAATTAGATCTTGATAAATCTTATCTATATTCTTGATAGACATTCACTGTAATGTAAATACATTTATAACACTCCCCCTTGAATGTCTAATTGATAAATAATGTAGCTCGTTAAAACCTTACTAGAGAAAACTCAGTGGAAAAAAAATCTAGTGAAGGAAAAAGAATACACATCTCTAACAATACGCATATAGATTGTCTCATTAAAAACCTGACAAGGGAAACCCAGTGGGACAAAACCTCATAGGGGAAAAAGAGTACAGCACGTATTAACTCACTCTAATGAGAACATTCTTGAATCTTGCATCCCGATCTTATGCACCATCTTCTTGAAAGTTGCAATTGGAGGAGATTTGGTGAATAAATCAACCACATTGTCACTTGAACGAATTTGTTGCACGTTAATATCACCATTCTTTTATAACTCATGTATGTAGAAAAGCTTTGAAGAAGTGTGTTTCGTTCTATCTCATTTTATTAATCCTCCATTAAGATATGTTATGCATGATGCATTATCTCCGTATAAAATTATGGGTACGTTGTCACATTTCAAATCATATTTTTCTTAAATGAGATGTATCATGGACTTCAACCACACACATACTCGGCTTACTTTATGAATAGCTATTATCTCAGCATGGTTCGATAAAGTGGCTACGATAGACTGCTTTGTATATCTCCAAGATATGACAGCATCCCTACATGTGAACACATTGCATGTTTAAGAACGAGATTTATACTGGTTAAATAAATACCCAGCATCAGCATAAGTAATAAGATCGGGACTGTAATCTTTAGAATAAAATAAGATCATGTGTTTGATCTCATTTCGATGTTTCCTAGTAGGAGAAGAATTATATCTTGCTAACAAATTAACCGAAAAGGCTATAGGCCTTGTAGTATTTGCAAGATACATGAGTGTATCAATTGCACTAAGATATGATACTTCATAATCAATCCAAATTAATATATTTCTCATCTCAACAAATAATCTAATGCTTTTGAAAACTCTCCAAGAGTTTCAATAAATTTACGTGATAAAAGGATCATAAATAAATTTTTCAGAAACTTTTAGATGCTTCAAACATTTTGAATGCTTAAACACGTTTTCATGTAAATTTTATCAAGAGACAATATTCAAAATTTCATGTATGACATCTTCAAGAGTCTAGACTGCAAATCAAATAAGTGTTATGCTTATTAAGATGCATCCTTTCATGTCACTTGATAAATGTTTCTACGTCAGCATGCTTAAATAAACGTAGAATTTAGATCCTTGTAATCATTTACAATATTACGCCATTATTGTATCAAAGATATCGTTAATGATATATCATTTTGTATCGGTTCGCAATGCGACATAACATTTTGAGATCTCATCATATCATTATTTTCAGGTACCTGAACCTCTCATAAGGTTTCATGAAGTGTTAAGTCGTAGGCTCTTCAAGAGCACAATGCCTTCTTATTATGATCATTTTCCCCTTATCCTTTTCAAGGATTATTTCATTTGGAACTAATTGATCTACCACTTTTCAGACATAAAATAGGAGCACTTGCAGCTTAAATAAAATATGCTTTCGACATTTGACTTGAATTATCTTTTGAATGAGGATTCAATGATAATTCCTAACATATTTTTTGTTTGCTTATAATCTCCCTATTATGTTAGGAGAACTAACATAAATCCTCCATATTCTTTGAGGAATCCATCTTTGTGCATCATAGTATATTCATTAATCGTATACTACACATTAAAATTATTAGATAGAATAGTTGGTTCCCGACTTTGAACCAATTAGGAGGGAAGAAATAATCATAATTTATTGGTTTGATGCATACAAGTACTTTTGTATATAATATTTCAAATTTCAAATCAACACATGAAGTTTTGCTCTCATCACCAATGGTTCAACTATTTATCGAAGACATTCAACACCAAACCATCATCATCAAGATGAATTATCTAGATTATAAAATCTAAAAACCATGCTATTATCTCAATTTTATTGAGCAAGCAACTTTATGAATGTCAAACTGCAGGTTGACAATAAACACACATGTGATCATCTTATATTGATGCATCTTAATGAGAAAGTGCACACAAGGAGAATTTAGAACACTGTTTTATTGATGTTTCTGCAGTACATTAACCTATCTATTTATACAAGTGTTTTATCCTACAAAGTAGCTATACAATTGTAGTTGAACACTCCTAGTAGATTTCTACAATTGAGTCTTTATTAGGACTCTTATATTGACCAATATCTACATGATTATCATTAATATTTACATGATCATTATTTATATGATCTTTAACATTCCCCCTCAATTTAGAGGATAGTGAGTACACCACACCTAGCTTGCTTTGAAAAAATTTGAACATGTCCTTGCCCAGAGTTTTGGTATGAATGTCTGCCAGCTGATCCTTTGATCTAACAAACTGTGTAACAAGTTGCTCTTAAGCTACCTTTTCTCTGGAAAAATGATAATCTAGTTCTACATGCTTAGTTCTAGCACGTAATAATGGATTTATGGTCATGTATGCAGCACTTAAGTTGTCACAAAATAAAGTAGGAGCCACTTTAACATATACTCCAATTTCTTTCAAAATATAGCTTATCCATGTGATCTCAGCTGCAGTTGCTGCCAGTGCCCTGTACTCAGCTTCAGCACTTGATCTAACAACAGTTTTTTGCTTTCGTGAGGACCATGACACACAATTTGCACTAATGTATATATTGTATCCAGTAGTTAACCTTTTTGTCCTAGCACACCCTGCCCAGTTTGTATCTGAAAAGCCGTATAACCTGAGAGAAAACTGTGATAAGATTCTCAATCCATGATCTATAGTTCCCTTGACATACCTTAGTATCCTTTTCACGACTTGAAGATGTATATTATTTGGGGATTTCATGAATTGACTTGCAAGATTAACAGCATGAGTGATGTCTGGTCTAGTAATTGTTAGATACTGCAAGCTTCCCACAATGCTTCTATAGACTGATGGATCAACTATATTGCCCATAGATTCTTTCAAGCCATGCTTCTGAACTAGAGAAGTGAGTGTTGCCTTTACATTAGCCATGTCCACTTTTTAAAACAAATCACTTGCATATTTCAATTGAGTCAAGTGAATTCCCCTGGAAAGGGGTTCACTTCAACTCCCAAGAAGTAACTCAAACGTCTAAGATCTTTCATAGTAAATTTAGCTCCTAGTTTCTATACTACTTTCCCTATCTGCTTGGAGTTACTTCCTGTCACAATGATATAATCTACATATAGTAGAAGAAGTATAATCCCTGTTGAGCTATGGAGAGTAAACAAGGATGAGTCTGCTCTACTGTATTTAAAACCCAAGTGAAGCAAGAACAAGCTAAACCTCGCAAACCAAGTTGTAGAAGCTTATTTGAGTTCATAGAGAGCCTTCTTTAGGAGTCAAACATGATCTGGATATTTTGAGTTAATAAAACATGGTGACTAGCTCATGAGAACTTCCTCTTCAAGAATGCATTCTTAACATCTAGTTGCTTAATAGGCCAGTGCAAAGTAACAACAATAGACAAAATGACTTTTATAGTTGTTGCCTTTACTACTGGACTAAAAATTTCTTCAAAGTCAATGCCCTCAAGTTGGGAATAACCTTTAGCAACTAGTCTGGATTTATGCCTCTCAATTGATCCATCAGGCTTCATTTTTGTCTTAAATATCCACTTAGACCCCACTATATTCATACTTGAGGTTCTAGGAACCAAAGACCCAGTGTCATTCTGATGTAGAGCTCTCAACTCTTCTTGCATAGCTGTAAGCTAATAAGGAGAGCTAAGATCCTCTTTCAGTGAATCGGGTACTTTAGCATTTGTTGATATAGCAGTCAAGGAGGTATGAGTAAAAGAAAGCGACTTAGCTTGGGATCGGGTGATCATGTGATGCTTCTGAGTACTAACTGTAGATTTCGGTTGAGCAGTGGTGCCTTAATTTGCTGGAGTTGCATCACCTTTATCAGTAAAGTGTCTTGAGAGATCTACCTCAAATTATAGACTTCTTAGATCCTCCGTATTGAACTGCTGAGATTGGGGCAGCTCTTGCACTCTAGACAACTCTTGCACCTCAACTTCACCATCTTATTACTCTGTATCTCTTCATCTTCATCTGTTACTAGAGTTGATTTATTACTTGGCTCAACAGAATGATTAGTACCATGAACAACTGCTACTGCTCTCTCTGGCTCAACAACATGATCAACTCCTACTTTTTCATCTGTAGATGGATGGCCTAAGGGGCTAGACTTATCCTGTAATTCTGAAAGAAACTCAAAGAATATAGTCATATGGATCGAATCTATAGGTGTAGTATCAGTTTTTATTTCCTGCACATAAGGAAAAGTTAGTTCATCAAAAATAATATGTCTTGACACAAAGACCTTCCTTGTGGATGTATGATAGCACTTATATCCTTTATGTAAGCTGTTATACCCAAGAAAGACATATAGATATGTCTTTGGAGACAACTTGTGCTTCCCTTTAAGATAAGAAAAACACCTACATCCAAATACTTTCAGACTGTTGTAGTCAGGGTGTGATCTATGTAGCTTATGGAAGGGAGTTTCTTTATTTAGCACATATGAGGGATGCCTGTTTATCAAGACAACAGTTGTGAGGAAGGCCTCAGTCCACAAAAATAGGGGTAACTTAGCATGAAAGAGAAGTGTCAAACCAATTTCTACAATATATCTGTGTTTTCCTTCGGCAATTCCATTTTTCTCAAGAGTATGAGGACAAGAGATATGTCTTACAATGCCACAATTTTCCAAGTACCCTACAAATTCAGAATTTGAAAATTCTCCACCACCGTCACTTTGGAAAATCTTGATTCTCTTTGAAAATTATTTTTCAACCATTTTATAAAATTTGACAAATGTTTCAAAGAAATCAGATTTTCTTTGTAATGGATACAACCATATATATCTATTGTGATCATCAATAAATAATGCATAGTACTTTATATGTTGGGAAGATTCAATAGGAGCAGGTCCCCATAAATCACAATGAATTTTCAACAGTGGTTCAACTTCAACTTTATTTCTCAATTGAAATTGTAGCTTACAACCTTTGCCCATTTGACAACTAACACAAATTGTAAGAGTTTCATTTCAACATGTGAAATTAATACACTTATTATTCCCAAGAACTTCTAAAGACTAAGAATTTGGATGCCCAAGTCTAGCATGAAAAATATCACCAGAACTCTTTCTTGTAGCACTCAAGGCAAGTAGGTTTTCAATCTTTAAAGCATATATGTCTCCTCTTCTAGCACCCTTGGCTATATATGTTCCTGTCCTCTTGTCCTTTACAATAAATGATGACTCATCAAATTCAATAGTTCAACAATTATCTCTAGCAATCTTACTTACTTTAAGTAGATTTTTTTTAGTTTAGGAACTACAAGCATTTCACTCAGTTTTAATTCAAAAATAGTTCATTTCCCAACGTGAGTAATGTCTAGTTTATGACCACTTCCTACTACAATCTTGTCACTTTCATTATAAGGTCTTAGGTTTGACAAATTACTTATTTATTGGTTATGTGAATGCTGGATCCTGAGTCTATATAGTGAGCATTGTTTCCATCATTTTTATTGCTCATATTTAGTGAGGCAAGAGCTTGAGGCAAATCTTTTTGTGCTTGATAAAAGAAGTCCTACTTGTAAAAACACTTGAGGGTAGTATGATTGTTTCTACCACAGATTTGATAAGCTGATGCCTTTTAGGAGCATTTCCAGAACCTTGATACTACTGCGTAAAGTGTTCCTGAGTAGTCTGATTATTTCCTTGTCCTGCAGGCTTGAAACCTCTCCTCCTGGAGCTATAACCGCCTCTCAAGTTGTAGTAGTTTCCTCTACCTCTGTTGTTGGGTGTTTTTCTATGCTTCAAAAGCCATGTTATAGTTCACCTATTGTGAATTATCTCCTTCATCCTCCCTGAGATCAAAACCTCTTAAGGCAGTAATAAGTTGACTCAGTGTTGGATAAGGTGTCTTGCCAAGCATGACAGTCCTGAAGATTTTATACTTAGGACCCAACCCTCTAGCAAAGTTTATTACTTTACTATCATCATCCACGGGATTTTGTATGGCATCCAAGCTATCACATATGTTTTTAAACTCCTTTAAGTATTTACCAATAGTTCTACTGCCAAGTCTGATGGTTTGGAGTTGTTGCTTCAACTGGAATTCCTTATATTTAGTTGTTTACAGATAAGCGTCTTCTAGACATTCTCACATCTGTTTGGCAGTTGTGTATCCCACAATGAGATACATGCTCTCCCCTGACATTGTTCCAGATACTCAACTCCTCAAAAAGACATCATGTTCTACCCATTCATCAATAGATATATTCTTTTTATAATAACTCTTATCACTGCTTCTTTCACTAGTTTCACTGGTTTTCTCAACCTCGACTACTTTGACTTTACCTTTAATGAGATGGGTAGTCTCATTACTTGGATAAGCTGCATCATTTGTGTTCTCTGTATCAAGTAGTTTAAGGGCTTCAACTTCACAGGACATGAAGCAATGAGGTGGTGAAGAGAGGATGTCAAAAAGATGTTGGAAGTCATTTTTCTAGTAGTATGTTATGTGTATGGAGAAGAGTAGAAATCGGCAGCTGATTTAGCTTTACAAAAGCTCTAATACCATGAGAAAATGTACACTTTAAGGAGAATTTAGAACATTGTTTTATTGATGTTTTTGTAGTACAATAACCTATCTATTTATACAAGTATTTTATTCTACAAAGTAGCTATACAATTGTAGTTGAACACTCCTAGTAGGTTTCTACAATTGAGTCCTTATTAGGACTCTTATATTGACCAATATCTACATGATTATCATCAATATTTACATGATCATTGTCTATATGATCTTTAACACTAAATAGATCACATGACAGTGAACGGGCTCATATTTATCTTTTATACTTTTCAGAATTTTCAGATTTTTTAGATTTTAAGGGATCTAGCCTCAATATTAATTGATTTAATCAACTTATCATGAGAACAAACAATATATATAGATAATTTCTTAAGAATCTTCTAGTTCTTCATTACATGTCAAATACTCAATATTCACATCTTCAAAATGTCACAATCGTTCATGTCAATTTATGAACTTTTATTCTAGCAAACTCCAAGTTTACCATGACATGTACTTTTACTTTAGAAAATTTCAGATTTACTATTACATGAAAAAATTTCAGATTTACTACTTTAGAAGTAGATTTTAAAATAACTCTTCTCAGTTATTCTGTCTCTTTCAGAGGTGAGTTGCGATACCATCACAATCAAGTGCACGTTTGCATTAATAAATTTCTCATTCTCCAGGAATGAAATATAATTGTTCCTTAAGTCTATCAAATTTTGATAGCTTATAACCTTTTCCATGATATTGCTACTTCAGAAACACATCGAGGCATACATATCTTCAAAATGTATCATATATTGCTACCACATTCACTTTAAGAATGGAGAAAATTGTCATCTTTCAAACCTATCATATATTGCTACAACATTCACTTCATGAAATGGAGCATCTTCATGGAATGGATCATATCACATTCACTTCATGGAATGGAGCATATTTAATGAGACAGGTTTCATGACTTTTTCACCAAATACACATTATTTTGCCTTAGCCATCATAATATCATCAATACGATGCATTAAGATTCAAACTCAACGTCTTATCCATATAAAAGTGTCTTAGGCATAAATCGATGGGACTTGAACCCAACATGTTATCAGTATAGTGCATTGAAACTTTTAACCCAATGACTTACCCTCTTAATGAGATGAGATTTAAATTTATCATCATATCTTATAACAATATTATTTTTCTGAACAAATTTAAAGCATAAGTGGTTTCAAATTAATTATTTTTCCTCAAGACCAATAATAATTATATCATTAGTAGCAAAAGACAAATAACATAATGAATTACCAACCTTGAAATTACCTTTAGATTTATAATCTCACCTTGTTTGTTAGAGTCTGTGTTGATAATGTGTTATAAAATAATAAAAAAGAAAAAAAAAAGAGTAGAGAGAATAGAGAGAGTAATTGTTATTTCTCTTGAGGGATGAGAGATCATAAGATTGAGAATACAATGAACAAAATTCCTCTATTTATAGGGGAAAATACTCCTAGTTTCTGACTAAAAGACAGATACTTCAAATCTTTATAGATATCAACTAGATCTTGATAGATCTTATCTATATTTTTTATAGACATTCACTATAATGTAAATACATTTATAACAAGTTATTAATTGTAGTCATTATTCATACATTTCTCAAATTAAAATATTAAATTAATTATATTCAGCGAATGTTATAGTAAAAATTATACCTATTATTTATTATTCTTAATATGTATGTCAAATTAATAACAGATAAAGTATTGTTAGACGAAAATAGTAATAGAAAATTGTTAATTTTACATTGACAGTATTGTAATGAACTTACTAGTATTTATTTAGTTATCCCCTCCGTTCCATATTGATTGTATTCATTTACATATCCCTCATAAAATGCTAAGTTATCCCCTCCGTTCCATATTGATTGTATTCATTTACATATCCCTCATAAAATTCTAAATAAGCAGGATAATTTTATTAATTTAGTCCAAAAGAATTTTTTTAAAAACAAATTGTTTGCACTTTCAAAAAATATTAATTATAAGAATAAAATAAAAATATTAATTAATTCTCTTTTGATTTTATAAATTGACAAGTACTCTCTCCGTTCATAAACATTTGTACACTTTTGACTTGGCACACACCTTAAAAACAATAAACAGAGGGTTTAATACCATTTAAATATAATAAATTTTTTATTTTAAAAATACAATGAGTGATGTATTGTATTTAATACCAAACATAAATTGAGTAAAAATAGCTAAATTATCTATTACTTTTATAAACCGAACAATTGTTATTAGATATTCTAAAATAAAAAAATGAACAAGTAAAAATAGAAAACTATTTTTAGTAATATAATGTGGAAAAGTATAATGTGTGAATCACTTTATTAAGCTAGTTTCGGAGAAACGATTGTTGGTAAATAGGAAGGATGAGCACTCTCAATCACTCAAATTTTTTCTTGAACATGAGTGGAGGAAATTGCACGTTATTCTTCTTTACTTCACTCTACTTTCTTAAATAATCATTCACTCTTTGAAGACATGAGAGCATGCAATATATTCTTCAGCAGATTAACTTGCATTTTGGCTTATAGTACAAACGAAAATATAGGATTTTTTTTTCTTACATATACTTATTCTAGAACATGTATCATAATTTAGTTATAAGTCTTTTCATATTCTCTAGTTCGTGAATAAAAAAACACATGCATCTAATTGCATTGATTTCCTAAGACATGAACTAGGTAAATATTTTCTCCTTTTGTTTTTACTTATCATATTTTTACTTGACACATTTATTAAGAAAAATAATTAATAATATGACTATTTTACCATAGGACTCCTATGAAATAATGTTTGCATTATGTCTTAAAATTAATTTGTAGAAAAAAATAATTAATGCTAAGAGTAAAATAGAAAAAAAGAAATTATCTTTTCTTAATATATCAAAAATGAGAAGTAAAAGTAAAAATTCAATTAGAAATTTAGTGAAAGAGAAATGGGGGTGTATATCACAAATGACATTACTCTTTCCAAGGCTCATTAATTTTAACGACGACCCTCCTCTATAATTAAAAATAATTTAATTTCAAATTTTATTTTATCTTTAATAAGAAATTTGTGGTTGCACAAATTAATATTTATTATAAAAAATTACATGTAATTACCATTATAGAAATGAATAATTAAAACTTAAACTCAATTATGTTCTCTCGGGATGCAATTATGCTGTTCATACTTGTGATTAAGAACATAATACAGTTATGTTCAACTTCTAGATCTCTGACTAATATGTGTAACGTAGCTTTACCAAGTAAATTGAAATATTATGAAGTTTAATTTTATTCCTTTTTTTCATAAAGATTAGCCGGTTTTTCTATTGTCAAGAGTAAGATAAAATTTCAAAATCTTTAAACTTTTGAATAGTCTAGCATAACAAAAACAGAATATATCATATACTAATGCATTCACACTGGAAATTCTTAATTCTGAGTGATTATATATAATTAATCAAGTATGATTTGTCCTGAGAAGTTCTAACGAAATGATGTTACATTCACCTACTAAAAAAACTGTCATTTTATTTTTTGTTTAATTTAATGTCAAGAAATAACATTAAAAAAAAGGGAAGAATTTATAAACTTTATTGAGTACCAATGGGGATTAAGATAATTACTCCCTCCGTTTTAAAATAGTTAGCGCTTATTGACTTGACACTTTCATGAAGAAAATATTTATTAAGAGCTTATTTTATCAAATTAGATTTATTAATTATACTTTAAAAATATAAATTTGAGTATATATACTTTGATAGTTATTTAATGATAGAATAATAGTAAAAAGTATAATTAAATTTTTGTGATTTCATAAATAAGATAATTAAATTAAAATAAATATTTTTTGCAGGAGCGACAACTAAAACGAAAGGAAGAAGTAATAAAAAGTGCCAAAAACACATTACCTAAACATAAATAATTAATTTAGAAAAGGTCAACATTTTACGGCAACGATTTTTTGTAGTCAACCAATGAGCAAAATGAAGTGGTAGATTGATTTGTCAATTAGAAAATTAATTTACTTTACCAACTTATAGTTAAGCATTTACTCTCTTAGACTAATAAAAGGATACTATATTTTTTTAATTTAGAACTGACTTAGTCCTTCGGTACAAACGAGATTCAAGATTTAAAGTTTATGAAATGTTTGTATTAAGAATTTACAATTAAATATTTCTTATATTAAAAAATATAAATACACATGGTTTGGCAAAATGTTTACCCTAACTTAAAGGTACATTAAATTTATAGACGTGAGATGACCAAAACATGCAAATCGTATATTGTAACTTGCTTAATCAGTATGAATTAGACGAAAAAAATAACAAATGTGGATTTAATGGCTGATGTAGATCTCGGGCTCCTCCTCAATGATTAAATTCTTGATCGGTTACAATCTGGTGTCCGATCCTGTACTTTTAGAGTTGGGTGAACTCTGTTGATATGACACCAATCCTTTTCCTCTCATCGATCACACTCCAAAGGCAATACTTGACATTATTTCTGTTGAGTCATGTTTGACCTATTCTTACCATGTGTCGCTTTCTGACTCGTTCATGTGTCAGCCTCATTTTACACCATACACAAAAATTATTAAGTTCACGTAAATAATTTTTCTTTCATAAATGATCACTCAATTTTTATTTTATTGCATTAAAATCATTAACCTATTTCTTATAACGAAAAAATCATTCAAGTTTAGTTAGCTTTCATACTAATCACTAAACTAGTTTATGTAATCAAAAAGTCGTTCAACTTTATCTAGCTCTTGAAGAAAATTATTAAGATAAAGTTTTTTAAAAGGCACAATTTATATGATACTTACATAAAGTTGAGTGACATGCATAAAAACATACACTTATTGTGATTCTTAAGCAAACTCGATTAATTTTTATATTATTAACGAAAAATGTTACATTCACCTAATAAAAATCTGTCATTTTATTATTTATTTAATGTCAAGAAATAATATAAAAAAGGGAAAGAATTTAACAATTTCTATTGAGTGCCAATGGGGATTAAGATAATTAACGAAAAAGTGTCGAAGACATTACCTAAACATAAATAATTAATTTAGAAAAGGTCAACATTTTACGGCAACGATTTTGTATAGTCAACCAATGAGCAAAATGAAATGATAGATTGATTTGTCAATTAGAAAATTAATTTACTTTACCAACTTACAGATAAGCATTTACTCTCCTACAAAGCCTAGTAAAAAGAACTTTTTGACTTTAGAATTGACTTACTCCTCCCAAACAATGTAGATTTAAGATTTAAAGTTAATAAAATATTTTATAATGACAGTTAAATTCATACAAATATCAATAGATACTTATTTTATTTCTTGCATACATATATCGTAACTAAAATGATATATTAAATTTATAGACGTGATTTAAGGACACATATTCATGATACGATCAAAACACGCATGTTGTATACGAATAAAACAAAGAAATTACAAAAATAGATTAAAAATGAAATAATGAGTTTAAGTGAACAAAATGAAATTTAGGTTCGACATTGGTAACTAACATCATTGGATTGTTAGCTTGATCTTATTGATGTTAATCATCACTGTGAATAAATGAGCTTAACTAGAACAAGAAATAATGATGTACTGCTAGTGATAAAATCATACGGAGCACATTTGTGAATTTCGCCCTCATCAAGTCCATTATATGTACGTCTACTTCAATAGCTCAATTATGTAACGGCTGATGTAGATTTTGGCTCTTTCCCGATGATTGAATTTTTGATGGGTCGCAGTCTAGTTTAGTCTGGTGCCCGATTCCGTACTTGCAGAATTAGGCGAACTTTGTTGAAGTGAAACCAACCCGTGCTATCTTAATCCCAAAACTTCTATGAATGTGATTGCTTTCATCAATCACGCTCCAAAAAAAAAAAAATAGACATGACATTATTCTTGTTGAGTCATGTTTGACCTATTCAGCTTCTTGTCACGTGTCGCTTACTGACTCATTCATATCACGAAATTTTTACATCATTCACTAAATTAAAGCTATTATATTCACGTAAATAACTACATAAGTGATCACTCAATTTTTATTTTATTGCATTAAATTTATTAAATTATTTCTTATAATGAAAAAATCATTCAAGTTTAGGTACTGAACTATCACCGGAATTACTTAACTATCTTATGTAACTCAAAAGTCACCCAAGAAAATAATTAAGATGAAATTGAAAAAAGTATATTTTATATGATGAGTGACATACACAGGGCAAAATGCGCTTCTGGACCTCTGTACTATGTCAATTTTGTAAGTTAGACATTTTTATTTACATGTTTGTCATCTGAACTCTTGAACTCATTAAAAATCAATATTCTGCACCCTTTGACTGTTGACCTTGCCTATGTGGCATTGAAATGGCTGACTAGGACGAAGAGAGTGTAGTCACTCGTCTGGGGTACGAGTGAGAGTCAATTTTTGACCAATTTTATATTAAAATAATTTTAAAAAATAAAAATAATATTAAAATTAAAAAAAATTAAAAAGGACTTTTTTTCCTCCATCTTTTTTACTTTAAAAATATTTTTAAAAATAATAAATTTATAAAAAAAAAATTAAAAAGCTCTCCCTTCCCCCACCCCCACCCCACCCCTCAGCCCCCTCTCCCATCCATCCACCTCCCACCCCATCCCTCACCTTCGTCCAGCCCCCCTCCCCCGTCCAGCCATGGCTACCATGGCTACCACCCCCGTCCAGCCATGACTGCCATTAAAATTAACGCTCCTCACTATGGTTGTTCAAAATCGAACCGTAACCATTTATCCAATCGCAAAATTAGTTTATTGGCTAATTGGTAATGGGTTATTGGATAATGATTGGAAAACGGATAGAATTTTTATAATTAATGGCTTTTGGTATGGGGACGGATTACTCAATTTTCTTATCGGGTAAACCGTTAACCCATTAAGAATTATTATAATTATATTTTTACCCCTAGATATACAAGTATCTTTTGTCAATCCAACATATAAAACTCCAATTATTATTCTATTCACTTCTTAGTTTAGAAAATAACATGCCACTTCTTGTGACATCTAATCATAAAGTGCTGTCAGACTCCCTAAAATATAAAGAAAATCTGAAATTAATTCTTAAACCAAAACATAAATTATTCTTGACAACACAAAGGACCGCATTAAAAACGAAACAACCCAAATGTATCCTTCACAAAGTTTGATACAAAACATAAAAATTCAAATATTATTAAACTTTTAATTTTTTTCTGTCAATCCAGTAATTAAAAATATTTCTACATACATTTAGGTCTGGAAGAAAATTCTTATTTGATTCGATGTTTTAACCTATTAAATAACTACACGAACAAAACTCAGGAAGCCTAAAAGATTGATGAATAGATCAATCATAGTATACAAACAACTTAGTCAGTGAAGAAACAGAGGAACTACCAATAATCGCTCGATATTTCATTCTCTCTTAAATTTCTCTGTTACACCATTCGACAACTGTCCGTTAACTGCTAATCCAATACCGAATCAACCATTATCTTATTGGGTGGCTAGCGGATTAGTATATTTAAAAATCGATAACCAATAAGCCAAACCGCTAAGTATAATTATCTAACCAATCCAACCGACAAGCAGCCCTACTCCTCACACCCCAATCCAGCCATGGCTATCATGGTCATCACCATAAAAAAGGCTAGGACATCTCCTGAGATCTTAGATTCAATCAAGAATCAATTGGGTCCAACAAAAACATCAAAACAATCATAATTACACATTTACTAACAACAAAAAATCAAAAAAATTTATACCCAATAGCTGAAACAATCAATCTACAAAATGGGTATTCTGAATCTTGAATTCATAAGAAAAAATCTATAATTTTTTTTCTATAATCCAACAATCTTACATGCTTTTGGGTACATTGAAAGTAGAAAAAAAAACAGTCAAAACTTTCACCCTCAATATTTTGCTTAGCTACTTCCCATCTTTCCCATTTTCAATTTTATCCTTTTTACAGTAAGTCAGATCATCGACAATGTGAATTAGCAGTCCAAACTCAAAACCCAAAGAAAAAATCATCGATTATGATGGAAAATGAGTTTGATCAGCAGCCAAAACTTAAAACCCATATCAGAAATCATTAATTATGAAAGAAAATCAAGTGTAATTATAAAGAAAAGAAGAGGGTAGAAAAAAAAAAAGAAAAAGTGTATGAGAATAGGAAACGGGGAAAGAGAAAGAAAAAGGGGAAGAGAAAGAGGGAACAAAGAGGAAAGGGGAAAGTAGTTTTCTTTTTTTTTTAATTAATTAATTTATTTAATATTTTTTATATATAAAAATGATGTGGAAATGACATGGCAGCTGACGTGGGAGAGTGTGTTACACTCATAAAAAAAGTGTTTAAAATGTTGTTTTTTAGTAGGCTTAGGGATCCAAATGACAAACATGTAAGTAGAAGTGTCCAACTTATAAAATCGACATAGTACAAGGGTCCATAAGGTCATTTTGCCTACACAAAGACGGTTAATTTTTATATTGTAAAAAATAGCTCAGAACTTTCTTTTGTGGTTGAGCAAAGTCGAGTAATTTTTTTTTAACAAATTGTAAGTCTTAGTTAACTGTGCTTCCTATTTGATACTTCCTCGGATCTTAAATAAGTGATCTTTGAGTTTTTTTATTTTGTTCGTATGGTGTTTTAGATAGACATTAATATATATGCTATTTCAATTTTAATCTCCATTAAATAAAGAATTTTTTACATAATCAAGAAACTATACTAAATAATTAATTAATTATATAATTTTCGTGATATAGGTATAAATTGGTCAAAACACTCTTTATTTTCTTACGAATAAGTTATTTTTTAAGAAGTATGTTCAAGCTAAAATATCACTTATTTAAAAACAAAATGAGCAGTAACAGTAAGGTTTTTTCACAATTAATTTGGTGGATATTTTAGTTTTTACAATAATTTGACTTGTTCTTTAACTAAACAGAAACAAGGACAGAAGACAGGTTCAAATGGGGCAAATTTTTCTATTGGTTGGTAAACAACGTAGAAAATTCAGGCTGCATGGGCTTTCTATAGGGGCATCTATTAATTACTTTATATCTTGTCAATGTTTGTTCAATTATTATTTAGTTGAATTTAAGTTTGGCTGTGTACTGATCAGTGATCATGATGTATAGGTTCTTTACGTTATTAAGTAAATTGACCAATAACAATATATAATTCTTCTTATTAAATTAGTTAATATAGTATTAACCTGATTGTATAGAAATTCTTTATCCTATTCTGTCGTTCGTGTATATAATTTAAATTTTTTATTCATTAATTATATTGTACTTTGATCCTTTAATGTCTTGAAGTAAATAATAAAATTGTTGTCATATGATTAGGAAATCACGATGTGTGGAAATAACCTCTAACAAAATGTAAAGTAAGGTCATATATAATAAATCTATATGGTCTGGCCTTTCCTTAAACTCATGCATTACAAAAGTTTTAGTGTATCACACTATCCTTATACTTTTACCCTTTTCAGTACATTTCAGTATTTCAACACTTAATATACTCACTCTGTTCGCTTTTACTTGTCACTAATATTCTAATTGCATTTATATTTTTACTTGTCATTTTTTATATATCAAGATAAAACTTATTTTTTCCTATTTTATCTTTAACATTATTTAACAAAATAATAATTTTAAGATACAATGTAAACATCAGTTAGTAGGAGTACTATAACAAATAGACATATTATTAATTATTTTTCTTAATAATTATGCCATCTCAAAATATTACAAGTAAAACCGAATAAGAGGAATAGTAAAGGACTAAGCAAACGAACCATGAGACCAAATTACTTTCACCCCTTCCATAGAAGTAATAATTAAGCTATGTCAGTTTCGCAAAACCTTCCACTCCCCTACAACTTCTAATTAATGTTAAAGTAAGGGTGTTAAGTGGGTCGGGTTCGGTTAACGAATTGGTCTGTTAATTTTAGTCGAGTTGTGTGTTATGTCGGGTTTGGGTTGTGGTTAAGTGGGTCAGGACTGATTTGAGTTCAATAGTAAAATTTAAAATAACTCTAACTCGGCTTACTTAATCCAATCCGGTCAAATTCACCTAAACCTGATCAAACACGGTTAAAAATTAGGTCAAATCCGGTCAAAAATTAAAAAAAAAAAAGTTTTTTCAATATACACTATATAAACTCACCTATATACATTTTAAATACGTTAAACAATATATATACACTATATATATAGTATATACTATATTAGAATTTATAAAATATATACACATATACACAATTACACATGTATACGTAACATTCAATATATACGACTATGCGTACTGCTTTAAATAAAACATATACTACAATATATATAATTATATTTATAGTTATATACTAATTACTAATTTATAAAATATATACACATGTATATGTTAAATATATACGTCTATAGAAGATATATACACTACACATATATACGCACCATTCAATATATATGTACTACTTTAAATAAAACATATATATATATACTACAATATATATATATATAGTTATATACTAATTTATAAAGGATATACACATGTATACATTAATATACACGTCTATAGAAGATATATACACATATATACTCACCATTCAATATATATGTATTACTTTAAATAAAACATATACTACAATACACACACACACACACACACACATATATATATATATTTATATATACTACAATATATATACAGTTATATACTAATTTATAAAATATATACACATGTATACATTAAATATACACATCTATAGAAGATATATACACAAATATACAAAACATATGCTACTTAATATAATAAATTAATAATACTTGATAGTAAATTAATTATATATTAAAAGTAAGTTTTTAATTTAAATTTAAAATTCAATTTAAATCGTTAAATGAAAAAAATTACTAAGTAAGGACCAAGGAGTGAATGAATGTTGAATTTTATTGATTGCAAAATGATCCAAAATTTATAATTATATGAATGAAAAATCTACAAATTATGCATAATTTTTTCCAACTCATTCATGTTAATATTAACGGCAATTTGCATAGGATAGTCAAAGTCAACTGGGGCAAAATCATGCATTGGGCTTGATTCTGCTGAGTTCTCCCGTGAAGTCATAATTTCATCAAGTTTTTGCTCGTTGTTCGGCTCCGCTTCCATTCCTTGATCTCTTCTTTCCGCTCTAATTCAATCTCTGAGGCAAACTAGAACATTCATTGCATTGCTTCCCAATGATTATCGGTTGTCTCCAAGTTGTTGTCATTCGTGACTAAAAGCGCTCTCTGATACAACGATTGACATTGGAACATTCAAGATATCTCTAGCTAATCTTGAAAGCACAGAATATTGTGTTTCATTACTCCTCCACCAATCCAACGTGTTGATCTTTCGTCTGTAATCCTCTAGCGGTGATCGAAGATAATACTTAAACTCTTCCCGATTAGTTGATGTGTAAACTCTCTCATCAACACTGTTCCAACAAGGTAAATCATAAAAGGAATTAGGAAAACCACTGTGTGCCGGCCTTTTAGAAAATGATGGCTCCTCGGGAGGATGAGGAGCGACAGTTGGAGTGATATGTGTCGGTACAGCTAAATCAACTAAATCAGCATAGTGGTTATATAATTTATCTATGTAAGCATTCGCATCAGTCATAGCCGTCCACAAATCAGGTTGTACTTGTTCAGAATCATTGTTAGTATTTATTTCTAAGTTAGAATAAATAAGAGTACTAAAGTGGCACATAGTATTATATTTCATGCACAGATTTAGCATAACATCAACCAAGTAAATAGGGGGAATCGAAAAAAAATATTTTTTAAATTTAGTAAACATTGGCACCAACAGCTTTTTTATAACCTTCTTTATTTTTATATTCTTTGAGCAAACCAGAAATATCGACTATATATGCTAAAATATTACAAACAGTAGGATAATAAGCACCGAAAAATTCAACCGTAGCTATATAAAATTTTTCTAAAACCTTAACAAGATCATTAATTACAACCCAATCAGAATCATGTAGCATACAATCAACAGAATCAACAAATGAACCACAATATTGGTTAAAAGCTAGTGTAATAGGAACTCTATATTTATAACAAGTTTTTAAAAAATCATACGTAGAATTCCATCTAATATCAATTTCCTCAGGCATCAACATCGGTGCAAGTCCATTTTCTTGACATTTAACTTTAAATTCTCCAATTCTTTTTCTTCGATTATTTTCTTGAATAAAACCAACAGCAAGACAGATTTTTTCAATATAAAGCTCAAAAAACTCAAGACCATCTTTTACAATTAAATTATATATATGACATGCACACTTAATATGAAAAATTTCAGGTAACGGCGGAGATACTTAGATTTTAACTTTGTTATAGCAGTCTTGTTGTTAGAAGCATTATCAAAAGTAATACATAAGATTTTATTTTCGATACCATAAAATTCTACAACTTTACAATCGAATCAACAATAAAATCTCCAGTATGTTTACGATCTTCATAATATAAAAAAGCAAGAATACGTTTTTGCATCACAAAATCACTATCCATCCAGTGACAAGTAACAGTTAAATAATCATTTTTATTTACAGCACGACCGAGATCAGAAGTTAGGGACAATCTAAATTGAATATTTTTTAACAATGTTGATAAATAAAACTAATATTGTGAATGAAGTCTAAAAATACCAAACCGACAAGTACTTCTAGGAATACCATTAAACATAAGATTATAAATTGCTTGAATATAATAAATAAAGGAATCAAAAGAAGGAAAACTAAAAGGAAAACAACCCACAACTACCATTTTTGTTATTTCTTCCCGGTTCCTCAATTTATTATACTTCTTAATTACATGACCAGTTGTTGGGTTCATTGTAACTTGTGTGGGCCCACCAAAAGCCTCACCTCATTTTGCAATTTGTAACTCTCTTTCGTGAAGATCATCTATATGTCTCGTTAACGTACTCGTACTCCCTTGCTTGCCCCCTCTTTTATGCTTATATATTTTTTGACAAATATTGCATTGCACCTCAATATCTGATATACGTTCAAAAAATTGACATACAATACTAGTTGTTTTACGAGCTCTTGAGGCACGGGGAGGACGAGGAGGAAGATTAACCGATTCGGATCTAACATTAGCATTTTTTACTGCGGGTATCTCACCAATATTTTCATCATCTTCATCTAAATTAACCGCATCTACTTCATTTTCTTATTCTATACCATAATTTTTCTGAGCTTCTACATAATTCATTCAAAAGGTGCACCAAGCGGTACCGGAGGCGAAGGCACACGGGTATATCTACTACTTGAAGTACCTCTACCGCTAGTAATTTGCTTTTTGCTACTACAACCACTTCCGGGACAAAAAAATTTAACACCTTTAGTGGCGAGGCTTCTTAATTTATCCATAATATAAATTAAACTAAAAAAATTCAAAACACAAATATAATAAAATTAAATATTCAACAATTAATACACTAATTAAAAATTAAACGTAAGAGATGGAACAATAATACCAAATTTTGGAAGTATCCGAAGGTTGCGACTTTAGAAACTTTCACTCATACTTCGTAATCGCAAAATTAAAAAATTAAAGTGAGCACTTTAGGAATTTAAATATATAGAATATTTGAGAATTGAGAGAGAATGAGATTTTTAGAGAATGAAAATTTGTGTGAAAAATGATTTGAAAGCGTAGGGTATTTATAAAAATTATTTTGGGATTTAAAAAATATTTAAAATGATTTTTTTTTATATTAAAAAAGGCCAATTGAGTCGTTTTAAGGGCCCAAACGGTAATATAGCCATTGGGCCCAATGGTCAACTGGCCCAATGATCAAATTTTGACCAAATCCAAATTTAAAAAAAAAATATCCGGGCCAGTTAACCGGCGGCCCTGGATCAGGTTTGGTTCGAGTTAATCGGGCCCAAACCAAAAAATAACCCAGCCCAGGACTCGATATCCTATAGTTCGTGGGCTGACCGAGCTGGATCATACCGGGCCAGGTTTGATTAGTGGGCCGGACTGGAACGGGCCGGGTCAGCCTGGCCCGTTTGATAGGCTTATGTTAAAGTTGAACCTTTGAAAAAGTTGTATAACTTTTATTTGTTGGAAACTAGTATGATTTTTGGATTCTAATATCTGTTCTTATTTAGTGAATCTTTTATATCAAAAAAGAGTTTGTTAATCCAATATCAAGTTTGAGCCACTGAGTTCATTCAAATATCTATGGCAAAAATGACCTTCTGGACCCCTATACTATGTTGGTTTTGTAAGTTGGACACTTTTACTTACATGTTTGTCATCTGAACTCCCGAACCCACTGAAAAGCAACTTTTTAAACACAATTTCTGATATAAATGCCCAACGATCAAAAAGGGTTCCAACACCCATTATAAATGCTCTTTCTTCCTCATTTGCTTTCAACACCATTATTGGAGCAATTTGAGCTTTTTTTTCATCCTTTCTTCTACATTTTTTCTCTCTCTAAGTTCTTGTTCTTTAATTTTTTTTCCTGTTATGCTTGTATTATTGAAAAATTAATTTTTATGTCATTTTTTGCAACACCATGACAGTTCGAATTTGTTATTGTGGACTTTACGCGAAACTTAAGATGTCAAGAACACCAACCAATCCTGGAAGAATGTTTTGGGGCTGTAAAAAATATCCGGTTGGTATTGGTTTTGGATTCTTTCGCTGGGCCGATGAAAATGAACAATATAAAGGTAGACATCGCAACGAAGACAACATGGACTAGGAAGATATGGAAGGCACGGAAGACATGAAAGACCAAGCATTAGTATTGATATCACTGTTACCATTATTGTTGTCATCTGGTTTCTTTATGTTGTATTATTTAAGATGGCTTGATCTATGTAGTTGGTATGTACAATGAAATGAAATTAAAATTTAATGACAAACATCATTTGCCAACATAGAAATCTGTAATATATAATGTCTTAACAAGAGTTGACATCAAAATGCTTGTCGTAACAACATATGAAATGAGAAATGAACCAGAAGTATTAAAAAATTATCTTAACAGCACTTTCAGATCAATACAGAAAGAGAATTACACTAATGTGTTCTTTGAATACTTGTTGTGGACTGATTCTTACTGGCTTGAGTGCTTGATGTGGGTTGAGTGGTTGGAGATGATTTTGCCTTTGATCTTTTGTTACTCTGTTGTTGTAGCTGTCTTTGAGTTACTGCAGCTTCACCTTTCCATCTTAGTCCATTTGGTTTGAAACCCAAGTTAATATTGGTTGGAGCTGAACTAATAAGTGTTGGACTATGTAATACTCTTTCAGTATTTCCAGACTGTAAAAATAAAAAAAATAGTTATTCATGCACTAATTAAAACCAATTAAATGTAAAGTACATTATATGAAACTTACCCTCTCTACCACACTGCCACTTGGTCCAAATAGCACACCAAAACCTGATTCTTTTGCCTTGGTCTTTTATATGCCAGATTTGTACCACCTTTCAAAGCTGTACTAGTCTTCTTCTTTTGGGTGCCAACACCACTAGTAAACTGCTGAGTTGTAAATTGTGTAGCATTAGCACCCACAAAGTGGTGGTGGGCATCACAGTAACTGCAGACCTCACACCACCAACTGATGCAGTATTTGCAGGTCTTCCTGTAGCTGTTGGTGCACTGTGAGCATTTGCAGGCCTTTTTGAACATCTTAGTGCACTGTGAGCATTTGAAGGCCTTCCTTGATACGAGAAAGATAAGAGAACACAAAACAACTCCAAAACAGTCCACTAATCTTAAGGATTTGAGGACCCTTTTGAAGACCACTCTCGGATTCGCTATCAACAACACAATAACAAGATAAAGAGGTGTGTTTTGAACACCAAAACAGCCACAATATAAGATGAACAAGATGAACACAATGGTTACAAAATTCGGATTCAACAAGCCACAAAAACAGTCCACTATGAATCTACAAAGTGCAATAAGATAAAGATAGGTAGATAGACCAAATGACGGAATAATATTAACAACCCAAGACTTGTTACACTCTTGGACCTTTAATACTACACACAACACAAACCTATCTCTTACGTTGGAACAAGAGTGACCTCGATCTCCCAAGCATCCAACGTTTCCAAGATTGAATCCAACACGAGTGATTCCACACTCAAGTTGATTTCCCTGGTTACAAGTTTCAGATTTGTGGTCTTATCTCCTTAGAGAGGAAATGTTTCTAAGTGTTATACAACATCCATATTCAGCAAAGTCTCCTAACAAATGACCTAAAAGGTTCCTTATATAGTAGTTTACAAACAAGGTGTGAAATATCCAAAATGACCCCTTAGTCTCAAGTCTTCAAGTGGGTGTCCTTGGAGAGCATTATATGGATGGTTTTGGACCCTTTTTAAGTCCTCATTTGCACTTCACTTTCACACTCCAAGTCTCGGGTTCAATACGTCTCATAAACATGTATCCTCGTGGTCGTACTCGTATCATCCTCCCCTTTTTGAAAAGGATTTGACCTCGAATCCATGCCTTACAAAATCAAGAGAAGACAAACAAGCGCACATCCTCATGACATGAGGGTTAGGGTTAGCAGAATACACATATCAATATGCCATGCCAAGGTGGAACAAATTTGAAGTACATCCATGGATCCTTTATGTTGAACATAAAAAGCTTAGTACAAATGTCACAAAGGAAGTGTCTATGATGAACATTAATAAATAATGAGCATTGGCTGAGACAACTCCTACCATACCCTAAGATGGTACCGGAATCGAATGGGAGAAGTAGACATGGACATGGGTTTCGGCCACTCTCACTTTCCCCTAAGGTGTCGTCCTTAAAATTAGGCATACCCTTTAGATCATTATTGGAAATATCATGAACACAAAGAGGGTAGAGAAAGGTGTCACACAAGCTAACTTCAGCTATGGTGTCCTTATGCATGTACTCACTAGCTTCAAGTCCATCACCACTAGTATGCTCAACATAGGGAACACATAAAGAAGAAGTAGATGGAATTTCTAAGCATGCACCACCTTTTATTTCAAGAGAATAATCCCCACAAAGATATAAATCACCATGGGCAGAAAATGAATCATTCATAAAAATATTTTTACAAGAACAATCACATTTCGGGCTTCCCAAGTAATTAAGAAATCATGGTCATCTTCACCCGATTGACTATTCCTTTTCAAGACTACACATTCCCCACCCTTAAGAGTACTCTCATCTTTCAAGAAGAGATTTCCATCTTGAGGAGGAATATTGTCACACCATAGTGGGTTAGCATATAGGCTATAGCTTCCAAGACAAGCCATGCCGTCAATATCACTTGTACCACTAGGTTCATTAGGAGTAAATAAACTATCTTCAAACAAGACATTGTGCCTAAAGAGTGAATGATCTAACCCGCGGATAGATTTGGAACTTTCATTCTCTAAGGAATCATTATCAAGTTTCAAAAATATGTCAAGCACATAATTAACCCTATGAGACAAACAAATATTAGCATCTTTACAACAACATAGGCTCATAGGTTCACTCTTTTTTCCTTGGCCAACATCTTTAAATCCTTCACTCACTTGAGATTCATTAATCACATCACACATATCCTCAAGTGGTGGGTAACTTACTCACAAGTTGGGCAGCAACTTCCTCCAGGAAGCTCTCAACGCAAGGTGCTTTGACAATTGGATTTTGTGGGTAGAGTTTGGGTAGCAATTGGCGTATAATTTCAATGTGCTGTTTCATATCTTCAATATTGTCATTGATACGATCACATGTGACATTAAAATTTGGGCAGTCATTGTACCTAACAAAAAGACACAGCAAACAAAGAAAACAAACAAACTTGTTAAATAAAAAATGCCTCACCACAAATAACCTAAAAGGTTCCTTATATAGTAGTTTACAAACAAGGTATGAAATGTCCAAAATGACCCTTTAGTCTCAAGTCTTCAAGTGGGTGCCCTTGGATAGCATTATATGGACGGTTTTGGACCCTTTTTAAGTCCTTATTTGCACTTCACTTTCACACTCCAAGTCTCGGGTTCAATACATCTCACAAACATGCATCCTCGTGGTCGTACCCGTATCATCTGCAGGCCTTCTGTTGCTTGATTTAGCATTTATAGGCATTTCTTCAGATGTTGAAGCATTTACATCTCTCTCCGCAGCAACAACTACAGTACTAGTACTGGCTTACACACTTGGTTGACTGCCACAGCTACTGCTGAAATCTTTTTTCTAAAAAGAAATATGAAAAGGTCAAAAACACATTCAAAAAGAGTAAAATTCATCAATAAGAAAAGATTTAACTTACCAAAGTTGGACATCCTTTCTTGTTGTGTCCAATATACTTGCACACAAAACATGTCATTTTTCTTCCCTTTCTTGTAGCCTTTCCAAACTTCTTCTTAACGGATTCATCCTTGGATTTTTTTCTATTTTTACCTGGCCTTCCTGGCATGGGAGTAATCTCAGGTGGCTCAATTGGTGGTCTTGTGCTTCTTGGCCACATGTTAATATTTGTCATTGGTTGAATATACTTATCATATGCCTTCAGGTATATTTTCCTTTGATACCGGTGATCAACAAATGACTCCACATTCCATCCCTTGTAATGCATTGCAGCAATTGCATGTGCACAGGGAATTCCCTTTAGTTGCCATGACCTACAACTATATTGCTTCCTCTTCACATTAACAACATATGTATAAGGTGGATCACCAATCTCAAAGCCCATATCACCATTAAACATTACCTCACACTTGGCTACATATTCACCATTATCTGTAAGAACTTCTATGGCCATTAGTGATACGTCAGTGATCCATTTTTCAGAAAAATCTCTCATTTGATTCATTCTTTCTATGACTTTGCATCTTATTTCCTCCAACATAATGATAATTGTCTTGAACCTAGCAGCTAAAATCTAACTATTGAAAGTCTCACACATGTTGTTCTCAACCACATCACACCTGCTATGTTCCTTAAAAAAGGCCCTACACCATGCCTCTTTATTGTACTTGAGCAAATCTTCCACAATTCCATCACCCAACTCGCTCATTTCATTAAGTTTCTTTTGTAAGTACACTTCAAATGGGGCCCTTGCAACCTGCCATAATTTTTTTCTCCTTTCCTCACCACTCCAAACCTGATTCCAGTTGGCCCATATATGTCTAACACACCATCTATGCTCAGTATTTGGCAGTAAATTAGGAAGTGTCAAATGAAGACCCTATCAAAACATGTAAAACAATAGTTAAACATTAAAGACATCACTGCAGCAAACTAAAAAATAAATAACTGAAAAATATGAACATATGAATAGTCATACCTTCTACATATCAGACATTACTGTCCAACTTTCACCCTCATTTTCTTCAAGTTCCAAGTCATGGCTGATGCACCTAAGAAACCAAGACCATGTGTTCTTGGTTTCTTATCAACCACAGCCCACGCTACAGGGTACATTTGATAATTTCCATTTTTGGAAATGCAAGACAAAAAGATACCTTTACATACACCCTTGAGAAAGGCACCATCTAAACCAATTATTCTTCTACAGCTCTCTTTCTATCTACTTTTTAAGGCCCCAAGACAAATGTAAATGCCCATAAACACATTTTTTCCTGGAATTGCATTCTTGGATGTCCTAATAGATACGGTGATACCAGGATTGGTGGTCCTCAACTGTTCAGCATAGTCATACAACCTAGAAAACTCTTCAACAAAATCACCAAAACTTTTGTCCAATATTCTGATTTTTGCCTTTCTACAGGTTGTTTTACTAACATACAACCCATAGTCCTTTCTTAAAAGTGCTTGAATCTGATGTAATTTATTGATGGATCACTCATAATCCTATTTTTGTAATTCTTACCAATCCACAAAGGGTTGCATATCTTATTTCCTATCCTTTTAGAACACTTGCGTACATGAAAGTAATTTTTCACAGTAAAAAATCCTGTGTTATCAACACTTCCAAGAATAACCCAAGGACAACCCTTATGCTTACACTTAGCCCTTACCCTTTCCTTCTCATTAGGTTTCAACTTAAGGTTCACACGTTTTTAAATAAAGCGACTCTGCAGTGCCACTCTAAACTCAATAGCATTCAAAAAAACCATATACAACTGAAAACATACCTTCTTTGCAGTTTTATCAAAGTAGATCTTGCTAGAAGAAGTTCTAGGTAGTGGATCTACCACTTCATCATCATCAACAGGATCTCCTTCCTCTTCATCACTAATGTCACTACCCGGATCTAAACTATCAAAATAAGGGTCATTCCCACCTAGTTTACCTTCATATCTAACCCCCTTGTTCTTGTAAATATCCTCAAAACTAGCATCTATACCTACTGGTCCAGATGGTATCTCATCTAGATTCACCCTATCAACCTTTTTTTTTGCATGTTTATCAATGTTAGCCTTTCTAGCTTGAAGCAACTCTTAATCAAAATTACTCAACTCTTCAATATTTTCATCAACATCATAAAGTGAATCACCATCAGAATTAGTGAAATGAAAATCTAATTCAGAATTAGATGTTTGGAGATGGTATGTGGAGAAATCATTAAATTGACCTTCACCTAAGTCTTCTTCACAAGAAACCTTAGTTTTTCTTTTTTTCTGCCCTAGGAGACTGATTTTCATTTATATATTCATCTTTATTTATATCCAATGGATGAGATGAAGACACATCAACCCTACCAAGTTCAAAAAGGGATGCCACATCACCATTACTAAGAATTAATAATGGTGGAGTGGCTGCCACATCATCATTAACAACTATAGGTTCACTAATTTGGTGAATCACATATACATCAACCAAATCTTCATTTTTTAAATAATTTATAAGGCTTAAAACATCAACATCCTTTTCTAACTTGTAATAATAGCCCTTTTTGTATACTCTACACCAAAAGATTTCAATTTTTTTGGCATCAAAATCTGCTACTAAGTTGTGAAACAACATAACATGAAGCTCATCAACATCTACTCTGATTTTATCAGGAATACGAACTCCATTTGCATACCTTAAATCAGGGTCTGACAAAAAGATATCCCCATAGGTGAATTGAAGTGTTACAATTATGTCCATTTATTTCAAAAATCTGTACAATGACAAGATAACATATACATTAGGCAATTATCCACAAAGCCTTAATTTTTAAAGAAAAAACAAAGGAATAAAAAAATCAATTCTGATTTTACCAAAAAAATCCTAAAGTGTAATTGAAATAACAAAACATGCCATTGAAGGCACAAAACTTCTATACACACGTTTAATAGGAGCATTAAACAACAAAAAAATCAAAAGCCCCAAAATTTTCGGACCCAATTTTGAATTTACCAAAAAAACCCTAAAATTTAATCGAAATAACAAAAAATGCCATTGAAGGCATAAAACTGCAATATATAGCCATAATACGAGCATTAGACATCAAACAAACCAAAAGTTCCAAATTTTTTGGACCCAATTTTTCATTTTACGAAAAAGGCAAAACCCTAAATTCTAATCAAAACTCGATATATGCCATTGAAGGCATATCATCTCTAGAATGCTATCTACAACAATACTACAGACGAAATAGACCAAAATCAGACAAAAATTTAAAGAAAAAAGTTCTTAATCTTGAAAATCCTAAAATCAGTAGAACGAACCCCCATTAAATTGACTAGAAGCTTCAAAATAAACTACCACATACTACAACTACACCGACTTATTGAATACTTACAAGAATTACAAGAACCTTCAACAACTATCGGCCTAAATTAACCTAAAATAGTGGTAATTTTGAGTTTCGGATGAGAGAGAGGAAGGGCGAAGAAGGAGGGTTCAAATGACCTAAATTTTAGGTCAAAAATTAATATTTATACTCTAAACACGTCATTTCATATGTGGAACTTATTTTACACATAATTAATGATGTGGGCGCGATTGTGCAACACGCACAACTGAGTAGACCGACAAAAGGTTTAAAAAGTTGCCTTTTAGTGGGTTCAGATGACAAACATGTAAGTAGAAGTGACCAACTTATAAAGCTGACATAGTACAGGGATCCAAAAGGTCACTTTGCCAATATCTATTATATATATCTTAGCTACTCGAATAGGAATCTACAATACAGATGTAAGAAACGAATTCAAGATTTTGAAGTTTATGTGTTATTCATGTAGCAGCTTCAAGTTGATATATCATAATAATTGAGTTCACAATCAGGTATTTTAATAATTTTGTGAATATTATTTGAATTCTCGTGATCTACATGTAATATGTGACATGCTATAATCTAGATACACCATAGATATGAAGTATGAGTATTGTTAAACTTTTGGCCTAATGTATCTTTTTTTGAACTCAAAGAGTTTAGATGAAACAATTCCCTTTTCGGTGTGCAAATGACTAGCATAAGTTATTGAAAAAATGACAAGATTATATCCAATCACCAAACTTAACTATTAGCCCTCTATTTTAGAGGAAACATTGATTATTGAGGGGTCACATGTTGGGGATTAAGTTATCGCATGATTATAATGATGGGTGTAGACATAGAAAAATTGTTGAATTTAGTCCATTTAAAATTTTAATTAATTCTAAATTAGTTGGATCAGATAATAAATTTCACAAATTATATTAATTTGTTTTATTTATTTTCAAGTCAAATGCTTATTTACTTTGAAGTTCAAACTCATATGCTAATGTACTCAATGATATGATATCTCGCCAAATTTAAGACTAACAAAGTGAAACAATGTGTTTAAGAGATTTGTGAATTTTTATTCAAAGTAAAAAGAAAAAAGGAATAAAAAATGATAAAATATTCGAAAAAACATGTATTTATCAATTACATTATACTGAAAGTGTTTTCTTTAGGTACTGAGGTGTAAGTTTTGAAAATAATTGATACTTTGGCAGGGCAAGGAAACCACATAACTCACTACTAAAAAAGACAAAAAAGGTAAAACAAAAAAGTGACTGTCCGTCCCATTTTTAATTTCTATTTATTTTTTTATTTAAACCGACACTATTCGTTTTAACGTCTGTCATTTTTTTTACGGATTATTGTGTCAACCAAACAATAAATAATTTATAAATTAATTTTTAATAAATACGCCAGACAATGTCGCTATTTATTTTTTAAAAAAAAATAATTTTTTTAAAAAAGACGTTGTTCCTTGTTTTTTAATTTAATTTTTATTTTTATTTTTTTTCAAAATCGACGGATAATATTGTTATAATTATTATTTTTTTAAAAAATAATTTTATAAAAGCAATGCTATCCGTCACAATTTTTAATTTTTCTTTATTTTTTACTAAAAGCGACGGGCAATATTGTTTTTGTTAAACATAAATAAAAATTAATTTTATGAGAACGACACTGTCCGTCAATATTTGATATTTTTAATTTATTAATAAATAAATAATTTTTATATTTTAAGAAATTAAATTATATATAAAAAATTTTAAAGAGCGACGGACAACGTACATTTTATCCGTCTCTTTTTCAGTTATATTTTTAATCAACCCCTTCATTAGGGTAACAACCCCATATTCTTTTTCTTTCTTCTCTTCCCACCATCGCAAAATTTGGATTAAATTTTAAATTTGTTGGATAAGGTAATAAGTTTCACAAATTATATTAATTCATTTTATTATTTTCTAGCCAAATGCTTATTTTCTTTGAAGTTCAAATTCATGCTAATGTACTCGATGATATGATATCTCGTCAAATTTAAGACGATCAAAGTGAAATTAAGTGTTTAAGAGACTTGTGAATTTTTATTCAAAGCAAAAAGAAATAAAAAATTGTAAAATATTCAAAATAATATGTATTTGTCAATTACACGCAAAATTATACTGAAAATCTTTTCTTTAGGTACTGTAATAGAGAGGTGTAGGTTTTGAAAATATTTGGTACTTTCGTAGGGAAAGCAAGCCACATAACTCACTACTAAAAAAGAGACAGAAAAGTCACAAAAAAAGATACATTGTCCGTCGCTTTTGAAATTTATTTTTACTTTAAAATGACACTGTCTATTTCGTCCGTCGCCTTTTTTCGCGGATTATTATGCCAATCAATTAATAAATAATTTGTAAATTTATTTTTAATAAATGCGATGGACAACATCGCTATTTATTTAAAAAAATAAATTAATTTTAAAAAAGAGACGTTGTTCGTCCTTGTTCATTTAATTTTAATTTTTTTTCTAAGATCCATGGACAATGTCATTATAATTTTGTTCTTTTTAATAATTATAGAAAAGTGATGCTGTCCATCGTAATTTTAATTATTTTTAAACTTTTTTACTAAAATCGAGGGACAATGTCGATTTTATTAAAAATAAATAAAAATTAATTTTATGAATACGACATGTCCGTCAATATTTGATATTTTTAATTTATTAATAAATAAATAATTTTTATATTTTAAAAATTAAAATTATATATATAAATTTTTAAAGAGCGACGGACAACGTCGATTTTGTCCATCGGGTTTTTAGTCAAATTTTTAAAAGGTGTTTGGCTATAATTTTTTTCACTTTTATTGAAAAATTATTTCACTTTAGTAAAAAAAGGCGAAAATAGTGGTGTTTGAAAATAAAAATTATTTTACTTTAGTAAAAAATATTTTTAAAAAATTCAAAATAATTTTTTTGTTTTCAATTTTTAAACTCCTATTTCTCTCACAAAATTTTAAAAATAACTATAATTTATATTTATAACCAAATACAACATCAATACTAATTTCAAAAAAATTAATTATTATTTTCATGGCCAAACGACGCCTTAATCAATCACCTCATTAGGGTAACACCCCCATTTGTTTCTTCTTTTTCCACAATCGCCGTTTCTCCCCCTCCCCCGGTCAGTCTTTGCTCTCTCTTCCTTCTGGAATCACATCCCCATTGAATTCGTCGCTCAAACTAAAAATAATCACAACCCTTTCCTTTCATTCTCTTTCACAGTCTCTGTAGGAAAAAATATAGTTTATTTCAAAATAATTATTATTTGAAAAAAAAATATTGTCATGAAAAATAATAGGCGTTACATAATATTTTTAAATTTTTCATTTGGCTATGTAGGTGTATGGAAAAGAGCCAAAGTTGTATTACTCCATTGAATCAAAACACATGGTATAACACTTGTATAATCTTGAAAGGAGTATGGTTCTTTCTTGACATTCAGTATAATATGTGTATCAATAATAGCAAAAGAAGAAACTTTCCGTTGATCAAAAAACAAGTGTACTAACACTTGTTATAATCTAGTAGGAAGAATATTCATTATTTTGCTTATATATATATATTCTTCTTTGTATGTTATGAAGTAGAGAGAAAAAACAATAACACACACTCTGTTTAAATTATTCTTCTTTTCCATTTCATTTATTTCTCCATTACTATTATACAATCCTTATTATTAGTTGTATCATTTTTCAAATTAACTTGTTGGTATTTGTATTAATAGTTTTGTTGATTCCTGTATCCTCTAAATATTTAGAGAAGTGCTTGTTTAATCCTGGGGAAATATTTCACACTGCTGAAATAGTTTTTTAGGACAGTGCTCAACTCGACTCAAGTATAATAAATATATATACACTGTTATATTGTACTGTTAGTATTATCAAAATAATATTTTGTTCACAGTTGTATAGTGGTATTATTTTTCTTTATTCCCCAACAATCTAAGAAACTATGGCAGAAAATTTTACCATTGAGAAAATAATAACTCATATTTTAATTGAAGATACCAATAGGAAGGAGTCATTCAAAGTTAAGCAGGTTGCGCTTAAAGTAAATTTGGTACAAGGTCAACACAACAACAACAGAAGGTATGATAATAAGTCTCAAGGTTACAAGCGTTTTAATCCCAATTTTAAGAAAAGAAAAGGCGCTTATTTTATATGTGGAAAATCAGGTCATTATGCAGCTCAGTGTAGGCACAGAGTAAGAAATAACAAAGAAATGAGAAATCCTCCCAAAGCTAATTTAGCTGAAGGAGATGAAATAATTGCAGCTGTTATTTCTCAAGTAAATATGGTGGAACATGAAAAAGAATGGGCGGTAGACTCTGGGGCTACTCGACATATTTGTGTAAATCGAGAAGCATTTGCCTCCTATACATCAATAGGAGATGATAGTGAAAAGGTCTACCTTGGTGACTCAATAACTGCAAAAGTTCTGGGTAAGGGTAAAGTTCTTCTAAAACTCACTTCGGGAAAAACTTTATCCCTTATGGATGTGCTGCATGTTCCTACTTTGCGAGCAAATTTGATTTCTGTGGCCTTGCTAGATAAAGCTGGAATAAAAGTGTGTCTAGAATCTAATAAGGTTATTTTGACAAAAAATAATGTATTCGTGGAAAAAGGCTATTGTAACCATGGACTTTATGTACTTAATACTGTAAATGCTAATGCATCAGCTTTTACTTATATGGTTGAGACTATTTCTTTATGGCATGCTAGATTAGGACATGTTAATATTAAATATGTAAAGAATATGCAATCTCTTGGTTTAATTTCTGGTTTGGATTTAAGTAATTTTGATAAATGTAAAATATGTGCTGAATCAAAAATTACTAAAAAGTCATGTTTTTCTGTTAATAGAGAATCTGAATTGTTATCTTTGATCCACACTGATTTGGGTGATTTAAAACAAACTATGACTAGAGGTGGTAAAAGATATTATGTGACTTTTATTGATGATTTCTCTAGATTTACTAAGTTGTATCTGCTTAGAAATAAGGATGATGTATTTTGTCTTATAAATCTGAAGTTGAAAATAAGGTTAGTAGAAAAATCAAGAGAATTAGATCTGATAGAGGTGGAGAATATGTATCTTTGAATGATTTTTGTGAAAAAGAAGGTATTATTCATGAAATTACTCCGTCTTATTCTCCTGAGTTAAATGGTGTAGCTGAGAGGAAGAATAGGACATTGAAAGAAATGATGAATTCTATGCTAATTAGATCTTGTGCACCTGATAATTTGTGGGGTGAAGCTATTTTGTCTGCATGTCATTTACAGAATAGAATTCCTCATAAAAGAACTGGCAAAACTCCTTATGAGTTGTTGAAAAGTTATAAGCCTAAATTGAAATATTTAAAAGTGTGGGGTTGTCTTGCTAATGTTCTTCTTCCTGAACCTAAGAAGAGGAAAATAGGTTCAAAAACTGCTGATTGCATGTTTATTGGATATGCTGAACATAGCTACATACAGATTTCTTGTCTTGAAAAGTGATGTACTTGATGTAAATACTATAATTGAGACAAAATATGCTGATTCTTTAAACATATTTTTTCACTGTGTGATAAAATCTCTCATGCACCTGTTGAAAGAGAAAACGAATCCACTTCTAATATTGAGGAACTGCGGAGGAGTAAAAGGCCTAGAAAAGAGTATTTTTCTTATGGAAATGATTTTCAAACTTTTCTTGTTGATAATGAACCATTAAATTATTTTGAAGTTGTATCTTCTTCTGATGCTAAATTTTGGAAAGAGGCAATAAAAATTGAACTTGATTCAATTGTGAAAAAAAAATACTTGGATTTTAACTGATTTACCTCCTGATGCAAAACTGATTGGTTGTAAATGAATTTTTAGAAAGAAACTTAATGCGGATGGATCTTTAGATAAATATAAATCTCGGTTAGTAGCTAAAGGATTTTCTCAAAAGCAAAATATTGATTATTTTGATACATTTGTACCGGTAACAAGAATTGCTTCTATTTGAATATTAGTTGCTTTAGCATCAATTCATAAATTGTTTATCCATCAAATGGATGTAAAAACAGCTTTCTTAAATGGTGATTTAGAATAAGAAATTTATATGGTTTAACCTGAAGGATGTGTGATATCTGGACAAGAAAACAAAGTTTGTAAATTAACTAAGTCTCTTTATGACCTTAAACAAGCTCCTAAATAGTGACATGAGAAATTTGATCAAGTCTTGATAAAAGACGATTTTTCTTCTGTTGAGGTAGATAAGTGTGTTTATACAAAAGTAGTAGGCAATGATGTTGTGATAATTTGTTTATATGTTAATGATATGCTTATATTTGGTACATGTATAAATATTGTGGAACGTACCAAATTATTTTTGTCTATTAACTTTGATATGAAAGATCTGGGTGAAGTGAATATGATATTGGAAATTAAAGTTATAAGGAGTGAAGATGGTATAGTGTTGTCACAACAACACTATGTGGAAAGACTTCTAAAGAAGTTTGAATGTTAGGAGGTAACTCTTGTAGCCACACCTTATGATGCTAATTTTAAATTAAAAAAGAATAATGGAGACCCAGTTGCTCAGTCTAAGTATGCACAGATCATTGGGAGTCTAATGCATTTAATGAATTTTACTAGGCCTGATATAGCCTATGCTGTGTGTAGATTGAGTAGATATACTCATAATCCCAATAATGAACATTGGTGTGCATTAATGCGATTAATGAAATATTTGAAAGGAGCTGTGAATTATGGTATCTTGTATAGTGGATTTCCTTTTACTTTAGAAGGGTATTGTGATGCAAATTGGATCTCTGATTCAGACGAGACAAAATCCACTAGTGATTATGTGTTCACGCTTAGTGGCGGTGCAGTATCATGGAAATCAGCTAAGCAGACGATCATTGCTAGATCAACTATGGAGTCAGAGTTTGTGGCTTTGGAGTTAGCTGGTACTGAGGCTAAATGGCTAAGAAATTTCTTAGTGAATATCCCTTTTAAGAAAGATGATCTGTTTCCTCATAGCCCTTTAAATAAGGATGATCTGTTGTCTGATATCCCTTTGAAAAAGTATGATCTGTTTTCTAATATTCCTTTGAAAAAGGATGATCTGTTGTCTAATATCCCTCTAAAAAGGGATGATTTGATGCCTCCTGCTTATATACACTGTGATTGTCAAGCCGCAATTGCTATTGCGAAGAATAAATCTTACAGTTATAAGAGTAGACATATGAAATTGAGGCATGATGTTATTAAGCAGCTGCTGAGAGATGGAATAATTTCCATTGATTTTGTAAAGTCAAAATTGAATTCGGCCGATTCACTGGCTAAACCTGTGGGAAGAAAATTAATTCTTCAAACCTCAAAAGATATAGGGTTAAGGCCAATATGATTGTCAATAGAGATGGTAACCCAACCTATGTGATTGGAGATCCCATGAAGTAGGTTTATATGGGTAATAACAAGTCGATATTGACTCTGCGCACTTATTAAGAGTTCTTAAACTACTACTAAAATGAAGGGATGAGTAATTAACTCTTAATAAATTCATAATCCTTACGGGTGGTGTATTTAAGACAGTGTACACTTGATGAATTCACCTATATGAGAAGTACAATGAGGCCGTTCCTATGAGACTTTTGGTCTTAGTCTCTAGAGCTCTCATGAATACCAGGCGTGCACATGGCCTATTGGCACAAAACCGTGTTGAACAACAAAATTACGGTCAAAATGTGATTGACAAAATCTCTGGCTTACAACAAGAATTATTCGGTTCATAGAAATATTATATTTCAACGGTAATTCTGTAAGTTAAATTTTGTTGATCTAAGTTTGGTTCATAGTCCAGAAGACACCAAACCTACTGCATTTTATCCATGCAAATCTAACAAGTTAATATGTCTTTTTCTATAAATTATTTTAAAATAATGTGGGGATTGTAGGAAAAATTATAGTTTATTTCAAAATAATTATTATTTGAAAAAAAATTATTGTCATGGAAAATAAGAGGTGTTACATAATGTTTTTAAATTTGCCATTTGGCTATGTAGGTGTATGGAAAAGAGCCAAAGTTGTATTGCTCCATTGAATCAAAACACATGTTATAACACTTGTATAATCTTGAAAGGAGTATGGTTCTTTCTTGACATTTAGTATAATATGTGTATCAATAATTGCAAAGAAGAAACTTTCCTTTGATCAAAAAACAAGTGTACTAACACTTGTTATAATCTAGTAGGAAGAATATTCATTATTTTGCCTATATATATGTATGCTTCTTTGTATGTTATGAAGTAGAGAGAAAAAACAATAACACACACTCTGTTTAAATTATTCTTCTTTTCCATTTCATTTACTTCTCCGTTACTATTATACAATCCTTATTAGAGAAGTGCTTGTTTAATAGTTTTGTTGATTCTTGTATCCTTCAAATATTTAGAGAAGTGCTTGTTTAATCCTGGGGAAACATTTCACACTGCAGAAATAGTTTCTTAGGACAGTGCACAGCACGACTCAAGTATAATAAATATTATATTGTACTGTTAATATTATCAAAATAATATTTTATTCATATTTGTATAGTAGTATTATTTTTCTTTATTCCCCAACAATTTCAAGGTAATAAATCTCCATTGAAAGAAATCTTCTTTTTCTATTTATATTATATTTATTTTTTAAAAAAGTAGTATTTTTTCACGTGAAATGTGGTGGGATTTTTTAGTTGAGTATGTTTTTAGTTGAGTATGTAGAAGTTCTATTGGAAAGTTATTTTTCTATGTGTGAAATGTTAGCAGCTGAAAGGTTATTTTTTAAGTTTTTTTTTTGGGTAATTGTTGGATTTTTGGGAGGTGACAGGTCCTGTGGAATTAGTATAGTGCACTAGAGAGTACAGTTATCAAAATAAAAAAGAAATACAGGAAGAGCATTAAAAGAAATAGACACAATTGTTGTATTTATGCTCGTATAGTCTGATCTATGCTTTTTTAGTTATGTTATATGAGTTTCTGTGCTCTGTTATATTTGCTAGATATGTAGTGGAAATTGATTTCCACTCTTACAGTTAAGCCAGTGTATGTGTGTGCGTGTGCACGTGTTTATTGTAGAGTATCTTGAAGTCTATTAGAAAGGTCTTGTACTGTGTTTGAAATTATTTGTCGTTTTAAAATATTAGCAGCTAAAAGATTAGTTTTGGATAAGCATTCGTGTTTTGGATGCTACTGGCTTTGGTTCAATGCTCTGTTAGTCTGTTACTTTTGCTAGACATAAAGTGAGATTGATTTCTTTATGTTAAGTGTAGTTACTTGCTTTTTTGAAGAGGTTGGTGTTATTGCTTGATGCAAAGTAGTAAGTGATTTGGTGTTGTTTTTTGATAGATCCCGAATTTGGAAAAAATGATTGGTTTGCTATTTTTCGGCGATCACCTATCTTTTTTTCTTCAACTTAGGCCAAACAAAGGTAAGTTGATTTCTCTCTATTTTCATATAGTGAAGTCTTTAATGTAGTGTAATGGTGGAATTATTTGCTGTAGAAGGCTTTGAAAGCCATATGTTTTGTGATGATTATATGGTGTGAGAGGGACATGCACTGCCTCTACTTATTTGCTTTGTTAAATTTATTCAATTATTTGACTTATATTACAATTGAGACTGTGAACTACTGATTAAAAAATAATTAAATATAGTGACTTGAAATTATAACATATGACTTGAAAATGAGTAAGTTTAGTTACTTGAAATTATGAACTTGTGACTAGAAAATGGTTAGTATGTAGCTATTTGAAATGTGAACTAATGACTTGAAAATGATTTGTGTAGTGAAATTGTGAGCTTGTAACTTGAAAATTGTAGTGAAATTGTGAGCTTGTAACTTGAAAATGGTCAAGTGTTAGTTACTTGAAATTGTGAACTTGTGGCTTGAAAATGATTAAGTGTAGTTACTTGAAATTGTGAATTTGTGACTTGAAAATAGTTAAATACAGTCATTTGAAATTGTGACTTGAAAATGGTTAATTGTAGTCACTTGAAACGTGTACTTATAACTTGAAAATAGTTAAGTATAGTTTACTTGAAATGTGATTAGTTTTTTGAAAATGGTTAAGTGTAGTGAGTTGAAAATGTGAACTTGTGACTAAAAAATGGTTAAGTGTAGTCACTTGAAATTGTGACTAGAAAATGATCAAGGGTAGTCACTTAAAATATGAACTAATGACTTAAAAATGGTTAAGTGTAGTTACTTGAAATTGTGAACTTGTGACTTAAAAATGGTTACTTGAAATTGTGAACTTGTGATATGAAAATAATTTTTTATTATTTTTTTTACAGGTGATATCCCACATCAAACGAAGTGTACAGGGTTGTAAGGGATAACGTTGGGAAGATTTTTACACATCCTTGGCATAGTTGATTGGACATTCCGCACGACTATCGACAAATCATGTTTGAAGAGTTTAAGGTATATTGAATTTAATTATTATTTAATCAACTTTAATAGTAATATATATATACGCTAGTCAATTGATTTTCAGACAATGTATTGTTGATTGAGAAAACACAATCAAGCTATTTCCACTATTTTTGAGAGACATACTGGTGCAAGGCTAAGAAACTGGCTTGAACGTGTTAGGTGTACGAAAAATGTTGAATAATGGATTCTAAAAAAAGTGCATGATGACCTGTGTATTTATTGGGTTTCTCCTCAATAATAAGGCAATATAAGGCACTATCTGAGCAAAATAAGAAAGTCAGAGCCAATTTAAAAGGTGGCTCTAGCTTTCTTATTTTGCTCAGACAGTGCATTCTATTGAGGAGAAGCCCAATAAACACAGAGATCATCATACACTTCTTTAAGAAGTCATTGTCCAACATTTTTCGTACCCCTAACACGTTCAAGCCAGTTTCTTAGCCTGCACCGGTATGTCTCTCAAAAATAGTGGAAATGGCTTGATTGTGTTTTCTCAACCAACTACACATCGTCTGAAAATCAATTGACTAGCGTTATATGATATATATATTACTATTAAATAATAATTAGATTCAGTATACCTTAAAATTTTCAAACATAGCTTGTCGATAGTCCTTTGAAATGTCCAATCAATTGTGTCAAGAATGTGTAAAAAACCTACTACTACTCTCCCTTGCAGCCCTATTATGTGTAAAAAACATAATAAGTAATCTTTTTTTTAGTAGGGACTCAAGATCAATCTGGAATGACGAAATTGTGCCCAATGTCTGCAATCAGATTATAACACATTACAAGGAGGATCGCATCATTTAAAGTTCAAGACGTTATTTTAGCCCTCAACTCAAGGAGAAATTTGAAGAAAATAATCGAGGAAATACATAGAATTGTACTGAAAAATCATAGTGTGTGTATATGTATATATATATATATATATATATATTGCTGGTTGCTGTTTATTTTGCGTGAAGTTATTAATGAATTTCTGTGAGTATAATTCTATGCATATCTTTGATTCTTTTTCGTGAGTATATTATGATAATTAAATAATGAAGATGGAGACATGTTTCATTTGAACCTAATACTAATTAAGTAATTGTAAGGATGATCTTTTATTTTCAATGTCAACTTTATATTTCTTTTAAAGGCAAAATGACCTTTTGGACTCCTGTATTATGTTAGTTTTGTAAGCACTTTTACTTACATGTTTGTCATCTGGACTCGTTAATTCATTAAAAAGTAATAGTTTAAAAACTTTTTTGATGAGTGTAACACACTTGCTCACATCATCTGCCACATCAGCTGCCATTTCATTTTATATATACAAAATATTAAAATAAATAAATAAATAAATAAATAAACAAATAAATAACCCCCTTCTCTCCCCCCCCCCCCCTTTTTCTTTCTTTTCCAGTTCTTTCTCTCTTTTCCCCTTTCCAGTTCTTTCTCGGTTTCTTCTTCTTCTTTTTCTTCTTCTTTTTCTTTTTCCTCCTTTTCTCATTCTTCTTTTCCTTTATTATCTTCATCTTTTTATTTTCTTGATATACGAAAAAATTAAAAAGAAAGAGGTGAAAAATTTAAGAAGTATGGAAATAGAGATTTTTGTGATTTGGGTGATTCAAGCAACCTGAAATTCAATGTAAAGAGTCAAACATTTATGCTTTCTTTGGACTCTTTGTGATTTGGGTAATAGAAGAAAGTTTGAAATTCTTAAAATTTAATATAAAAACTCAATTTTTGTGGATTTTTTGTGATTTGGGTAATTCAAGAAAATTGAAAATTCTTGAAAATCAAAGTAAAGATTTAATTTTTATTTTTCTTGAATTTCTTGTGATTTGGGTAATTCAAGAATGTTGGGAATTCATGAAATTCAATGTGAATATTTTTGTGAATTGGTTAAAATTTAATGTTGAAAATTCTTGAAATTTTTGTGAATTCGTTGAAGAAAAAGAAATTAAGAATTTTTTGTGAATTGGTTGAAGAAAAAGAAATTCAATGGTCAGTGGTGTAGTGTGTGATGATTTATGTGAAGAAATTCTTTTTTTCGATTAGGTAGCATTGCAGTGGTGCCTGCCGGCGTTAATGGTGATAGCCGGTGTAGGGGGAGGGGGTGGGGTGGGGCTGACTGAGGTGGGGTGTGGGTGGCTGAATGGGGGCTGGGGCGAGGTGTGGGTGGCTGAATGACGGCTGGGGTGGGCTGAACGGGGGTTGGGGGTGGGGGAAGGGGTTTTTCATTTTTTTTTTTTAAATTTATTATTTTTAAAAATATTTTTAAATTAAAAAGATGGAGGAAAAAAAGGCAGGTCCTTTTTTTTTTTTTTTTTTTAATTTTAATATTATTTTTATTTTTTAAAATTATTTTAATATAAAATTGACCAAAAATGGACCCCCACTCGCCTAGTCCTAGTCAGCCATTTCAATGTCACATAGGAAAAGTCAACGGTCAAAGGATGCAAAATGTTGTTTTTTAGTGGGTTCACAGATTTAGATGACAAATATATAAGTAAAAGTGTGCAACTTATAAAACCGACATAGTACAGGGATCCAGAGGGTCATTTTGCCTTCTTTAAAATCAAAGTCTTGGAAAATGATAGATATGCCATTTTATTATTTTATACTGATATTATCACTTGTAAAATAAGTTGTATGATAATACTATAGTTGCAAATCCTGTAATTATTAAAAGTTTTATTAAATACGAGATAAAGAATCTCACAAATTATTTCAAAATTATTAACTCCTAAGCGAAATATCCGAAGAAAATAGCCGTATCTGCAAGGCAAACTCATTAATTAAGCATGATACAGGAGAAATAAATCACAAAATAAATTTCACAATTGGTGATGAGCTTATAGACTTTAGATTATAAGCTTTCATATAAAACTTTTGAAAATATGCTTTTATTATTATAATTTATATGATGCGTTTTTCTTTTAATTTATCAAGTAAGAACAATATATTCTATATTTAAGAAGGATTTAATTTGATCTTCTCATTTATCCTTAATGAAAAATTCATAAATCACAAAAATATGTATCACATTAGACTATTTTTTTAAAAATTCATTTTTTTTTCATATGGAGATTGTAATATCTATGACACTCAATTTATTTTACACTAAGTTTTTTTTTTCAAAATATGTTTTCTTAAAGTATATCTCTCAGCTAAAAAAAGAATTTATACCCTTTTAATCGTATTTTTTCCGAAAAAAAAAGAAAAAGAAAAAAGAAAGGTGGAAGAAAGGGAAACAAAAAAGAGAGGGAAACTCAAATTACTACTCCCTCTGTCCCATTTTACTCGTCCTAAATTTTCTAATTTATTGTCCCATTTTACTTGTTCCTTTTTACTTATCAAGACAAGATAATTTCTTTTTCCCATTATACCCTTAGGGGTCGTTTAGTTTGAAAATAGTTATCCCAGGATAACTAAATATCCCGGGATAAAATAAAAGAACACATTTTCCTTTGTTTGGTTGGAGAGATTAATCCAACCCGGGATAACTTATCCCACCATTTTCCCCTTAGTTCCAGGATAACTTATCCCATATACATGGTGGGATAAGTTATCCCGGGTAATCCCAGGATAACTAATCCCGGTATTAGTTATCCCGGGATAACCATTTTCAAACCAAACAACACCTTACTGTAATTGATTAATCGTTATTATTAGTGTAATTTCATCCTAGTACACTCTGAACACTTAACTTCAAAGTTCTGATTGAATTCGGTGCATCAGTTCTGGTATGAATTCTGCTTTGCAATTCTCATTTTACGTAAATGATTCAAATTATAGATATTTCTTAGAATTTGTGATGAGTAAGATATTGACCTAGGTTTTGAAATTAGAAAATTTCAAAAGTTGTAGAAGTAGCTCTATGTTCATTGATATGCACATTGTTTTTTTCTCTCCAGCAAACTAGCATTTGTTATTTACCCCGGCAAATGTCGATGATCACCTTTTTACGTTAGGGCACAAGGAGAAAGGATGCAATTTGAATAACACTTTTTTACATTGAATAAGTTGTGACTTTTTGATAAGGCATAAATTGCACCTGTTCATACCACCCTTCCTTGGCTATAAATACGGAAGAATAACCTGAGTTTTTTAAATTGAATTTTCAGAACTTCTTCTGCATATTTTCTTATAAACGAAAATATAGTCTTTGTGCGATTTGTTACCGTCTTTGCATTTGACGAAGTCGTTGACGGTTGAGGTACCGCTTCTCTAGCCACAAATATATCAATTTTGTCCTGAGAGGAAGTATTCCAAAACCTCGGGTACAGTGAGAGGATTAAATTTCGTAACGCACAAGTGAGTTCTGTTGACTCAGATATTTTGATTAAAGTTTTTGCTTTTCTGTTTTCTAGTTTATTTAGATTTTCTGGTTTACTATTTTGAACACAGGATACTAACAGAAACAAAAACAGTAAAAACACATAGTTAAGGAAATACTAACTACAACAACATACCAAGTGTAGGCTCTCAAGTGGTGTCTGAGAAGGTAGTATGTACGTAGACCTTATCCCTACCTTTGTTTGATAAACCGTCAGCTCAAAGGAGAAGTTTATAGCAAAATAGAATGATACGGATAAAATGAAACAACAGATAGTACCACAAATTGAAGAATAGGAAACTAAGCGATTACCAACCACTACTACTAATCAGAGGGGAGGGGGATGAGGCTAGCTTGCCTCTCCTCACATATAGTGTGGCAACCCTAGACTACCTGCTAACCGTCTGCTCTAATTCTCGGCCTCCACACCTTCCTATTTAGGGTCGCATCCTCAATAAGCTGAAATGTAGTTAAGGAAATAGTAAGTGAAAAAAGTCAGTCATAATCTTCGACCTGTATTTTGAGACATTTGAGAAGGAAAAGGCCGGTGATCTAGGTTTCTTTGGTTTATAAGTTGTAGGATTTACAATAACTCAATGTTTTGCCATCAAGTTAAGAGTGTATTGTTGCAAATATACTAGAATATATCTATCATGGTCACAGTTGTAGCGTTAATGGTAGATACTTCTTTTTATTTGCTGATCAGCCGAAATGTTGCAATTTATGGAATTTTACTTCCCTGCAAAAGATGATATCAACATTAAGCATAAGAAACTTGGAACTTTGTGTAAGATATTTTAAAATATTTTACAATAGAATATTTTTCATTTTTAAGTGAAAAAAAAATATATTAAAGTTTTTTTTTAAATAATGAGAGAAAAAAGTTAATTTGATTATGTGGTAACTTAATGGCCAATCATTCTACTTGGGGGCCAATTAAAATGTGTTCTTGGAGAACACATAAAGTAAATACTTGTTGTCAAAGTAAATAAATTAATTTATTAATTGCTTTTATTTTTCACCCACTAAAATTGGCTATAAATAGCCAACACTTTCAACAAAGAAAAATACAACTTGACATATATATTCTCCTACTCTCCTTGTCTTCTCTACTAACTTTTCTCATCTTGTTTCACTTTGCTTTTATCTTATAATAATTTTATTATTTCCTTTTTAAGTTAAAACTTGTTGGTTTATAATTAATTTTGTTGATTCCTGTATCCTCTGATTAATTAAGGAAGACTTATATAATTCTTGATATCCTCTAATTAATTAGGGAAGTGCTTGTTTAATTCTGGAAAAACATTTTACTTTGCGGAAATAGTTTCTTAGGACAGTGCCTAGCACGACTAAAGTATTTTATATGTTACTTAAAATATTATAATAATTATTTAATTATTATTATTATTATTATTATTATTATCATCATTATCATTACTATTATTATTATTATTGTTCTTGTTGTTATTATTATTATAACTTGTTGATACTACTATAGAGGAAATATTATTATTGCTGCAGTTTATTTATTTTCACAATTAATAATGATATTTACTATTGTTTCCCAACAATCTAAGAAACTATGACATATAATATTGGTCCTAAGACCGTTGATAATATTGATGCTGGTGTTGCTCTGGCTGCTTCCATTCCAGTCAGTTTGTCAGAAGACTATGATATTGCGGAATACAGGTATGAAAATAAACTTGGTTATACATCTAATGCTAATAATAAAATCTTCATAAATGATGCATCTCAATGCAAGAAAATATGTGAAAGAAATGACAATCCCGCTAAGTCAAAAATAAATTGAACTGAAATGGATGATATAGTTGTTGCAGTCACTTCAGAAATGAATATTGAGACCAATGTGAGAAATTGGGTGGTAGACTCGGGTGCTACTAGGCACATTTGTATAAATAAAAATGATTTTGTATCATACACCCAAGTTGAGAAAGAAGAAGAAATTATTTATCTTGGGACCTCGAGAACTGTTCAAGTTCTTGAAAAAGGCAAAATTCTTCTCAACCTCACATCTGGTAAAACTTTGGCATTGAGTAATATATTGCATGTTTCTAATATCAAAATTAATTTAATTTCTGTGGCATTATTAGGAAAAGTTAGAATAAAAGTTATATTTGAAAACAATGAGATCATATTAACTAAAAATAATATTCTTATTATAAATGGACGTTGTAGTCATGGATTATTTATGCTTAATACTCATAATGATATTTCTAAAAATGTCTCTACTTCTATTTATTTGACTGAATCTATTTCTTTATGGCATGCTAAATTTGGACATGTTAATTTGTCTTACATAAAGAATATGCAATCACTTGGTTTAATATCTGATTTAAACTCAAATAATTTTGATAAATGTGAAATATGTGTGCTGAAACTAAAATTACTAAAAAGACATAGGAAGCTGTCCAACAAATTCACGACCATTCACATGTAGCCAAGCTCGGGAGTTACAAAAACTCCAAGCCTTGTTCATGCAAATGGCCTTGTGTGAGTTGGTGATTGATCCACCTAATGGTCTAAATATTTTTTAAGTGTGAAGACGGGCCTTGAAGTGTAATAAACTTACACTCCAAGGCCACCCCATGACAAGGGCAATCTGGTCATTTTCTCATTTATTTATGGTGTAATATAAATAAACAATATTAGGGTTATTTGGCAGCTAGTTCTTTCATAATATTTTGAGACATAACACTTGTAATATTTTGGAACTTCTCTCTCTTCCATCGGAGAAGCCCCAAATTTGAAAACTCACAAATAGAGTGATACTTGTGTTGTATCTTGGCTAGAAACAAGGATCTTGAGGTCATAGAGTTCCTCTTGGTCCAAGTAAGAACTTGGTGTTAATATTCTTTAGCCTTAGGGTCCTCTCTTGTTGTTAGGGTTCTTAGACTCTTGAATATTACATGTCAAGTTACTATCTTTTTGTAATCTTGTTAAGATTGTGTTTTGTAATCTTGAAGTCTAGTGAAGCCGTGTGGGGCTCTTTCGATTCACTAGCACCTTGTTGACTTGCTAGTTCTTGTTGAAAAATTCATCATCTTGTTCTAAAAATGTGATTCTTAAAGCCTAGTGAAGTCGTGTGTGGCCTATTTCGATTCACTAGCACTTGTTGTTCAACTTGTTGTTCTTGTGTTAGTTTGTTCATCTTGTTGTTGTTGCTGGATTCTTGCATTGTGGACTTGTTAGTGTATTATTTAGTATCAAAGTAAGGCTGGTTATGTTCCTACACTACCAATCTTGGGTTCTCTTATATTCAAATTTTTTTTTTTATTGAAATCTAAAAATTTCAGAAAAAAAAAGAAATCTGTCCATCTTGTTGTCTTGGCCGAGGTTGGTGTTTGTGTGTTTAGATCTAGGTGTTTTTTTACTTGTTTAGTATGTTTCTGATGTGGGTTTCTTTCTGACCAACACTAAAAGTGTCTAGATCTAAAGTTGAGCATATAATATTGACCATTGTTGTGGTGACTTGAAATGGGCCGTAGGTTGTACCTTGTTGATGACAATTGGTGGTTTTGTGTTGGGTTCTTGAAGAATTTGATATTGTGTTCTTGAAGGTTGTTGTGGTGTTCATCTTGTTCTTCGTCTATTCTTACAACTTAAGACAATAAAAGTGTAAAATAGATCCAAAAGGTTGTAAGACAAGAGTTATAAAGTTGTTGGTGAGAAGACTTGCACACATCACTTTCTAGACTTGACAATCACTTTTCCTTAAATCAAGGGACCTTGTTTTGTGGGATTAGTATAGTCAAATCTCACCTTTTTGAGTTTGAAAAGTTGAAAAAGACTACAAGACTTTTACTTTCCCTCCAAAATCAATTGTCATCCATTACAAGTTGTGTGAATACAGAAATTTCAGATTTGTGACCAAAAAAAATTGTGCGGGACTAAGACCAGTTGCATGCTGCCACGTCACTATTTCTACTTCCACGTCACTAATAAGCTCAAATTTGGATATTTTCTAGTTTCTAATTGTTGATTCTTGATTTTCTTACTTAGTTCTAGAACTAATTAACAAACTAGTACATTCCTACTAGGTTGTCAGTTAGTCCTTTAAATCCGTTTGTTCGTGTCAATGATTACTTGGGTGCTTTTATATTTTGAATACGTTGCTAATTCTTGGTTTTAGTCCGACGAAAATTCTTTGAGTCTTCAAACAAGAATCCACTCCGGATAAGAGCTTACACATACCTTAAGGATTCATGGGTTACTAGCCAATCTACAACACTTGTAAAACTAAAGTGTGAGATTATCCAAAGAGTGTAAGTGAGGAGAGGATTTTTTTTCACTAACTTGTTTGATGATTTTGTAGGTAATACCTTGAAAATGGAAGGGACTACGTCCCAAAATTTGGATACTACTGCTCTTGACTCTATGAGGGCCACTCTTGAGGCCGTTACCCGAACACTTGAAAGGTTAACTATGGAAGTTAGAGCCGTGAGAGGGGATTTGAAAATAGTAAAGGGAGATGTGTTGGATATTAGTGGGAGATTAGAATAAGTGGAGAGTCAAAGGAACTCTCGCCCTTCTACTCCTCTACATGTTTTTTCAAGTGGGCATGATAGAACTTCCTCTGCAACCATCACTCCCAAAACATTGCACCAAATGCTAAATCCACCCCAAGCTCCACTAAATGTCGCAAGCCAAACCGCTCTTTTCCCTCCAAACCGTGACCCTACTAGACCAATACATTTCCAAACTCCTCAAGTTCCACCAGAGGGACTTGGACGTCAAGTACCTCCGCTAAATCTGAACCCTCCCTTCCAAGATTCATTAAACCAAAGACCACCACCTCCAC